>NC_061511.1:20716696-20765308 GCF_022539505.1 Lolium rigidum
GCAGCACCTCCGTGAGGAAATCCCAGTTAACCCTGTCATATGCTTTCTCGAAATCTAGTTTAAGCAGCACACACGCGTCTTTCTTGGACTTAACTTCGTGAACGAGTTCGTGCAGGGCCAACACCCCATCTAGGATAAAGCGTCCCTTGATAAACGCGGTTTGATTGGGGCTAATGACTCTGTTCGCAATGGGATCCAGCTTAGCAGCCACTGCCTTAGAAACAAATTTGAAAATCACGTTGATGAGAGCGATTGGACGGAATTGTGTAATCTGGTCCGCCCCGGGGACCTTTGGGATCAGCGACAGCACCCCAAAATTGAGACGAGCTATGTTAATCCTGCCGAGTAGGAAGTCATTGATGATATGCAGCACCCCCATCCTGACCAGTGGCCAGAACTTCTTGAAGAAGCTAACCGGGAAACCGTCAGGGCCTGGGGCCGTGTCAGTCTTCATATCTTGCAGCAGGTTATCGAGCTCAGCCTCCGAGTAGGTGCGCATCACCTCTGCATTTTCTTCCAACGAAACCCTTGTCTCCCCGCCCCAAGCATTAGGGTCCAGCGAGCACACCCTAGCCTCGGTGGAGCCCAGCAGCTGGCGGTAGAAGTCGTAGATATGCTCTTGAATGAGGCTTTTCTCCGTGATAGGACCCTGGTCAGTAACTAGCCGCAAAATATTACACTTCCTTCTTCTGCCATTAGCAACAGCGTGGAAATATGCCGTGTTGGCATCCCCTTGCAGCAACCAACGAATTCTGCCTCGCTGCCGCCAATACTCCTCCTCTGCCCTGAAGATGGCAAGGATTTGGTCCTCCAGGTGGTAACGGAACGCCCATTCGTCGCCGTCAAGCCCCACCGAATCGGCTTTTGCATCCAGCCCTTTGATCTGCTCCAGAAGGGTGTGCTTGCTAGCCCTTAGCTCAGACGCCTTGTTCGCACTCCAGCCCTTGAGTTTTTGTCTCAGGCCCCCACTCATGAAGCTCCACCAGTCCAGAATATCTCTCCCTCTCACCCTGGCTGACAACAAATTCCAGAACTCCGACAGCGTGTCTGGGAAGTTCTCTATCTCAAACCAGCCAGCTTCAAAAAAGAATCTGTTGCTTCTGCAGATCACCTCATCCCCAGAATCGAGGATCAAAGGGGTGTGGTCAGAACCCAGGCTTGTCTCAGCATAAAGGGAACAAAGAGGGAAGTGGGCCTCTAGCTCTGGTGCGATGAACACCCTGTCCAGCACACAGCGGGTCGGGTTGAGTCTTTTATTAGTCCATGTGTACCTTGCGCCCGTGCGAGGTAACTCATGGAGGCCCCAGTTGGCAATGTTCTCGTTGAAAGCATCCATCCTAGCCCAGCTCACTCGTCATTGCTTTTGTCCGCTGCGTCCCGCAGCAGGTTGAAGTCTCCACCCATGATGATAGGTAGCTCCGAAGCGTACACTTTGTCAGAAATCTCTTGCGAAAGCTCGACGAGAAAGCATGATCCGCCGGGCCATAGACTCCCATAACCTCCATCTTGAAGCGATCCGCGCGGGAGAGGATGGACGCGCCGATGAAGTAGTTCCCGAGAGAAACCCTTCCCACCTCGAAGACACTCGTCCCCGAAGCCCAACAAGCATCCCCCGGATTGGCCGTTCGCGGGCAACCAGCACCGAAGAACTTCTCCCCCACCTCGAGGCTACGTAACTCCTGGTCAGAGAAATCTTGTTTAATCGTCTCCTGCAGGCAAACAATGTCGATTCTGTGTATGCGGAGGTAGTCCTTAAGCATGGTTCGGCGCCCCCTACGTCCGAAACCACGAATATTCCAGAAGAGAGCTCTCATTGGGGACCCGCTTTGCGACCCCGTGCTTGGCGGGTTAGTATCCTTGTGCGAACTGCCGCTGGTTTCTTGTGTGCCTTTCTCTTGACTGCTAGCGCCGCCCGTTTCTTCCGTCCACTAAGGGTGACTGATCTGGTTGTTATCTGCTCGCTGATCTGGTTTAACGGCGGCTGATCTGGTTGTTATCTGCTCGCTGGGATAATGGTGACGCATGAGTTCGGCACTAAGGGTGACTGTCCTGGTTTTAGTCCGAAAAATAGAGGTCCAAACTGCTTTTTGTGAACAAACTGGGCGAAAAATAGGGCGGCACGACTGTGATGGTAGCAAATGCTTGTCTGCAGTAGCGAACCTTGGGCCAAATTCCTGGAGGTCCAAACTGATTTTAGTGAACAAAAATGCTAAATACACGTAAAAAAGGTATGTTTCTTCATGGGCTGGGGGGAGGGGCGATGGCGCATTTCGCCCCCACTAAGGTCTGCCAGTGCTTGTCTGCCAACGTAGTCGAGGCGGCTAAAACCTAGTTCTTCCGGCCATAGGACCTATGGTGCATGGCCTGGAACGATAAATGGTAGCTACCGATTGTTGGTGCCATGTGAGAGTGCAGTACCTCCGAGTTGGTTTAATGGCGGCGGATCTTGTTGTTATCTGCTCGCTGGGATAATGCTGACGCATGAGTTCGGCACTAAGGGTGAGAACCCTGGTTTTTCTACGATGGCGGGCATCCTCATGTCCTTGCTGAAGGTGGTGGCTCGTACTTTGGCTTTGGGGACACCTCGTTGCCACCGGCGTACATATATATGATTCTTTCTTCTTGAAGTTTTGGCCTAGGAGATGTGTAGTTTTCTTTTCTTTATGTATTTTATTATAGGGTTAGTGATTGTCCAGTGAGGTTGCAGTGTCGCGCGGCACATACCATTTGATTTTCTTTTCCGTGTCAAACTTATTCGGTTTTGAATTTTATATCATGAATAATATATGGCTACGTGAATCACACACCATATAATGTTTGATTTTCTCAAACAAACATAGACACTACGTTGGGCCAGGACGGCTGTACTAAGATACCTTTTTTTTTTTGAGAGAGTACTAAGACTAGTCATAGTGGGGAGTAATATAGAATAGTAACATGATGCATGTTATTACCCTATGTTACTACCTTCATAGTGGGTAGTTACATGTATGTGGTATCATGCATGTTATATTTATTAGACTATAGACTCATCTTGTCTTTTTTTTTTTGAGGGAAAGACTCATCTTGTCTTGCGAGTACCACCCCACTTTTTTTCTTCATTTATTGTCATATGCTATGTCACCAAAATGTTTTGGGGTGTGTGATGTTACTACCTATGTTACTTCCACTATGAGCAGTCTAAAATACAAATATATTATTTTAATTCTTATAGCCAGTTTACTAGAACTTATTGTACCTGCTCTAAGACATTATTGAGTTGTGGACATTCTCTTCCACTAATCAAGGTGCACGTTTGTTTGTTGACACGAATGTCAACAAAACGGTCGTTAGGAGACAAACCATATCAGTATCCTATTATTTGGGATCGACCCAACTTCAACTTCAACACGTCTGTCTCTTACAGCGCTAATTGAGCCAGCTTTTGATTTTAATTTAATACACACTGGACCCTGGCTATGCGGTTGAGAGACATCACGTACATTCAGTTATTGACACTGGATAAACTAAATGTGATTTTGTTTGATGATTCTTTATCCACGCCGCTACATGTTTATTTCATTAAGACGTGACTAAAATGCCGGTCATCAGATAGTTTACATAACTAGGATGGCTCGACATCCACAAAATATGGTATCCATGAGAGACATCTACGTACACTCTGAACCAGCTAGCGCATGAGCTGGCTTGTTGCAACTTTAAGAAGAAAAAAAACGAACACTAGCTTTAATGAAATTAAATCTCACTAGTCGTTAAGCCGTGCACCTACATGCACAGACAAGTGATTTCACATTATTTTCGATTCATTAGTATTACATAAGTCCATGTTTCCAATTTGAGAAAACATAAGTGTTATATAAATCTCAAACGGATATTCAATTCAGCTCCTAGGTGCATATGCTCTCTCTACCCAAAAAACATATTTTCAAGTGTTAAAAACATTTGACAAAAAGTTATACACATACATCTTCATAACTTATGTGTGTTTGTCAAGTTCTGCGAATAAACGATAGTTTTTTATGGTCCATGTAAAAAAGAGAAAAAATATCCCATGTGAAAAACCTTAATTTTAGCACTGAATTTTATCTTTTTTTACACACGCCACATGAAAAGCGATTTTTTGGACAAGTAGAACGTGAAGATATATGTTTCAATTTTTTAACATTTTAAAATATGTCTAATATGCATTTTAAAATAAAGGGAGAATATGCTCTCATGTGCCAAAATACCACTTCATTTAATTGAGAAAAGCCAAAAATAAAGTTCTATAGAGATTAAGACTGTGACCCATAACTGACACTAGTGGAAAATAGGCCATCTGTGGCGCACCAAATTTCAATTCTGTGGCGCATATCTAGGTCGCCACAGTTGCCACGCGACTAGTATTTGAATTCTATGGCACATATGTACATGTGCCACAGAATTTTTGAAACTTCTGTGGCGCACTAGGTCAATATGCGCCACAGAATTTTCTTGAAAACTTCTGTGACGCACCATGCCAATATGCGCCACATATTTTTTTTTCAATTTAAAAAAAGTGGCGACCAGATCTAGATCTAGATCTCGATTTGGGGCCGCCGGAATTTCTCCGGCTTTTTTTCGGAATATCGCCGGAAGGTGAGTGGTTGGGTGGGTTAGGTTGGGTAGGGTGGGGTGGGGTGGGGTGGGTGGAGGAGGAGACCGTCCGGAGGAGGTGGTGGTGGTGGTGGAGGAGGCGGAGGAGGAGGTGGTGGTGGTGGTGGAGGAGGCCGGAGGAGGAGGAGGAGGTGGTGGTGGTGGCGGAGGAGGAGGAGGAGGTGATGGTGGTGGTGGCCGGAGAAGGTGGTGGTGGTGGTCGCCGGAGGAGGAGGAGAAGGTGGTGGTGGTGGTCGCCGGAGAAGAAGGGAGGAGGAGGAGGTGGTGGTGGAGAAGAAGGGATGAGGTGGTTGTGGTGGTGGGAGGAGAAAGAGGAGAAGTGGGGCATGTCCACATGGTGCGCCACGGAATTTTTTTTTTCGAATTTTCTATTTTGCAGCAAAAAATCTTTAAATTGCCTTATCTTTTTTACTCTTTTCTAATTTGGCGATTCAAAAAATTATCGAACCAGGCAAGCCCCTGTGAGTTCGGATGTAGAATTTTTATGGGAACATTTTGATATATTATGCGTTTTTTTTCGAGTTCGTACGCAATCAGGAATCTAGTTTGATGATTTTCCAACGCAATTTGGCAAAAAAAAGTCGAAACTCATGTTTGTTATTTTTCAGTGGTGCTAGATGATATAGTACATGGGCACCTCGAAGGATTTTATTTTTTGAATTTTCTATCTATTTCTTTTTTATTTTACAATGCTAAAAAAGGCGATCCACGAGAGGGGGGGGGGGGGGGGTGTGCGTGTGTGGAGTTGCGTGGGGAGAAAAAATCACGTCAACTTTCTGTGGCGCATATGCCTAGTGCGCCACAGAAAGATGAACTTCTGTGGCGCATATGCCCATATGCGACACACAATTTTGTTTTTCTGTGGCGCATGTGGGCATATGCGCCACATAATTTTAACTTGCTCTGCCGCACGTGGTAGATGCGCTACAGAATTCCCTTCGCCCATGTGCAGTGCTGGACCCCGCCGGTGCTCTATGGAGATTCTGTGGCGCATCCGTCCGCTGGTTGTTCAATCTCGGGGTTGTGGTTGAAAAACACTGACAGGTTGTTGAATCTTCCATGGAATCATTGCTGCAACGGTCCTCCTGTGCTGGCGTTCGCCATATCTGCTGCAGCTCGCCGGTGAGGACCTTGATTAGATACAGAGCTTGAAGCAACTATGGGTGGTGGCACTAGGTGGTTCTTATGGCCAGGAGCGGGTATAGCATGGATCGGAGCAGATGTGCCATGGACGACGGGGGTGGTTGCTGCAGGGCGTGTCCCCGGCGGTTATCGCGCCCAGCTTCGCCAGCGAGTCGCGGGACTGCACACACGAGGAGGAAGAAAGCTTCTCTTCAGGTATTTGCTACAATCGGGTGGTTTTTGCTGCCCGGCAGCAAAAGTGGGAATGTGTCTTACTTTCGACCGGATCCTACGGTCCTGGATGGTTTGATCGTACGGCTACGGACCCGAGGGCTAGGAGTTCTAATATCCTGGGGGATGCCCGGCAGTTTCCATTCTTTATCCTTTCAACTCGAACCCATTCGTTCGCATCAAAAGTATGAAGCAGAGAAGTTGATGGGGCCAGAACCGACAGCTTCAGCCCCGCTGGTGACCTGCAAGAGGAAGAAGAGGCCACACTTAACTCCGGCAACTTTGATGTGAAGAACAAGGCTACCTCCTTTCGCTGTATAATCCTTTCATCCTCTTCTTGGCCTTGTCTGAAATCTTCGCGGCAGGTTCCGGAGACGACAGCCTCCACCGATCCATCGAAGTTGTTAGCGAAGGCAGTAGCTCATCGTCCTCTTCCGGCAGAATCCTGGACCAGAACTTACCGTCGATGCCATGATGGGGCGTGAAGGCCGGCCGGCCGCCTCGTCGGGAGAGCCCATCGATCTCATGTCCCATCGAAGGACTGCACTCAGATATAGGCAATTTCTTGCTATTCTCCTCCCCTCCTACTCCCACGACTCCTCTCACGTGCTCTTCCCATGGGCCTTGGGACGTGGGACATGGCCTTCCACCGAGACCCTCGGGCGCCTCCAACGAACATTGTGCATCCCCATGGCGGCTGATTAGCTGTGGACTGACCCCAACCTACATGCTGATTTTTGTTAATGTTATGGTGATGACCGTAACTTTTTCCTTTTTTTTTGTGATGCAACCAATTGTGGTCGGGGATGCTCTGTGTTGGCACCACCTTTTTAGGATTTTGCTGTGGTAGGCAGGGATTTGTTACATTTTTTTATACAATCGTTTTGTGGTTTTGCTATATTAGTACAATTTTTGCCACGAAGTGTCCCGCGATGTCTCTGACGAGATCAGGCTTGCTACAATATTAAATTTTTTCCTACAATGTATCAGGCAAGTCCCCGACGAAGTCTTCGGCAAGCTCCATGCTTGATGGATTATTTTCCTTTGGTTTTTAGTCAATTTTTTTTATTTTTATTCAATAAAGAAAAAACGGAGTGTTTTTTTTCTACGATAGAGCAAAAGCGGGATTTAAGATGAAACAGAACATAGAAGCCAGTCTAACGGCCTAGAACAGTTTGATCCAACTGCTAGGACCCGGGGATGGAAAGTTTTCAGCCCGAAGGATTATCGGTGTTATATGTTGTTTCAAGTTTCTTAAGTCAGCTATGTAGTCTTTGGTCAATCTAATAATTTTGCATCATTGTTAAAAGACAAATAGTACAGAGTAATCACAGATGAAACCAACCTATTTAAAATGAAATAAAACAAAACAGTACACCAACAAATTAGTTCAGAAGTTTTTCATGTCAACGAATAAATGTACATCATTGTTAAAGTGCAACTAGTCCAGGAGCAGTATAAAAAGAGGGAAACCAATATATTAAAAACGAATAAACCAACTAATTAAGTCCACTGGCCCTTGCACTTTGTTTAATCCTCATGCATGCACCCCTGCATGCGGCCCGACTGAAATTCTAGGTCGCGCTGTTGGTGGCGAAGCAGACCTTCCTGACCTCGCCGGAAGCCCCAGTGAGAACGTCGATGCGGCCCATCTTCAACATGGCTCCTGCGAACCTAGCCATCCACGCGATGGGTTTTGCCGCGTTGTCGGCGACCATAGCCGCCGTGTCGTTGCGGCTCGTCAGCGTCTGGTCTGACGTGAACAGAACCTGCCTAGATGCCACGTTCTGGTAGAATGCATTGCTCAGCTTGTTCGGGTCCTGCGACACAAGGTTGTTGTTCACCAAGATCGATCCCCCGCCTTGCTGCGGGCACACGCTCCTCAGCACCGTCGCAAATGTGGCGTTCATGGTAGTATCGGCGGGGTACAACCTTGGTTTCACGAAGTTGCAGGATGTTTGGCCGAACGAGTGCGCGCCGGAGAGCGCCACAAGGTCGACGGCGTCAAGGCCCTTGTCGTTGAAGCTCTTGAGGAGATCCTCGAGCTGTGACGATGGCGAAGGCATGTGTTGGAACACCTCGCCGAAGACGGAGAAGAGACCATCACGGCGGCCGGAGGGCATGCCGAAGGTGAAGCCACCGGAGGCGGTGGTGGAGTCGCGCGCCGCGAAGGCGAGGATGTCAGCGCAGGAGACGACGCCCGGGCAGATGGCCTCTAGGGCGTCCTTGATCTTGTTCACGGCGTCGTATCCGCGCAGAGCGATTGCTTGCTTCTCAGTGCTCGGGTTGCTCGTGCTCCGGTCCAGCAGAATGGACGCATCACAACCCTGCAAAACTCCATTTGTAAATACTTTTGAAAAGCTATACTGGCCGGAAAAGTGGATTCGATTTCTGACAATTGCAAAGGAATTTCAGCATTTTAAACATGGCTACACTCTCTCGTACCCTGACGAAGCAGTCGTGGAAGAAGAGTCGGACAAATGCGGCGCCCATGGTGGGGTCGTTGCTCATCAGGCCCTGGACGACGCCCCTCACCTTGTCCTCGGCACCCGGGCATGATGTGTTGTAGAAATTGTAGCGAAGCCCGCTGGCCATCGAGACGGAGCTCAGTGCGGCGGCCATGAACGCCATAAGCAGCATAATCTTGGATGTCGTGGCCGTCGACATGTTTACGTACTATTCGTGTGTATGTTTAAGAAAAGAGACTTGCAAGGAATGTTTGATGGTGACAATGGTGTAGTTGCTACGACTATTTATAGATCAAGGATTGACAACACGAGAGGAATAAAAGACTTTAGCCGGACGGTCTGTTAGTTAAGAATGAATTGAATGATTAGGAGGTTACGTTACCATAAGTTCAGTTCAATTATTTGCAGCTAGACGTGTTGACATTGACGCATGATATGGTGGTACTTTTCCCTTGAGCTAGCATAGGGAAGTGAAACTAAATTAATCTGGCTGGTTATTTAGTTACTCCCTCCAATTTAAAACAAGTGTTAGTGGCTTAGTAGCTAATACAAATATAGTACTCCCTCCATTCCAGATTAATGGGCAAATACGTACTTCGAGTAACAAGTTTGATTACTAATTTGGTTAATAAAATATAAGATATATATCACAAAAATTATACTATTAGAAACATTTTTTGAATACGAATCCAATGGTATCATTTTTGTGGCATATATCTCATATTTTATTGACCAAATTTGTAGTCAAACTTGTTTCTTGAAGTGCGTAATAGCCCATTAATCTGGTATGGAGGGAATACGAAGCTTGTATTAAATCACCAACACTTACTCCCCCTGATCCAAAATAAGTGTTGGAGTATTATGGAAGGGAGGGAGTACATGATTTCAACTCTTGTGTATGCATGAAGCCCTGAAGAATATTTCAATGTGTATCCCATACTTCCGTCCGTTTCAAATTAGTTGTCGCTGATTTAGAAAAAATTAGTACTATGTCATCAACAACTAATTATAAAGAAGTAGGTTGATTGTTTTGTTAGTTTCCCTACCATGCATGTTATTTCTAACAAGATGAATATTTTAAATGCACGATGGCATCTCTGCATGCCTCGGTTTGGCTTGTACTACTCCTTATCACCAATAAGTGCACTTCTAATTTTGACGACCTAAATATACGCGTAAGACTAGTAAACTGAAACGGGGAAGTAACAAACAGTATAGAAGAAAATATGAATATATATGACATCATATTGTTATATTATGAACTTATTACATTTCCAGGCGGATCAAGTGATACCAATTTAATCTCATAAATACTGTAACATTTCTATATAATTAATTTGGTCACAATTTTAAATATTTGACTTAAAACAAAGCTAGAAGTAGTCTTGGTACCCCTTCTTAAAACATAGAAATTCACATAAATTCAGATCAAATACCATATTCTCCAGTTCTTTTCAAAACAACCATCCAATACTTCAAACAGTGACTCTACGCCTGGCCTGTAGCTGTGTACAGCGGTACTAAGATATCTTAGGCCGTGCATACAAGTAAGGCAGGCTCGCAGACTGGTAATAAGCACAATGAAGCAGACACGTAGTTTAAGAACTTGTTGTGGACTACACCAATTAGCACAATGAAGCGTCGTGAAGGAGTGAAAGGAGAAAAGGTGGCTACACCAATTAGTTCGGCGTTTTCCATTAAAGCTTTAACCATGATTTTTTCTTTGTCAGAACAGGGAGCAACGCCAAAGGTGATAACCTGGAGCAAACCCCCGGCTCGCCACTACAAACTAAACATAGATGCATGCTTTTTCCCTAATGGATTGGGTTCTACGGCAGCTATTATAAGAAATGATCATGGTGAGGTTATTGGTGGCGGGACTTGGCCATTGTTGAACATTTTAAGTCCAGCCTCTGCCGAAGCTATGGCTTTGAAGAATGGCATGTTGCTTCTGAAAAATATTGGTTGCTCTCCTGTAGTGGTGGAATCTGATAGCTTGGAGTTGATTTCAGCTTGCAATGGAGATATTGAACTTTGGAGTCCTTATTCAGCAATTCTGGCTGATTGCTTTCAGATTGCTCAAAGAATTGGAAGAATCTCTTTTCAGCATTGTCCCAGAGAAGCAAATAAAACGGCGCATAACCAAGCTAGATTAAGTTTTAATTCTAATAGTTTTTGTATTTGGGATAGTGACCCACCTCCATCTGTTTTGTCAGATGTTCTGAACGATGTAACTGTACTAAAATTTTAAAACAGCAAGTACCAGACGCACTCTTTTCCTTACCAGGGTACCGAAGGGGACTGAATGGTTTTTAATGAGGCGGCTTACTGACTTAATATATTGGTTATTTCAAAAGAAAAGAACTTGTTGTGGACTTTCTCATCCACTAATCAAGGCGTTGTTAGTTTGTTGACGCGAATGTCAACATAACGGTCGTTAGGAGACAAAATATATCAGTATCCTTCTCTATTCGATGTGATCAACTCAACCTCAACCCCAACACGTTTGTCTCCTCCACCGCCAATTAGGCTAGCTAGCTTTTGTTTAATACTGATAGATATTCAGTGGATCCTGCCCGCAAGGAGTTAGGGAAACGTTGGTCCCGGCTGTGCGATAGAGAGAGAGGACCGACGATCACTTATTGATGATCATTAATCTGGTTTGTGCACTAAGCGATAGAGAGCTATGCAATCACCCCCTGTGCACTAAGCGTATTTTTCTTGATCCTAAATCCAGTCCGTTTGTAAGCAGCTGGTTTGCTGCGAAGGAATAAAGAGGTACGGCTGCCCTAGCTACCGTTAGCTTAGGTGATTCCGGCCGGCCGTATCCTCAGTTAATTAGACCTCGCTGTTTTTTTTTTCCAAACGATCCACCAAGGATCGAATTTTCATTATCAGGGGAGATAACGAAAATACAGCAGTGTTCACGAACAGCAAAACAAAAGCGGAGGATCGCCGCCTAATGCTAGCGTTTTAGGGGGAATATTACAAACCAGCATACAGTTTTTAAAAGCTAACAGCATGAGCACCCCTGCCTACAGCCAAAAGGGGAAGATCTTGCTCAAAAAAAACAACTACAAGCATATATCCAAGAGCAGTCAAGCAGCAGCGTCATCATTTGCATCTTCTCCAGTTCTGTTATCCTCCAAACGCAGAAGATCGCCACGACCATCGTTTCCTGAAGATCTTACTCCATCCACCTCAGCCAGGCGCAAGAGCCCGTCTGCACCAGCACGAAGATCTGAAGCATCTTGTTCTCCATATAAACCTTCCCAGTATTTCATAAACACAGCAGCGTAGCTGGTTAGATCAAAGGGAGAACTAATCATCTTTTGCTCAAAGCAAGCTTTATTTCTAGTTTTCCAAATAGCCCAGCAAATAGCTGCTAAACCAGCCTATCACGGGTGTTGCGGCTGACTCGAAGCAAATTGGGGAAACCACCAAAAGAATTGTGAGAAACTCCCGGGCCGTGTGGGAGATTTAACAGCGATAGCCACTTGCACTCCAGGACAAATTTGGCTGCAGAACAGCCAAAAAAGAGATGTGAGATGGTTTCTTGCTCACTTGCAAAACTGGCAGTTGGGATTCCCAGACCAATTGCGTTTGAGGAGGTTGTCCTTAGTGGCTATTGCATTATGCCAAATTAACCAGAGCCAAATTTTGATTTTGAGAGGAATTTTGCTCTTCCACTGGATGCTTAAAGGATCTGTCTCTACCATTCCCACATATCTGTTTGTACACAGATTTCACGATAAAGCAGCCATTTTTTGACCATTTCCACCTAGGATAATCATTTTCCCGAGTCAAATTTGTTTGATTCATCAGCTGAAGCAATCCAGCCTCCTGAATGATGAGATCGAGAGTCAACCATCTTCTATAAGAGAATCTCCATCCCATAGCAGCAGCTCCAGCCACGAGTAATATTCTGTTCATTACAAATATCAAACAACACAGGGAACATATCCTTGAGAGGCCTTGTGCTGCACCAAGAATCTCCCCAAAAGCTGGTTAGCAATCCATTCCCAACATTCATTCTTCTGCCACAGAGATAAAGCTCCCTGACTTTCAACATATCAGACCAAAGTGGAGAATCTTCAGGCCTGCTTTTTTCAAAATAAATGCCTTTTCCTCTTAAATATTTCAATCTCATAAAATCCTGCCAAGGCCCTGTGTCATGCTCCAGCTTCCACCACCACTTACACATTAGACTAATGTTAAATTTGGCCAAATCTTTAACACCCAAACCACCTTTTTGTTTTGGTTTACAAATCCATCTCCATTTCACAAAGTGATATTTTCTTTTATCAGCACTACCAGCCCAAAAGAAGGATCTAATAGGCTTATCAATCTGCTCAATATTTGTTTTGTGCAAAAGCCTCAGGGACATCTGATACACTGCAGTGCTAGCCAAACAAGCATCTATTTTAACCAGTCTTCCTCCAATGGACATAGAGTTACCAATCCAGCCACACATTTTCTTCTTGGTTTTTTCCTCCAAGAATCTCATGTCAGACACTGAGGCCCTTCTAGCACAAACAGGAGTTCCCAAATATTTGATGGGCCAACTACCCATCTGGCATTTGAACAAATCAGCATAAAAGCTCTGTTTTATATTGTCATCTAAAATCATCATTGCTTCACTTTTATCAAAGTTAATTTTCAATCCGAGACATGGATTCAAAAATCTAAAGCAAGAGTTTCAAATTGATTGCTTGCTGAACATCATCTTGCAGCAATAAAATGGTGTCATCAGCATATTGTAAGATTGCCACCCCATTCTGTACCAGATTATCTGCCAGTCCTGTGATTAACCCATTGTCTTGAGCCAGATGAATCATTTTAGCCAAACTGTTAGCAGCCATGTTAAATAGGAAGGGGGCAAAAGGATCACCTTGCCTCACTCCCTTGTGGCTAGTAAAATATGGGCCCAATTTGTCATTAACCTTGACACTGAGGGTCCCACCAGCAACTGATTTTTTAATCCACTGCATCCAATTATCACTGAATCCTTTCTGCTTACAACAATCAAACAGAAATCCCCAATTTACTTTGTCATATGCTTTTTCAAAGTCAATTTTTAGGACTACACCCTGTTTCTTCCTGACTTTATCCTCTCTCAAAATTTCCTGAAGCAACATCACACCATCTGAGATGTACCTTCCCTTAATAAAAGCTGTCTGGCAGGGAAGTAAGAGCTTACTCATCACAGGAGATACTCTAACAGTCAAAGTTTTTGTCACAATCTTGAAAAAGACTTGCAACAAACAAATTGGCCTAAACTTTTGAATGACATCAGCATCAGCTGATTTTGGAATAAGGGTAATAACCCCATAATTAATTCCGTCCAAGCCAATTTTATGATCAAATAAATCATTAAAAACATGCGGGATATCAAATTTGACAATATCCCAGGCAATGTTGATAAAATTCGATGGGAAAACCATCAGGACCAGCTGCCTTGTTTTTCTCCATGTGATCAACAACATCTTTGATCTCTTCCAAAGTAAAACGTTTATCCAACTCAACACAGTCAAGAGTATTAAGTTTTTCTCTTTCTGTCCAAACATCATCTCTTAATCTAATCCCAGAGTCAGTAAAAGGCAGTAGCATGCTCCAACAGAGCAGCATCACCTTGGATAATTGTATCTCTGTTTTTCAAAGAGAAAATAGTTCTCTTCCTTTTACAACCATTGGCAGCTCTGTGAAAGAAAGCAGAATTGCTATCACCATGGAGGAGCCAATTCTCTCTAGATCTTTGTCTCCAGAAGGATTCTTCATTGTCCAAGACTGACAGCAAATCCTGCTGCAAAACACTTCTCCTTACCCTTTGTGATGGAGATAATGGAACATTCTCTTCCAGCTCCTCTAGTTCCCTCAATTCATTGGAAATATCTTTCTTCTTTTTAATATCTGCACCTCTCAGATTAGCTCCCCAACCTTTCAGAGCTTTCTTGACATTTTTTAGTTTCTTCATTAATCTGTCCAGACTGTCCTTGGCAAGTACTGGTTGCTCCCAACATCTTTTGACTCTATCAAGGAAATTATCCTCTTTGAGCCATCTTTTTTCAAATCTGAAATCTTTTTTCTTTACCATGATATCCAGTGTATCCAAAATCAAAGGATTATGATCAGATATATCTCTCACCAACTTGTGAACTGTTACAAGAGGAAAAAGTTCCTCCCAAGAACTACTCATCAGAAATCTATCTAACTTTTCCAAGGTGGGATCACAATGATTATTAGACCAAATATATTGACCACCAGCCATATGAATCTCTCTTAAGGCACAGGTATTAATGATGGAGTTGAAAATATCTGACCATTTGTTATGAGGCATGGGCTTATTTTTTTCATTGGAAAATCTCATGATATTGAAATCACTTCCAACCAGAATTGGTAGAGTTTGATTACTACAAATGTTACCAAGCTCCACCAGAAATTCCTCTTTGTCAGAGGCCTGAGCAGCTCCATAAATGATAATGAAGCACCATTTAACATTTAATTTGAGATCAAGCAAGGTAACTTTGATATGAAATTTTCCAACAGAAGTATCACAAATGGTAAACCTGGATAGCCTAAAACCACCCAGGATACCCCCACTCCTGCCAACAGAGCTGATCCATTTCCAATCAAAATCACCACCAGGGTCAATTCTTCTGAGAAAAGCAGAAGAATAATCTTTTTTAATAGTTTCCTGAAGACCAATAAAATCCAACTGTTGATCTTTTATCAAATCTGCCAAGAAGGCACTCATTCCTTTTTTTCCAACACCTCTGCAATTCAAGGAAGCACCTATCATAGATATTTTGGATTTTGTTTCCTTCTTCTGGTTCCAGCAATAATACCACACAGAGGGTGGTCATTACTTGCTTTCACCTGGGCAGCACTTGATTACACCTCGATGTTAGTGTATGGAAGAAACGATAACCTGCTGACGGGGTCGGGTGTATGTTATAGGGCTATGGAAAAGCTCCGTCGGTGGCAGTACAAGGATGAATACATATAGGATTGGAGTGCTACTCCATATCATATACACGTACATATATGAAACAAATACAAAACTATAATTTTAACAACCCACTTAATCACAACCTTGAAACGTTTAAACCTTGTCTGCCGATGCCTTTGTAGAACCCTCTACAACCTTTACTGGAAATAAACTTAATATCTAGTAGCTTATTGGCAATTCTCTCACGAACAGAGTGATAATCAATCTTAATATATTTTGTTATGACATTAAAACATGATTTGCTGACACTAGTACATATAAGGCCTTTTAATACTCCCATGGCACACTAGTATATTTTTTTAAAATAAATTAATAATTGCATCCTGCATAAAGATTATTATTACTAAACCAATAATGTTTATTTAAGTAATTGTTAAAAAATCAAAATAATAAAGAGTTGTACTACCATGGTCTAAGGGTTAATAGGATTGATATGGTAGTATTATCCTACATGGAAGCTCAGCCGGAAGGAACGAAGATGTTAAGTGTGCTAAGGGTAGAGTATTGTGAGGATGGGTGAGCATAGTGGGAAGTTTGACCATGAGTTTTATTTGATCTAATATTAATTGTAGTTAGAGTTAAAATGATCCATGTGAGAGGTTAAATTTTTTGAAAATTTTCTTTTTTCAAAAAATTTGAAGTTAACGGATGAGACGGCCTGGCCTGCGCCAAGGGTCTAGACGCCGACGGTCGGCGTATACAGGCTAGGCCGAGGGCCGGGTTTAGGCCGATGGCCTCACGTAGCTCTGCCGAGGTGGATCTTTTCCGGGGAGCTATGCCGAGGGTTGCCCTCGGCGTAGCCTATGCCGACGGCCCAATGTGGCTATGCCGAGGGTTTTCAGCGTTCGGCGTTTCGAGCCATTCCTGTAGTGTGTGTCTAGTAGAGTCTAGACCGACCGACGCACATAATTACACCTACTAATCGAATAGTGAGAGTAGTTATAGTTCTGAGAGTGATGATCTCCCGTGTACGAAATCATTAGGTTTTGTTGGGCATCAATCGGTTTCAGATTTCTAAAACTTGATGAAACATAATGAAGTCCAATCGTACGTACGGATCTCAAAGCATGAAACAAGATGAATCAAGGATACAAACATGTACGGGATGTCCTGTGCATGGGATGGGACATATATATGCATTTCTCTTCTAGTTGTTTTTTCTGCAGTTCTTCCTGATCTCGAAACGCGTGCCATCGGCAGGGAGCTTGCTGAGCTTGGCCATGGCATTCCCAAACTGCAGGAACCACTTGTTGGCGTTGGCCTCAAACGTTGCCATGACACCCCCGGCAACGCCGGTGGTGTCGTTGCGCAGCTCCCAGTCGGATCTGAAGAGCACCTTGTTCTGGAGGTTGGCGTGGTAATAGCTGTTGTCCAGCACGCCCCTCGCTGCCTTGGACGTGTCCACTCCTGTGTCGTCGTAGCCGGACGCGTTCCGGAAGGCGAGCTCCTTGTCGCGGATGTTGTTCGGCTCGATCGGGTCCTGCGTCCCCTGCAGCTTCTTCTGCTTCTCGACGTCATCGGTGAGTGCCTTGCTGTACTTGGGAACGATGGGCGTTGCGGTGGCGTTGTCGAGCCGGTCCTGGAAAGATGAGCGGTGGGCGACGCCGACGGCGTGCGCACCGGAGAGGGCGACGAGCTCTCGGGTGTTGAAGCCCTTAGCGGCGAAGTTGGCCTTGAGCTGGGTGATGTTGAAGGTGGAAGGAGGGAGGACGGCGTCGGCAGCGGCGGCCGAGGATTTGACGCCGTCCATGCGGCCCATCGTTACGTTGTAGTCGATCTTGCCGCGGCTGACGATGAAGGTCGCGTCGCGGGCGGCGAGGATGACGATGTCGGCGCAGGAGACATCCTCGCCTACCTTGGCCTTGATCTCGTCAATCACGGCGAAGCCGTCGAGGCCGATGTTGTTCTTCGCCGCCTTCTCCGTCTTGCTGCCGTCCAGGAGCACCGACCCGTCGCAACCCTGCAAGTGCGCACGTACGAAATTAGCAATTGAATTGGTGCATGGATGCATGCATGGACATGGGGCCGGGAAAGCTCTGATGGAGATGGTCATGGTCTGATTAATCACGTACTTGGACCCAGCAGTCATGGAAGAGCAGCCGGATGAGGGCGGGGCCGACGCCGGGGTTGTCCTGGATGGCCGTGGCCACTATCTTCCTAACGTTGTCCGCAACGGCGTCCTTGGTGCCGCCGCCGTGGGTCGCTACAGGCTTCCCGGCGAAGACGGCGAGCCCCAGGAAGAGAGACAACAGGATGGCGCGGGTACTGAGCTTCGTCGCCATTGTCGATCGATTTCGTGATAGATTTGTCAGATGGATTGTTGCGTACTTGCGTACGTATGTGTCCGGTTAGCTTGTGATCGAGTGGTATATATATAGCATGCACGCTGACGACGATTACGAACATGCAAGCTGCACTCTAGTAGCTTGCATGCACTTGGGCAATTATTTATGCTGCTGCTGCTGCTTGTGACTGAACCATTTGGCATCCGCGTACTAAATCGAACGAGTGAGAAATGCAGGCCATACATTCATGGGGTGCAGCACAACAACAGCTAGGCAGCTAGCTTAGCTTAATCTCTCTATAATCCGCTGAAACGCGTGGTCGTTACGCTAGACAAATCTTGATAAGTCAACGTACGCGCATGCAAGTTGGCACGAATTTGCCTATATATATATGTAAAATAAAGGGTACATCGATCTAGGTCAGTCCCAGCTCGCGCGCTACCCTGACGGCGTCGCTCCAGCAAGCTTCTCTCAGATGAACCAGACTATCGCCTGCTGCCGCGAGCCCACCGCATCATGAAAACTTCTGTTGTCGATCGTGCTTCCGCTTGCGGAGTGCAATTGGTTGAATTGTGCGCCGCTCAAGGGTGATTATATACTCACATGCCGTAGCATTAGAATCCGGCCGGAATGATACGACCATAATTAGCAAGACAATGACAAGATCTATTTTATGATTGAGACCTTTTCGAAAACGAAAACACCTCAGCAACCATTTGCCCGAGGCTGGTACTGTCCTACACGTGCGCGCGGCTTGTGATCATGATCATGCTCCGCACGACGGAGCAATCCGTACGTCTAACAATTTATGCAACTCCATTGAGCTAGGGTAACATGCTTAACCGAACTATCATTGTCATTGCACGTCTTCTTGTGAACGAGTCCGACAGGCCCATGAAGTTTGTGTTTTCCTTTTGTTGTGTACGTAAAACAGTTAAATTTTAAGCGGGATGAGATCACCAGTAGCTAGAAAACTGGTACTCTCTCTTTAGTTTCACTTGTGTTATAAATCAAAACTAAAGGTCCTCCACCTGGCCTGCGGGCACGCGCTGAGACGAAGGACTTTAAGTCCCGGTTAATTTGTAACACGAAACCTAGACTAAATGCCTTCATGTATATTTTTTGATTCAACTTTTTAACTCTTTTTTCACTTCCTCCTTTTTCTATTTTTCAGAATTTCTATTATTTGAGTTATTTGACTAGTTTAGTATCTAACTACACTTAATCTCTAGTCAAATTACTTACTCGTGGTGAAACTTTTCGATCCGTCACGCATACTCAAACTACTCCAGCACAAACACGTTTAATTTCCGAGTTCCTTCCGTCTCGCTTCCAAGTACTTTGCGCACACGTTAGCAAATATTTATTTTAATAAAAAAGTAATGAATTAATAATAATAATCTTGAATAAATAAATATAAAAATTATCTTTTTTGCAAAACCTGAAATCTGATTTTTCTCATATTTCTCTTTGAAAGTTTGACAATATAAAAGATGTCAAAACCGGTCTTTGCCAGGTGAAATCGGTTGTAACTTTTCGCGTAGATAGATTTTTATATATTAAACATTTTTTCGAGTTTGTATGTAAAAGTTATTGCCATCTTAGCGAAAATACATTTTTTTGCCAAATAAATCAACATTCATGTTTGTTATTTTTTATAATAACTAGATCATCTCACCTACCTATGTCTATAAGGATTTTAAAATTTCACTTTTCTATCATTTTCATTTGTATTTTATAAAATTTAAAAAGGCGTTCCACGGAGGGAGGGGTATGTGGAGCAAAAACAAACCTAGAAAGTCTCTAGTCCCGGTTGATGTCCCCAACTAAAAGTAAAAGATAGACCTTTAGTTTTGGTTGGTATCTTCAACCGGAACTAAAATTCAAAATGATACTAAAACCGTGGGACGTCCTAGCCGTTTGAATCGTATTAGTTACGGTTCTAAAGCGGCCAAAACTAATGCTCCGGACAGCTCTGAACTAAAAAAACATTTTTGTACTAGTGGATATTTAAACAATTCATCGTTCTATCGCATCCCGCTAATCCTGTTTATCCCATAGAAAATTCCAATAGTTCTGTACGGGTTGAGTGGGACAAGACCAGCTATCCTAGGACAGCCCACGCGTCTCTCACTGTCAACACCCGGATTTTTAAGTCCAGATGCCTATTATGCCATACATCGCAATCCCAGGAATATTGTTGTTGCGAGACATAATAGTTGAATATCATAGAGTCATCATTTATTACAACACATAATCGTCTTACAAAGGTAGATCACATGATCCAATATTACAATAGTAGTTGATCTATCGATCAACGAACATCACAAATAGCGGAAGCGAAGTAGTAGTGGCTATCTAATCCACAGGCCAACGCTTGACGTCAGGAGCGGTCCTAGTTGTCGTAGACGTCCCGCTGTCCATCTTCCTCGTACTGCTGTTCACCTTCATAGTCCGGCCATTTGAATAGCCGGGGACAAAGCCATGAGTACTTTTAAAGTACTCGCAAACTAATACTAGTGTAAGCACCATCAATTATAGTAAGGGGATACTAAGCTCTAGGTTTATTTGCATAAAGCCAAGTTTATTTCATAAACATTTAGAAAAGACTCTTCATTTGCTAAACTAACTCAAGTGGGAACATTAGTGTCATTCCCACAACTCTGTTGTGATTCAATTCAAAATTCACCATTCACCTTTCAAGTCATAAGTCACATGTCACATTTTTGAAAATGGTCTGATGACAGAACAGTATGGCCTTTCCAACCGTCCATAACCGTGGACGCGGCTATTCGAATAGTTCTACACTCTGCAGAGGTCGTACACTTGTGCCACAACATTTGCAATAATCCGTCAGGGTTAACTGGCCCTGATTTATCATACTCCGTATGCGGACCACCAACCATAACCTTTCACTTACATACTCTAGTATAGGCACCTCTCCCCATGAGTTTGGCCTCCCGGTGAAAACCGCAGTCAACCCGGGAACTGCACAGGGCTTGGGCCGGACATTCACCTCATTTCACGTCATTTCTCATCAGTTCCTTTTGTTGTAGAGGCAGCCTTCAGCCTAACCCCGATGACGCTTGTTCAGAGGGAACCCATACTAAAGCACATAAATTTCTAGTTAAGCCCTTACCCATATTGGGTATTGTGGGGGTACTTGCAAAATTGGAATGGTATCGCATCCGAACCCAACCATCGGTTTTTGTAAAATTCACCAAGTCATTCACAAGTCATATTCACCTTCAAAATCTTTCAATAGAATGAATCATCATTCCAAGGTTTTCAAAGTCATTTCATTTCACAAGTTCCCATCTAGAGTAGTCCATATTATTTGTTTAGCACTAGCAACTAGTCATGAGAGGTGCTAACTAGCTTGTCTTGCTCTAGGCTAACTTTGATGCTCTTGTTCTACTCTATATCTAAACCAAGTGAATCATAAATCAAAAAGTAACTTTGATAAATAAAATCAAGTAAAGCTTGTAAAGTAAAAACTTTGGGATAGGTTCATAAAGTAAAATGTAATGATGCCTTGCTCTGGTAGAGCTTTGCACCCTGATGGTTAGCAAGTTCATTAGCTTGCCTTGAGTGGTGATGTGATCAAAGTTTTCTTCTTCTTCCTCTTGGTAGAATACCTCTTCCTCCTGATAGTCTCCGGTACTAGCGTCTATAAACGAATACGAGAATACAATCACCAAACAACACTTAAGTAAACTTAATTAGCCTTAATGGCCCACACAAATGATCTAGCATCACTACTTAACATTTATTCACACATTAAGCTAGGGTTTCCTTATTTAATAATAGGAGAGTAATTTCCTCTTATTGAACATTGAAGTTAGGGTTTCTCTTTGGTTTGGAGGAATAATTTCCTCTTATTGAATTCTTCTTAAGATTTAATCTTTTAAAATAACCAGGGGTGATCACATGTTGACCAAGGTCAACACTTCACACTTAGTATTTGAGAAAAGTGATTTAAATGAGATTCATCATCTCATGTGTTTTAAATAACCTTTGCAATTTAAATACTATGTTGATTTAAATTCTACAAGTGAGCAAGTATGAGCCTAAGCATATAAAGGTCAACACATTACTTCATATCACTTGTGAGAATGATTTAAATGAGGTGCTACACCTCATAGATTTAAATTCCTAAAATTTGAAATAGTTTAAATGGGCTAGTATTGACTACATAGCCAATATTCTGCTTCTAGCCCATGATCATATACAGAACATATATCATATTTTTACATAAACAATTATAGTATTTGAAAAGTGAATTTTGAGAGTTGGAATCAACTCAAAAGCATTTATGGTTAATTTTTAATAATTGTTTAAAGTTTGAAAAGTTACTGCCTTGTTATTTTTACTATTCAAATTATACAACATATTTTGATTTGAATCCAGTGGGACTAGTTAGAGCATTTCATAAGCTTTCTGGAACATTTTGAATCACTAAAATTGGATATGTATATTTGAAACTATTTAACTTCTAGTACAGCACCAGTATGCAGTTTACAGAAAAAGAATAAAACGGAATTCAAATTTCAAACGAGGGCGGGAAGAAGTTGGGCCGGCCCAGCGGCGGCCTGGGCCACACGTGCATGGGGCATGCACGTCGGGTGCAGGCGACACACGAACCTCGCGATTCTGCAACCTTGCGGGGGCTCTAACTTTCACCTCGGAGCTCGGATTGAGGCGTGGTTTGTTGCGTTGGAAAGCTATTTCCAAGGGCTACAACTTTTCTGTAGGTGTCGGGGGCTATGGTGATGAAATTCTGGGCGGTTTTGAGGGATGCCGCCGGTGAGCTTGTTGACGCCGGTGAGCTGCGAGGAGGGCGAGAGGGAGGTGCTAGGAGGAAGGGGACGATGTTGTGGGATGGTGTGGTGCTGTACCAAGCGAGGAGGGGGGTTTATATAGGCTCCAGGGGTGGGAGGCGTGCCATGGCCGGCATGATGGCCATGTCGCCGGGCGCGTGGCTACAGGGTGTTCTGAGCCGAACGGTCATGTCTAGGAGGTAGCTGGGTCCTTGGTGAGGTGACGTGAGAAAGGATAGGGCAGGGGAACGTCTCAGTCGATGGGGACGGGCGTGTACTTTGATGTGCCCAAGTTGGTGTCCTTGCACATGGATGGCATGGTAGGGCTGATGTTGGGCTTGGGAAAGGTACTGGCGTGCGTGATGGAGTGTGGGAATGCTTGCTGACAAGGTGAATGAGAGAGGGGAGAGCCAGAGAGATGAGTGGCATGGTGGTGTCCTTTGGCTCGGCATGATGAAGTTCTTGATCATTGCACCTATTTTAGCAGGGCTGCAGTGCATAGGATGATGCAGGGATGGTACCAGTAGGTTGATGATCACCAATTTAAAGTGGTGGAGGCTAAAAACCAGAGGATAAAAGCATGTGTTGTAATTCGAAACTATGCTCGCCATGTGTTCGATGAAATGGCCGCATGAAGAAAATGTTGGAATTTTGGAATTCTTTTTGGTGGAGTTTATTTATATAATTAAAGAGAAAGAATGGTGGTGGTGGTGTCCATTTTGGTGAAGATTTGCAAAGTTTCAAAAACTGGATCATCTTCTCTTTAATTCAAAGTCTCCACTTGGCAATTCTCTACTGGTCAACCTGGTCAACTTCAGCAGGAATGGTCAACATGAAAGTTGTTGACCTTGACATGGTCTTGGATGACATGGTCATAGTTGACTAAGTTTGGTTTGAGAGTTGAGAAAAACAGAGTGGTAAAGTGGGGAACATTTTATAAAGTGACAAAATGACCATTGTCACATGTATGTTGATTTTGAGTTTTGCTTCGATTTGTTTTTGGTTTCTTTGATGCAATTGTGTTTATTTATCATATATAAACATTCTACAAGCAAGGGTTCAAGCAATTGTGGCCTTGTTTGAAGATTTGCAAAATTGGGTTATGTGTATGTGAGTGAATTTTGGGAGTTTTCTCCCTATTTGATTTCTTTCCCTTTAATTTGACTTTGGTTGACTCTAATGGGGTTCTTATGAGTTTAGAAACATTTTAAGAGCATTGAAACTAAATCAAAGGGTCTTGTTCAAAGATTTGCAAATTTGGCCTTAATACATAAGAGATGAGGTGTCAAATTTTCATAAACTTGTACTAGGGTTGTTCTTGCCTTACTTGGACATGGGTTAGGGTCCATTTAGTGTTATAATAGGTTTAGAGATGGTTTCCCACCATTTGGTCAAGGTTTAGAGACCTAGGTCAATGTTTGGTGAAATGCCTATGTGTCACATATGCTTTTATGCATATGTGGTATTTTATTTTTAATTTGACTTGGTTTGACCCAATTGGTTTTGTTGAGTGTTAAAATGGTATATATGAGTGATCCCACCATTCACCACAAGTCCTAGGGTCAATATTCTTAGTTTCCCAAATTTGCTATTTTACTCTCATATGCCTCTATGGCATTTTTGGTTTCTTTTTAATTTCTTTGGAAACCACTTGAATTTGGTTTGATAAGTACTAGGTAAGGTGTGTGAAGGTTTTCCAAACCTCTAAACAAAGTGGAAAGTTCTAGGGTAAAGATTTATAATTTTAGCCATAGGCACATATGCCTTTTTCTTATTTAATTTCCTTTTATTTTATTTTAACTAGGATGGTGATAAGAGGGGTGAGGTTTAGGGTTTAAGATCACTTCAAATACTAATAACAAGCAATCATAGCAATAACACAAGAATTAAGCAAGATCACTATGTATCATACTCTATTTAATAAAAAGTTTTTGTTGGTTCCAAAATTTGGAACTAGTGAAATTCATTTGTTTTATTTTGAAATTCTTGGGATGTTACAAACCCTTCCCCCTTAAACAAATCTCGTCCCGAGATTTTAAGAAAAGTTAGGTTCCTAAGAGAGATTGAACATTTTATTAACAGGAAGACATACTTGGCATGTTCTGGGATGCTTCCTGAGCTTCGATGGCGATCATGTGGTTAAGGCGGCCGTTGTTGTTGTTACTGGTTCCTTACTGCTCGCGAAGCGACGCCGTTCGTCGGGCAGGTGCAGCGGTGTTGGCGGCAATCTTGGCAAGCTTCTTGGGGCACTCATTGGAGTAGTGGCCCACAACTCCACATTCATAGCAGTTGATCGTGGATTTGTCCTTCGGGGTGACGGGGATGGCATTGCTTCCAGTCTTCGGGCCAGTGTTGGTGTTGTTGTTGTTCCCGTTGTTGTTGTTGTTGCTATTGTGGTTGTTGTTGTTGTGATGGTTGTTGTTGTTGTTATCTCCGGGCTTCGGGGGTCCTCCGTTGTTGTTGTTGTTGTTGTTGGGGCGATAACTCTGAGCAGGGGGCTTGTTGTATCTTGGGGTGAATCCTCCAGAGTGGTTGTTGCGGTGCTTCTGGGTATGGTGGGGTCCACTTTGGTTCATCATCCTTCGCTTGCGGTTCTCATTGGCCTGATGCAGCTTTCCTTCCATCTGTATGGCTGAGTCCACGAGGGCTTCGAGGTCAGCGAACGGAATATTCACTAACACGGCTTGCATCTCGTCATGCGATCCGTTCGAAATCTTTCCTTCCTCTTCTCGTTGGTGTCGGTCTCATCCGGGCGTACCTTGACAGAGTGAGAAACCCGTCGCGGTATTCCACCACGGACATCCTTCCTTGTTTGAGTTCACGGAACTCGTCTCTCATTTTCTTGATCGGTCCTTGGGGCACATGGTACTTGCTAAACTTCAGCTTGAAGTCTTCCCAGTGTCATCATCCGTCCCGCATTCATTGCACGGGCACTTGTCCACCAGGCTCGGGCAGGTCCCGACAGGTAGTGGGTGGCAAACGAGTACTTTTCTGCGGCTTCAACTCCCGCAACTTCAAGGTTGTTCTCCATGGTCCGGAGCCGCTCATCGGCATCAAGGGGCTCTTCAGTCTTGTTGAATACCGGAGGGTTGGTGTGCTGAAAGTTCTTCAGTTTTGATCCTGGGTGATCATTGTTTCCGTGGCCTTGATTGTTTTGAGCTATCTGTTGCAGTGCAGCAAGGTTTGCTTGGCGTTCAGCTCTCTCGACTTCTCGATCTGCCATCATTGTCTGCAACAGTTGCATCATGGCATCCTGGGTGGTGTTGCGGGTTGGTGGGGCCATCTGAACATTGAGGTAGATGATAAGATAAGAGGGAAATTTCTATGGTTGGTTTTGTTAAAAAAATTTAAAAGTTCACAAATTGAAATTTTGAGTAGTGTTGCAGGGGTAATACCGACAACACTTTTTCATTCATACCAAGCATCACATATTACAAATCTAACACACCGTTGGTTTGAAGAACCATTCATCGCTCTACGATACAAGGGGACCCTGATACAACTCACACCTACTTAAGTGCTAGGGTGATACTACTCTTTAGGGTGGATTCTTCGTCTTCACGGGTGATGTGCTTGGCGAGAGGCTAGGGCGTTGTCCAAATCTCTGCGGGTTTTGTACTGCCTGAAGTCCTGCGGTGCTTCGTAGGGGTTCATCTTGGGTTGTGGTGGGGGCATGGTCATCGATCTTCCCATGGAATCATGTCTTGGGTAGTAGATGAAGCGAGTGTTCTTGATCTTGTTCTCATTTTGTCCGCACAGACGGAAAATTGCTTCTTGCATAGCTCTTACTAGTCCTTCCTTCCAAGTGTTTCCCGTTACAGAAAACCAGATGGTTTCCCATGCCGGGGCATCAAGCTTCCTTCGTAGATCAGTAGAAACGTCCCACTGAGGTGGTTCTCCTAACTGAGCCTTGAGGGGTATTCCGAAGAATTCGGGATACGGGTGACCTAGGTATTACACTAGTTGCTTCAAATCTTTTTCGAACCGCAGTTCTCCTCCGTGACCAAGCTGATAGAACTCCCATTGGTACTCCATCTGTGAGCAATGAGGATGAGTAAGTTAATGAAGTGATCACGTGTGCCAAATTTTAGGTACAATTATAAAGAAAAGTAGAGCATGGATTTATTCTTTCGAAAAGATCTTAAGATAAGGGTGAGAATAAGTTTTCAGAAATATTCACTTCCTTTGTTTTGAAACTAAGTATTTCGGACGTCCATTCTAACTAGGGTCTCCTAAGGTCAAACAATGGCTCTGATACCAACTTGTCAACACCCGGATTTTTAAGTCCAGATGCCTATTATGCCATACATCGCAATCCCAGGAATATTGTTGTTGCGAGACATAATAGTTGAATATCATAGAGTCATCATTTATTACAACACATAATCGTCTTACAAAGGTAGATCACATGATCCAATATTACAATAGTAGTTGATCTATCGATCAACGAACATCACAAATAGCGGAAGCGAAGTAGTAGTGGCTATCTAATCCACGAGCCAACGCTTGACGTCGGGAGCGGTCCTAGTTGTCGTAGACGTCCCGCCGTCCATCTTCCTCGTACCTGCTTGTTCACCTTCATAGTCCGGCCATTTGAATAGCCAGGGACAAAGCCATGAGTACTTTTAAAGTACTCGCAAACTAATACTAGTGTAAGCACCATCAATTATAGTAAGGGGATACTAAGCTCTAGGTTTATTTTCATAAAGCCAAGTTTATTTCATAAACATTTAGAAAAGACTCTTCATTTGCTAAACTAACTCAAGTGGGAACATTAGTGTCATTCCCACAACTCGTTGTGATTCAATTCAAAATTCACCATTCACCTTTCAAGTCATAAGTCACATGTCACATTTTTGAAAATGGTCCGATGACTGAACAAGTATGGCCTTTCCAACCGTCCATAACCGTGGACGCGGCTATTCGAATAGTTCTACACTCTGCAGAGGTCGTACACTTGTGCCACAACATTTGCAATAATCCGTCGTGGTTAATCGGCCTCGATTTATCATACTCCGTATGCGGACCACCAACCATAACCTTTCACTTACATACTCTAGTATAGGCACCTCTCCCCATGAGTTTGGCCTCCCGGTGAAAACCGCAGTCAACCCGGAACCGCACTGTGGCTTGGGCCGGACATTCACCTCATTTCGCGTCATTTCTCATCGGTTCCTTTTGTTGTAGAGGCAGCCTTCAACTTAACCCCGATGACGCTTGTTCGTAGGGAACCCATACTAAAGCACATAAATTTCTAGTTAAGCCCTTACCCATATTGGGTATTGTGGGGGTACTTGCAAAATTGGAATGGTATCGCATCCGAACCCAACCATCAGTTTTTGTAAAATTCACCAAGTCATATTCACCTTCAAAATCTTTCAATAGAATGAATCATCATTCCAAGGTTTTCAAAGTCATTTCATTTCACAAGTTCCCATCTAGAGTAGTCCATATTATTTGTTTAGCACTAGCAACTAGTCATGAGAGGTGCTAACTAGCTTGTCTTGCTCTAGGCTAACTTTGATGCTCTTGTTCTACTCTATATCTAAACCAAGTGAATCATAAATCAAAAAGTAACTTTGATAAATAAAATCAAGTAAAGCTTGTAAAGTAAAAACTTTGGGATAGGTTCATAAAGTAAAATGTAATGATGCCTTGCTCTGGTAGAGCTTTGCACCCTGATGGTTAGCAAGTTCATTAGCTTGCCTTGAGTGGTGATGTGATCAAAGTTTTCTTCTTCTTCCTCTTGGTAGAATACCTCTTCCTCCCGATAGTCTCCGTACTAGCGTCTATAAACGAATACGAGAATACAATCACCAAACAACACTTAAGTAAACTTAATTAGCCTTAATGGCCCACACAAATGATCTAGCATCACTACTTAACATTTATTCACACATTAAGCTAGGGTTTCCTTATTTAATAATAGGAGAATAATTTCCTCTTATTGAACATTGAAGTTAGGGTTTCTCTTTGGTTTGGAGGAATAATTTCCTCTTATTGAATTCTTCTTAAGATTTAATCTTTTAAAATAACCAGGGGTGATCACATGTTGACCAAGGTCAACACTTCACACTTAGTATTTGAGAAAAGTGATTTAAATGAGATTCATCATCTCATGTGTTTTAAATAACCTTTGCAATTTAAATACTATGTTGATTTAAATTCTACAAGTGAGCAAGTATGAGCCTAAGCATATAAAGGTCAACACATTACTTCATATCACTTGTGAGAATGATTTAAATGAGGTGCTACACCTCATAGATTTAAATTCCTAAAATTTGAAATAGTTTAAATGGGCTAGTATTGACTACATAGCCAATATTCTGCTTCTAGCCCATGATCATATACAGAACATATATCATATTTTTACATAAACAATTATAGTATTTGAAAAGTGAATTTTGAGAGTTGGAATCAACTCAAAAGCATTTATGGTTAATTTTTAATAATTGTTTAAAGTTTGAAAAGTTACTGCCTTGTTATTTTTACTATTCAAATTATACAACATATTTTGATTTGAATCCAGTGGGACTAGTTAGAGCATTTCATAAGCTTTCTGGAACATTTTGAATCACTAAAATTGGATATGTATATTTGAAACTATTTAACTTCTAGTACAGCACCAGTATGCAGTTTACAGAAAAAGAATAAAACGGAATTCAAATTTCAAACGAGGGCGGGAAGAAGTTGGGCCGGCCCAGCGGCGGCCTGGGCCACACGTGCATGGGGCATGCACGTCGGGTGCAGGCGACACACGAACCTCGCGATTCTGCAACCTTGCGGGGGCTCTAACTTTCACCTCGGAGCTCGGATTGAGGCGTGGTTTGTTGCGTTGGAAAGCTATTTCCAAGGGCTACAACTTTTCTGTAGGTGTCGGGGGCTATGGTGATGAAATTCTGGGCGGTTTTGAGGGATGCCGCCGGTGAGCTTGTTGACGCCGGTGAGCTGCGAGGAGGGCGAGAGGGAGGTGCTAGGAGGAAGGGGAGGATGTTGTGGGATGGTGTGGTGCTGTCCCAAGCGAGGAGGGGGGTTTATATAGGCTCCAGGGGTGGGAGGCGTGCCATGGCCGGCATGATGGCCATGTCGCCGGGCGCGTGGCTACAGGGTGTTCTGAGCCGAACGGTCATGTCTAGGAGGTAGCTGGGTCCTTGGTGAGGTGACGTGAGAAAGGATAGGGCAGGGGAACGTCTCAGTCGATGGGGACGGGCGTGTACTTTGATGTGCCCAAGTTGGTGTCCTTGCACATGGATGGCATGGTAGGGCTGATGTTGGGCTTGGGAAAGGTACTGGCGTGCGTGATGGAGTGTGGGAATGCTTGCTGACAAGGTGAATGAGAGAGGGGAGAGCCAGAGAGATGAGTGGCATGGTGGTGTCCTTTGGCTCGGCATGATGAAGTTCTTGATCATTGCACCTATTTTAGCAGGGCTGCAGTGCATAGGATGATGCAGGGATGATACCAGTAGGTTGATGATCACCAATTTAAAGTGGTGGAGGCTAAAAACCAGAGGATAAAAGCATGTGTTGTAATTCTGAAACTATGCCTGCCATGTGTTCGATGAAATGGCCGCATGAAGAAAATGTTGGAATTTTGGAATTCTTTTTGGTGGAGTTTATTTATATAATTAAAGATAAAGAATGGTGGTGGTGGTGTCCATTTTGGTGAAGATTTGCAAAGTTTCAAAAAGTGGATCATCTTCTCTTTAATTCAAAGTCTCCACTTGGCAATTCTCTACTGGTCAACCTGGTCAACTTCAGCAGGAATGGTCAACATGAAAGTTGTTGACCTTGACATGGTCTTGGATGACATGGTCATAGTTGACTAAGTTTGGTTTGAGAGTTGAGAAAAACAGAGTGGTAAAGTGGGGAACATTTTATAAAGTGACAAAATGACCATTGTCACATGTATGTTGATTTTGAGTTTTGCTTCGATTTGTTTTTGGTTTCTTTGATGCAATTGTGTTTATTTATCATATATAAACATTCTACAAGCAAGGGGTCAAGCAATTGTGGCCTTGTTTGAAGATTTGCAAAATTGGGTTATGTGTATGTGAGTGAATTTTGGGAGTTTTCTCCCTATTTGATTTCTTTCCCTTTAATTTGACTTTGGTTGACTCTAATGGGGTTCTTATGAGTTTAGAAACATTTTAAGAGCATTGAAACTAAATCAAAGGGTCTTGTTCAAAGATTTGCAAATTTGGCCTTAATACATAAGAGATGAGGTGTCAAATTTTCATAAACTTGTACTAGGGTTGTTCTTGCCTTACTTGGACATGGGTTAGGGTCCATTTAGTGTTATAATAGGTTTAGAGATGGTTTCCCACCATTTGGTCAAGGTTTAGAGACCTAGGTCAATGTTTGGTGAAATGCCTATGTGTCACATATGCTTTTATGCATATGTGGTATTTTATTTTTAATTTGACTTGGTTTGACCCAATTGGTTTTGTTGAGTGTTAAAATGGTATAGATGAGTGATCCCACCATTCACCACAAGTCCTAGGGTCAATATTCTTAGTTTCCCAAATTTGCTATTTTACTCTCATATGCCTCTATGGCATTTTTGGTTTCTTTTTAATTTCTTTGGAAACCACTTGAATTTGGTTTGATAAGTACTAGGTAAGGTGTGTGAAGGTTTTCCAAACCTCTAAACAAAGTGGAAAGTTCTAGGGTAAAGATTTATAATTTTAGCCATAGGCACATATGCCTTTTTCTTATTTAATTTCCTTTTATTTTATTTTAACTAGGATGGTGATAAGAGGGGTGAGGTTTAGGGTTTAAGATCACTTCAAATACTAATAACAAGCAATCATAGCAATAACACAAGAATTAAGAAAGATCACTATGTATCATACTCTATTTAATAAAAAGTTTTTGTTGGTTCCAAAATTTGGAACTAGTGAAATTCATTTGTTTTATTTTGAAATTCTTGGGATGTTACACTCACTTCCTCAGTTCCTCTCGAGTGAACCCCAGCCCGTGCTTTCCGACTCGTTCCTCTCCAGCCAACCTTTGGCTGCCGCCACCGTCTTAGAGCATCTCTGGCCATGTCTCCGGGAAAGTCCCTAGGACCTTTTTTTTCATCCGGATAGACGAAAACAGTCCAGTTACGCCCCAGCATCTCGTTTTCGTCCGGATTTAGGTCTAAATCCGTCTGGACTCCTCAGGCCATCCTCGGTTCCCCGGGGTACTGCCGGAGACTCCGGATGGAGCAAATTCCGCGCTCTAGCCCGCGTGTCAATGAAGATTAGCCAAAAACTGCCTGTCCCCACACACCACATTCTCTCTCCTCTCCCACCGTTTCTCTCTCCCGATGCAACCAATCGATCACACCGACGTGGATGGCCCCGGTGGTGCGCCCACGCCCGCCTCCGACGTATGGTCGCTCGGGTGCACGGCGGTGGAGTTGCTCGGCGGGAAGTGGTTGTGGTCGGAGCTTGGCGGCGCGCAGGAGGTCGGCGAGCTGTTGCTCCGCGTCGGGTTCGGCAGGAAGCAGCCCGAGCTACCCACGCACCTGTCAGACCCCTGCCCCGACTTCGTTTACAGGTGCCTCTGCCGCGACGCCGGCGAGCGGTGGACCTGCGAGCGGCTGCTATGCCACCCGTTCCTTGCCGCTGACGCTCACGACGATGACAACGCCGACGAGCGGTCTGATGGCGTGTAACTCACACGTTCGTTGGGAACCCCAAGAGGAAGGTATGATGCGCACAGCAGCAAGTTTTCCCTCAGAAAGAAACCAAGGTTTATCGAACCAGGAGGAGCCAAGAAGCACGTTGAAGGTTGATGGCGGCAGGATGTAGTGCGGCGCAACACCGCAGATTCCAGCGCCAACGTGGAACCCGCACAACACAACCAAAGTACTTTGCCCCAACGAAACAAGTGAGGTTGTCAATCTCACCGGCTTGCCGTAACAAAGGATTAACCGTATTGTGTGGAAGATGATTGTTTGCGTAAAACAAGTAAAACAAGTAATGCAGTACATTGTATGCGATTTAAAGAATAGGACCGGGGTCCACAGTTCACTAGAGGTGTCTCTCCCATAAGATAAAAGCATGTTGGGTGAACAAATTACAGTCGGGCAATTGACAAATAGAGAGGGCATAACAATGCACATACATGTCATGATAAATATAGTGAGATTTAATTGGGCATTACGACAAAGTACATAGACCGCTATCCGAGCATGCATCTATGCCTAAAAAGTCCACCTTCGAGGTTATCATCCGAACCCCTTCCGAGTATTAAGTTGCAAAACAACAGACAATTGCATTAAGTATGGTGCGTAATGTAATCAATAACTACATCCTCGGACATAGCATCAATGTTTTATCCCTAGTGGCAACAAAGACATCCATAACCTTAGGGGTTTCGTCACTCCCCGCATTCACGGAGACATGAACCCACTATCGAGCATAAATACTCCCTCTTGGAGTTAATAGCGAAAACTTGGCCGAGCCTCTACTAATAACGGAGAGCATGCAAGATCTTAAACAACACATAGGTAATAACTTGATAATTAACATAACATAGTATTCTCTATCCATCGGATCCCGACAAACACAACATATAGTATTACGGATAGATGATCTTGATCATGTTAGGCAGCTCACAAGATCCAACAATGAAGCACAATGAGGAGAAGACAACCATCTAGCTACTGCTATGGACCCATAGTCCAGGGGTGAACTACTCACTCATCACTCCGGAGGCGACCATGGCGGTGAAGAGTCCTCCGGGAGATGAATCCCCTCTCCGGCAGGGTGCCGGAGGAGATCTCCGGAATCCCCCGAGATGGGATTGGCGGCGGCGGCGTCTCGGCAAGGTTTTCCGTATCGTGGCTCTCGGTACTGGGGGTTTCGCGACGGAGGCTATTTGTAGGCGGAAGGGCAGGTAAAGAGGCGGCACGAGGGGCCCACACCATAGGTCGGCGCGGCCAGGGCCTGGGCCGCGCCGCGCTGGTTTTACGCCACCTCGTGGCCCCACTTCGACTCTCCTTCGGTCTTCTGGAAGCTTCGTGGCAAAATAGGACCCTGGGCGTTGATTTCGTCCAATTCCGAGAATATTTCGTTACTAGGATTTCTGAAACCAAAAACAGCGTAAAACAAAGCAATCGGCTCTTCGGCATCTTGTTAATAGGTTAGTTCCAGAAAATGCACGAATATGACATAAAGTGTGCATAAAACATGTAAATATCATCAATAATGTGGGATGGAACATAAGAAATTATCGATACGTCGGAGACGTATCACGGTCCTTGATTGGGCGGCAACGTCGGATCCACACTCTAATGCGTCGTCCAGCTGCTAGGAGGCCGACATGGATGAGGGCGTCGAGGCTAGGCCTCCGCGCCGCCGGCCACGCAACATGCCACCGGCCACGCAACAGTTCGAACACCTGACGGGCATCTTCACGAGCGTCGTGTGTGGGGAGATGGCTGAAAAATCGTTGCTCCCCATGCCAAAAATAGGTCCAATCCGGACCAATTTCCATCCGGATTGTGTCCCGAGGGTCTCCAATGGCTGGAGATGCTCTTAAGCCAGCTCCCATAGGCGTGGAAAGAGGGGTCACAACCGGCCGCCTGAAACTCTAGCCCGAGTGGTCTATGACATCGCCACCACGGCCACGGCCTCCATCTTCACACCTCGTCTTGCCGTAGTACAACCTCCGTGCCATCCCCAAGCTCATACCCTTCTTGTCCTCGACTCGTGGCCTCCTCGACATCAGCAAGCTCTTCCCTGAAGCCCGGCCTCCCTGACGGCTATGCATGTTTTTCTTACCCTTCCGATGTCCCTCACAACGTGTTTGCCAACGTTTGGGAAGGGGGTTGGGAGTTTAGAGGGGGGAGTTAGTCGAGGAATTAGGCAAGGGAATTTGATTGTTATTCCCACTCCCACGTTTGGTATATGGTGCGAATTTGTAAGGGGAATCGGTAAACGCTATTTTTTTTTTACATGTGTGTTGTACAAGTGTAGGTCACCTTCATCAGCATAGCAGGAAGCACCGGCCCTGTCCTTGTATCGCTCTCTGATGTCCATAAAGACCTCACCGCTGGTATGCGTCGAAGGTCTTGTAGCCGCCGGACTAGGCAGCCCGGAAGTGCACGGCGAGGTGCGTGCAGAGATCCAGTAATTTTTTTTGCTTTGCATTGATTGAAGCACAAGCACAAACTGGCACATGTGAATGGCCAAGAGAAGTATAGCTTAAAACGATTCAGCTTGCTGTCAATCCGTGAAGCCTGGTGGGTGTGCGTCTTCCCTTTTGGGATGGATGGTGCGCGCGAACGAGTCCAACTCCGCCGCTGGGCACGTTTTGGCGCCGACGAGATCAGTCGGCAGTCATCAGGTAGAGCGCGACCGGCTCGTCCTCTTACACAGCTAGACCGACGGCGGCGCGATGTGACTGAACCGTTGTGATACGCCACGCTATGCCTATGCTACAGGCCAAGATGGTGATATGCATCCCACGCAGGCAGACATTATCGATGAATCAAATGAGCCCTTACATTTTGGGTGAATGGAGTAGTACTTACGTTGAATATTATATGGAGCATGCTGATAATCCTTTGGAGGCTAGGAGCTCTCCAGCCTCCGGCTTCCCTGGCTGACACATATCTACTTTTAGCTAAAATTTAGATTTTGCTTCGTGGCAGCAAAAAAAATCCCGCTTGTGCTTTATTGTAGCAAAAAATGATTCACTTAGAAATACAAAAGGAAAGACCTGTCCTCCGAGTTTGCTTCGTCACAGCAAAAAATCCTCCCGCTTTTGCTTCGTAGAAGCAAAAAAAGATTCATTTAGAAATAGAAAAGAAAAAACCTGTTCTCCTACTTTGCTTCGTCGCAGCAAAACAAAAGCCCCGCTTCATTGAAGCAAAAAAATGGTTTCAGTTAAAAATAGAAAAGGACTCGTCAGTAGTCGTCCTTGGCGGAGAAGACAACCGCCGTAGCATATGCAGCATCCCGACCTCCTCATCGTCGGATTCCCTCTTGATGCAGGCATGACCGCACTTTGTAGCAGCCACGGTCAGCCTTTGCAGCTCCGTTGAGCAGCGTTTGCAACAGCGCCGCCCTTCGCTCGCAGCTCCGGTGAGCAGCCTTTGCAGCTCCGGCAGAGGCCTTTGCAGCACCCGGTGCACTTTGCTCGCAGCTCCGACGCCCAGCCTTTGCAGCACCACCGCCCTTCGATCGCAGCTCCGGCGAGCAGCGTTTGCAATAGCGCCGTCCTCTCGCAGCTCCAACGAGCAGCCTTTGCAGAGGCCTTCGCAACACCGGCACCCTTCGCTCGCAGCTCCAGCGAGAAGACTTTGCAGCTTCGGCGATAGGTCTTCACAGCACTGCTGCCATTCGTTCGCAGCTCCGTCGAGCAGCCTTTGTAGCAACGCGACAACCACTGCATGTACTTGCAGCGCCGCCGGTCCCGGATGGGAGGCGAGCAGCGATCGAGGGCGGTGCAGGTCGAGGAGAGCATAACCGCGTCGCGGGAGAGCATCGGTGGGCAGTGACTGATGTTGTTCCGGCAGCAGACCTTGCTTAGGTCGCTGAAACGGCCATGGAGGCGCGGAAAAACAGGCGATGGCAGCATGCAGGACCCAACCATGGCGGCTCGCAGGACCGGCGTTGGGGAGAGCACCGGCGATTCTCCTTGTAGCAGCTACACTTAAGGGCGCCGTCAGCGTTGCCTAGAAGCACCAGCCGTTGCGCGTGGCAGCACCCACCATCAGCAGTCGCAGCACCCAGGGCCTCGATCTCCGGCGACGGCGGGGCGTGGAGGGAGCTGGGCTTACGGGCCTCCCCAGCGGCCTCCATCTCCTGCGACGACGGGCGTCCGGCGCTGCGCCGCGGCCTCCATCTGTACCGACTCGGAACTGCCGCTGCAGCCACCAGAAAACACCGCCCCCACTCCTCGAGCGAGCAGCCCAGGTCGCGTCCTCACCGGCCAGGCCGCGCCGCGGCTCCTCCTCCCGCTCCAAGCGTCCCGAGCACCAGCGCCGGGGCTGTTGATTTGGGAGCAATCATGGCGCTATGGCAGAAACTAATGCGAGAAGATAGGGCACTGAAGTTGGTGGGGCCCAGAGTGGGAACATGAAATGGAGGCGGACGCATCGAACGGCCACGAACCCGGAGGCCGCGTGCGACACGCGCAGCTGATACGTCTCCGATGTATCGATAATTTCTTATGTTCCATGCTACATTATTGATGATATCTACATGTTTTATACACATTATATGTCGTATTTATGCATTTTCCGGCACTAACATATTAACAAAATGCCGAAGAGCCAGCTTGTCGTTTTCGCTGTTTTTGGTTTCAGAAATCCTAGTAATGAAATATTCTCGGAATTGGACGAAATCAACGCCCAGGGTCCTATTTTGCCACGAAGCTTCCAGAAGACCGAGGGGGAAAGGAAGTGGGGCCACGAGGCGCTGCCACACTAGGGCGGCGCGGCCCAGGTCTTGGCCGCGCCGGCCTGGCGTGTGGGGCCCTCGTGTGGCCCCCTGCATCGCCCTTCCGCCTACTTAAAGCCTCCGTCGCGAAACCCCCAGTACCGAGAGCCACGATACGAAAAACCTTACTGAGGTGTCGCCACCGCCAATCCCATCTCGGGGGATTCAGGAGATCGCCTCCGGCACCCTGCCGGAGAGGGGATTCATCTCCCGGAGGACTCTTCACCGCCATGGTCGCCTCCGGAGTGATGAGTGAGTAGTTCACCCCTGGACTATGGGTCCATAGCAGTAGCTAGATGGTTGTCTTCTCCTTATTGTGCTTCATTGTTGGATCTTGTGAGCTACCTAACATGATCGAGATCATCTATCTGTAATTCTATATGTTGTGTTTGTCGGGATCCGATGGATAGAGAATACTATGTTATGTTAATTATCAAGTTATTACCTATGTGTTGTTTATGATCTTGCAAGCTCTCTGTTATTAGTAGAGGCTCTGGCCAAGTTTTTACTCTTAACTCAAAGAGGGAGTATTTATGCTCGATAGTGGGTTCATGCCTCCATTAAATCTGGGACAATGGATGAGAAAGTTCTAAGGTTGTGGATGTGCTGTTGCCACTAGGGATAAAACATTGATGCTATGTCCGAGGATGTAGGTATTGATTACATTACGCACCATACTTAATGCAATTATCTGTTGTTTTGCAACTTAATACTGGAAGGGGTTCAGATGATAACCTGAAGGTGGATTTTTTAGGCATAGATGCATGCTGGATTGCGGTCTATGTACTTTGTCGTAATGCCCAATTAAATCTCACAATATTTATCATATCATGTATGTGCATTGTTATGCCCTCTTTATTTGTTAATTGCCCAACTGTAATTTGTTCACCCAACATGCTTTTATCTTATGGGAGAGACACCTCTAGTGAACTCTGGACCCCGGTCCTATTCTTTACATCTGAAATACAATCTACTGCAATACTTGTTCTTTAATGTTCTCTGCAAACAATAATCTTCCACACAATACGGTTAATCCTTTGTTACAGCAAGCCGGTGAGATTGACAACCTCACTGTTTCGTTGGGGCAAAGTACTTTGGTTGTGTTGTGTAGGTTCCACGTTGGCTCCGGAATCCCTGGTGTTGCGCCGCATTACATTCCGCCACCGTCAACCTTCAACGTGCTTCTTGACTCCTACTGGTTCGATTAAACCTTGGTTTCTTACTGAGGGAAAACTTACTGCTGTGCGCATCACACCTTCCTCTTGGGGTTCCCAACGGACGTGTCAATTATACGCGCATCAAGACTGTTTTCTGGCGCCGTTGCCGGGGAGATCAAGACACGCTGCAAGGGGAGTCTCCACTTCTCAATCTCTTTACTTTGTTTTTGTCTTGCTTTATTTTATTTACTACTTTGTTTGCTGCATTATATCAAAACACAAAAAAATTAGTTGCTAGCTTTACTTTATTTATTGTCTTGCATTCTATATCAAAAACATATAAAAATTAGTTACTTATATTTGCTTTACTTATTTCAACATGTTTCCTTTTAATTTTACCGTAAAAGACATACCGGTAGGACGTGGGTCCATAGTTGGGAGAAATAATATAGAAGAATTTTTCAATCTTGTTAGTACTGTTGAAGATTTTGAAGATAGACACTTGGTAGAACTTGCTCCTACTTATGAAATTGCTGCTGCTGCTTTAGTTCGCATGTTGGAAACTAAATTTGTTAATCTCAATCCTATAATCCAACACATGTTTCTTACACTCGGTGATATGGAAGAAGGAGAAAAGAAAGATTTTGTTTTAGAAACCCTTCTTAGAGAATTTGGTAGTATAGCAACAGAGGCTAGAAAGGTTTTTATTAAATATAAGATGCTTGGTTCTTATACCAATTTTGTTAGTATCCTTGAAAAGATGGACATGGAGAGAGTAAGGTACACTAATAATATTAATGATGGTGGGGAGATCAAATCACCAATACCATGTAAGCTCCTAGCGATGAATGAAGCGTTAGAAAATAACTATGCTTGGCTTGTTCCTGAAAATTTATTTGATGAGAGTAGCAAGCCCAAGACTAATGAAAAGGGAGCCGCTGAAACTTATGTATCCAATATACTATGCATGGTTGAGAAAACTCCAAATCCCGCTGAAGATGCATCATCTTTTGATAACACTTGAAATACACTTTCTGCGCCTAGCTGAAAGGCGTTAAAGAAAAGCGCTTATGGGAGACAACCCATGTTTTTACTACAGTATTTTTGTTTTGAATTTGAGTCTTGGAAGTTGTTTACTACTGTAGTAACCTCTCCTTATCTTAGTTTTATGTTTTGTTGTGCCAAGTAAAGTCTTTGATAGTAAGGTTCATACTAGATTTGGATTACTGCGCAGAAACAGCTTTCTTTGCTGTCACGAATCTGGGCCTAATTCTCTGTAGGTAACTCAGAAAATTATGCCAATTTACGTGAGTGATCCTCAGATATGTACGCAACTTTCATTAAATTTGGGCATTTTCATTTGAGCAAGTCTGGATCCTTAATAAAATCCATCTTTACGGACTGTTCTGTTTTGATAGATTCTGCCTTTTATTTCGCATTGCCTCTTTTGCTATGTTGGATGAATTTCTTCGATCCATTAAGCTTTATGCAATGTCCAGAAGTGTTAAGAATGACTTTGTCACCTCTGAACATGTTAATTTTTATTGTGCACTAACCCTCTAATGAGTTGTTACGAGTTTGGTGTGGAGGAAGTTTTCAAGGATCAAGAGAGGAGTATGATACAATATGATCAAGGAGAGTGAAAGCTCTAAGCTTGGGGATGCCCCGGTGGTTCACCCCTGCATATTCTAAGAAGACTCAAGCGTCTAAACTTGGGGATGCCCAAGGTATCCCCTTCTTCATCGACAACATTATCAGGTTCCTCCCCTGAAACTATATTTTTATTCAGTCACATCTTATGTACTTTACTTGGAGCGTCTGTTTGTTTTTGTTTTTATTTTTGTTTGAATAAATGGATCCTAGCATTCATTGTGTGGGAGAGAGACACGCTCCGCTGTTGCATATGGACAAATATGTCCTTAGGCTTTATTCATAGTATTCATGGCGAAGGTTGAATTTTCTTCGTTAAATTGTTATATGGTTGGAATCGGGAAATGCTACATGTAGTAATTCTAAAATGTCTTGAATAATTTGATACTTGGCAATTGTTGTGCTCATGTTTAAGCTCTTGCATCATATACTTTGCACCCATTAATGAATAAACACATAGAGCTTGCTAATTTGGTTTGCATATTTGGTCTCTCTAAAGTCTAGATAATATCTAGTATTGAGTTTTGAACAACAAGGAAGACGGTGTAGAGTCTTATAATGTTTATAATATTTCTTTTATGTGAGTTTTGCTGCACCATTCATCCTTGTGTTTGTTTCAAATAACCTTGCTAGCCTAAACCTTGTATCGAGAGGGAATACTTCTCATGCATCCAAAATCCTTGAGCCAACCACTATGCCATTTGTGTCCACCATACCTACCTACTACATGGTATTTCTCCACCATTCCAAAGTAAATTGTTTGAGTGCTACCTTTAAAATTCCATCATTCGCCTTTACAATATATAGCTCATGGGACAAATAGCTTAAAAACTATTGTGGTATTGAATATGTACTTATGCACTTTATCTTTTATTAAGTTGCTTGTTGTGCGATAACCATGTTTCTGGGGACGCCATCAACTATTTTTTTTTGAATATCATGTGAGTTGCTATGCATGTCCGTCTTGTCTGAAGTAAGAGAGATCTACCACCTTAATGGTTGGAGCATACATATTGTTAGAGAAGAACATTGGGCCGCTAATTAAAGCCATGAATCATGGTGGAAGTTTCAGTTTTGGACATATATCCTCAATCTCATATGAGAACACTAATTGTTGCCACATGCTTATGCATTAAAGAGGAGTCCATTATCTCGTTGTCCATGTTGTCCCGGTATGGATGTCTAAGTTGAGAATAATCAAAAGCGAGAAATCCAAAATGCGAGCTTTCTCCTTAGACCTTTGTACAAGCGGCATGGAGGTACCCCATTGTGACACTTGGTTAAAACATGTGTATTGTGATGATCCGGTAATCCAAGCTAATTAGGACAAGGTGCGGGCACTATTAGTATACTATGCATGAGGCTTGCAACTTGTAAGATATAATTTACATAACTCATCTGCTTTATTACTACCATTGACAAAATTGTTTCATGTTTTCAAAATAAAAGCTCTAGCACAAATATAGCAATCGATGCTTTCCTCTTTGAAGGACCATTCTTTTTTACTTTTATGTTGAGTCAGTTCACCTATTTCTCTCCACATCAAGAAGCAAACACTTGCGTGAACTGTGCATTGATTCCTACATACTTGCATATTGCACTTGTTATATTACTTTACATTGACACTATCCATGAGATATACATGTTACAAGTTGAAAGCAACCGCTGAAACTTAATCTTCCTTTGTGTTGTTTCAATACTGATGGCGTGTATTTCACACGTTCGTTGGGCAACCCCAAGAGGAAGGTATGATGCGCACAGCAGCAAGTTTTCCCTCAGAAAGAAACCAAGGTTTATCGAACCAGGAGGAGTCAAGAAGCACGTTGAAGGTTGATGGCGGCGAGATGTAGTGCGGCGCAACACCAGGGATTCCGGCGCCAACGTGGAACCCGCACAACACAACCAAAGTACTTTGCCCCAACGAAACAAAGTGAGGTTGTCAATCTCACCGGCTTGCTGTAACAAAGGATTAACCGTATTGTGTGGAAGATGATTGTTTGCAGTAAAACGAGAGAACAAGTATTGCAAGAGATTGTATTTCAAGAAAGAGAATTGGACCGGGGTCCACAGCTCACTAGAGGTGTCTCTCCCATAAGACGAACAAGCATGTTGGGTGAACAAATTACGATTGGGCAATTGACAAATAAAGAGAGCATGACCATGCACATACATATTATGATGAGTATAGTGAGATTTAATTGGGCATTACGACAAAGTACATAGACCGCCATCCAACCGCATCTATGCCTAAAAAGTCCACCTTCAAAGTTATCATCCGAACCCCTCCAGTATTAAGTTGCTAACAACAGACAATTGCATTAAGTATTGCGCGTAATGTAACTAGTGACTACATCCTTGAACATAGCACTAATGTTTTATCCCTAGTGGCAACAACACATCCATAACCTTAGTGGTTCTTGTCACTCCTCCGCATTCACTGAGGCATGAACCCACTATCGAGCATAAATACTCCCTCTTGGAGTTACTAGCATCAACTTGGCCAAAGCATCTACTAATAACGGAGAGCATGCAAGATCATAAACAACACATAGACATAGTCTTGATAATCAACATAACAAGTATTCTCTATTCATCGGATCCCAACAAACGCAACATATAGAATTACAGATAGATGATCTTGATCATGTTAGGCAGCTCACAAGATCCGACAATGATAGCACAATGGGGAGAAGACAACCATCTAGCTACTGCTATGGACCCATAGTCCAGGGGTAGACTACTCACACATCACACCGGAGGCGACCATGGCGGCGTAGAGTCCTCCGGGAGATGATTCCCCTCTCCGGCAGGGTGCCGGAGGCGATCTCCCGGATCCCCCGAGATGGGATCGGCGGCGGCGGCGTCTCGGAAGGTTTTCCGTATCGTGGCTCTCGGTACCGGGGGTTTCGTCACGGAGGCTTTAAGTAGGCGAAGGGGTAGGTCAAGAGGCGGCGCGAGGTGCCCGCACCATAGGGCCGCGCGGCCAGGCGGGGGCCGCGCCGCCCTATGCTTCGGCTGCCTCGTGGCCCCTCTTCGTTTCGTCTTCGGACTTCCGGAAGCTTCGTGGAAAAATAGGCCCCCGGGCTTTGATTTCGTCCAATTCCGAGAATATTTCCTTACTAGGATTTCTGAAACCAAAAACAGCGTAAAACAAAGAATCGGCACTTCTGGCATCTTGTTAATAGGTTAGTTCCGTAAAATGCACGAATATGACATAAAGTGTGCATAAAACATGTAGATAACATCAATAATGTGGCATGGAACACAAGAAATTATCGATACGTCGGAGACGTATCGCATCCCCAAGCTTAGTTCTCGCTCGTCCCGAGCAGGTAAAACGATAACACAGATAATTTCTGGAGTGACATGCCATCATAATCTTGATCATACTATTTGTAAAGCATATGTAGTGAATGCAGCGATCAAAACAATATGTATGACATGAGTAAACAAGTGAATCATAAAGCAAAGACTTTTCATGAATAGCACTTCAAGACAAGCATCAATAAGTCTTGCATAAGAGTTAACTCATAAAGCAATAATTCAAAGTAAAGGCATTGAAGCAACACAAAAGAAGATTAAGTTTCAGCGGTTGCTTTCAACTTGTAACATGTATATCTCATGGATATTGTCAACATAGAGTAATATAATAAGTGCAATAAGCAAGTATGTAGGAATCAATGCACAGTTCACACAAGTGTTTGCTTCTTGAGGTGGATAGAAATAGGTGAACTGACTCAACATTGAAAGTAAAAGAATGGTCCTCATAGAGGAAAAGCATCGATTGCTATATTTGTGCTAGAGCTTTGATTTTGAAAACATGAAACAATTTTGTCAACGGTAGTAATAAAGCATATGCATCATGTAAATTATATCTTATAAGTTGCAAGCCTCATGCATAGTGTACCAATAGTGCCCGCACCTTGTCCTAATTAGCTTGGACTACCCGGATTATCACCGCAATACATATGCTTTAACCAAGTTTCACAAAGGGGTACCTCTATGCCGCCCGTACAAAGGTCTAAGGAGAAAGCTCGCATTTGGATTTCTCGCTTTTGATTATTCTCAACTTAGACATCCATACCGGGACAACATAGACAACAGATAATGGACTCCTCTTTTAATGCTTTAAGCATTCAACAACAATTAATTCTTTTCTCATTAGAGATTTGAGGATGTTTGTCCAAAACCGAAACTTCCACCATGGATCATGGCTTTAGTTAGCGGCCCAATGTTCTTCTCTCACAATATGCATGCTCAAACCATTCAACTCAGTGTAGATCGCCCTTACTTCGTGACAAGACGAACATGCATAGCAACTCACATGAAATTCAACAACGAGTTGATGGCGTTCCCGAAGAACATGGTTATCGCACAACAAGCAACTTAATAAGAGATAAAGTGCATAATTACATATTCAATACCACAATAGTTTTTAAGCTATTTGTCCCATGAGCTATATATTGCAAAGGTGAATGATGGAATTTTAAAGGTAGCACTCAAGCAATTTACTTTGGAATGGCGGAAAATACCATGTAGTATAGGTAGGTATGGTGGACACAAATGGCATAGTGGTTGGCTCAAGTATTTTGGATGCATGAGAAGTATTCCCTCTCGATACAAGGTTTAGGCTAGCAAGGCTTATTAGAAACAAACACAAGGATGAACCGGTGCAGCAAAACTCACATAAAAGACATATTGAAAACATTATAAGACTCTACACCGTCTTCCTTGTTGTTCAAACTCAATACTAGAAATTATCTAGACCTTAGAGAAACCAAATATGCAAACCAAATTTTAGCATGCTCTATGTATTTCTTCATTAATGGGTGCAAAGCATATGATGCAAGAGCTTAAACATGAGCACAACAATTGCCAAGTATCACATTACCCAAGACATTTATAGCAATTACTACATGTATCATTTTCCAATTCCAACCATATAACAATTTAACGAAGAAGAAACTTCGCCATGAATACTATGAGTAGAAACCAAGGACATATTTGTCCATATGCTACAGCGGAGCGTGTATCTCTCCCATAAAGTGAATGCTAGGATCCATTTTATTCAAACAAAACAAAAAACAAAAACAAACCGACGCTCCAAGAAAAAGCACATAAGATGTGGCCGAATAAAAATGTAGTTTCAGGGGAGGAACCCGATAATTTGTTGATGAAGAAGGGGATGCCTTGGGCATCCCCAAGCTTAGACGCTTGAGTCTTCTTGATATATGCAGGGGTGAACCACCGGGTGCATCCCCAAGCTTAGAGCTTTCACTCTCCTTAATCATGTTGCATCATACTCCTCTCTTGACCCTTGAAAACTTCCTCCACACCAAACTCGAAACAACTCATTAGAGGGTTAGTGCACAATATAAATTGACATATTCAGAGGTGACACAATCATTCTTAACACTTCTGGACATTGCATAATGCTACTGGACATTAGTGGATCAAAGAAATTCATCCAACATAGCGAAAGAGGCAATGCGAAATAAAAGGCAGAATCTGTCAAAACAGAACAGTTCGTATTGACGAATTTTAAAATGGCACCAGACTTGCTCAAACGAAAATGCTCAAATTGAATGAAAGTTGCGTACATATCTGAGGATCATGCTCGTAAATTGGCGTAATTTTCTGAGCTACCTACAGGGAGGTGGACCCAGATTCGTGACAGCAAAGAAATCTGGAACTGTGCAGTAATCCAAATCTAGTACTTACTTTTCTATCAACGGCTTAACTTGGCACAACAAAACTCAAAACTAAGATAAGGAGAGGTTGCTACAGTAGTAAACAACTTCCAAGACACAAAATAAAAACAAAGTACTGTAGGTAAAAACATGGGTTGTCTCCCATAAGCGCTTTCTTAACGCCTTTCAGCTAGGCGCGTAAAGTGTGTCAAGTATTATCGAAGGGTGATGCATTCTCAGCGGGGTGTGGAGTTTTCTCAACTAGGCATAGTATATTGGATACATAAGTTTCAGCATCTCCCTTTTCATTAGTCTTAGGCGTGCTACTCTCATCAAACAAATTTTCAGGAACTAGCCAAGCATAGTTATTTTCTAATGCATCATTCATAGCTAAGAGCTTACATGGTATTGGTGCTTTGATCTCCCCTCCATCATCAATATTATTAGTGTATCTTATTCTATCCATATCCATCTTTTCAAGGAGACTAACAAAATTAGTTGGAGAACCAAGCATATCAAATTTAGCAAACACCTTTCTAGCTTCTCTTGCTAGACCACCAAATTCTCTAAGAAGGGTTTCTAATACAAAATCTTTCTTTTCCCCTTCTTCCATATCACCAAGTGTGAAGAACATGTGTTGGATTATAGGATTAAGATTAACAAATTTAGTTTCCAACAAGCGAACTAAATGCGCAGCAGCAATTTCATAAGTAGGTGCAAGGTCTACCAAGTGTCTATCTTCAAAATTTTCAATTGTACTAACATGATTGAAAAATTCTTCTATATTATTTCTCCCAACTATAGACCCATGTCCTACTGGTATGCTTTTTGTGGTAAAATTAAAAGGAAACATGATGAATAAAGTAAATGCAAGTAAACTAATTTTTTTGTGTTTTCGATATAGCAAACAAGATAGCAAATAAAGTAAAACTAGCAACTAATTTTTTTGTATTTTGATTTAGTGCAGCAAACAAAGTAGTAAATAAAACTAAGCAAGACAAAAACAAAGTAAAGAGATTGAGAAGTGGAGACTCCCTTGCAGCGTGTCTTGATCTCCCCGCAACGGCGCCGTAAATTTTATGCTTGATGGCGTGTATTTCACACGTTCGTTGGGCAACCCCAAGAGGAAGGTATGATGCGCACAGCAGCAAGTTTTCCCTCGTAAAGAAACCAAGGTTTATCGAACCAGGAGGAGTCAAGAAGCACGTTGAAGGTTGATGGCGGCGAGATGTAGTGCGGCGCAACACCAGGGATTCCGGCGCCAACGTGGAACCCGCACAACACAACCAAAGTACTTTGCCCCAACGAAACAGATGAGGTTGTCAATCTCACCGGCTTGCTGTAACAAAGGATTAACCGTATTGTGTGGAAGATGATTGTTTGCGAGAAAACAAGTAGAACAAGTATTGCGAGAGATTGTATTTCAAGAAAGAGAATTGGACCGGGGTCCACAGCTCACTAGAGGTGTCTCTCCCATAAGACGAAGCAAGATGTTGGGTGAACAAATTACAGCTTGGGCAATTGACAAATAAAGAGAGCATGACCATGCACATACATATTATGATGAGTATAGTGAGATTTAATTGGGCATTACGACAAAGTACATAGACCGCCATCCAACCGCATCTATGCCTAAAAAGTCCACCTTCAAAGTTATCATCCGAACCCCTCCAAAGATTAAGTTGCTAACAACAGTACAATTGCATTAAGTATTGCGCGTAATGTAACTAGTGACTACATCCTTGAACATAGCACTAATGTTTTATCCCTAGTGGCAACAAGCACATCCATAACCTTAGTGGTTCTTGTCACTCCTCCAGTATTCACGTGAGGCATGAACCCACTATCGAGCATAAATACTCCCTCTTGGAGTTACTAGCATCAACTTGGCCAAAGCATCTACTAATAACGGAGAGCATGCAAGATCATAAACAACACATAGACATAGTCTTGATAATCAACATAACAAGTATTCTCTATTCATCGGATCCCAACAAACGCAACATATAGAATTACAGTATAGATGATCTTGATCATGTTAGGCAGCTCACAAGATCCGACAATGATAGCACAATGGGGAGAAGACAACCATCTAGCTACCGCTATGGACCCATAGTCCAGGGGTAGACTACTCACACATCACACCGGAGGCGACCATGGCGGCGTAGAGTCCTCCGGGAGATGATTCCCCTCCGGCAGGGTGCCGGAGGCGATCTCCTGGATCCCCCGAGATGGGATCGGCGGCGGCGGCGTCTCGGAAGGTTTTCCGTATCGTGGTTCTCGGCACCGGGGGTTTCGTCACGGAGGCTTTAAGTAGGCGAAGGGGTAGGTCAAGAGGCGGCGCGAGGTGCCCGCACCATAGGGCCGCGCGGCCGGCGGTGGGCCGCGCCGCCCTATGCTCTGGCTGCCTCGTGGCCCCTCTTCGTTTCGTCTTCGGACTTCCGGAAGCTTCGTGGAAAAATAGGCCCCCGGGCTTTGATTTCGTCCAATTCCGAGAATATTTCCTTACTAGGATTTCTGAAACCAAAAACAGCATAAAACAAAGAATCGGCACTTCGGCATCTTGTTAATAGGTTAGTTCCGGAAAATGCACGAATATGACATAAAGTGTGCATAAAACATGTAGATAACATCAATAATGTGGCATGGAACACAAGAAATTATCGATACGTCGGAGACGTATCAAATACCTTTTTACTTTGATTTATTGCTTTATGAGTTAACTCTTATGCAAGACTTATTGATGCTTGTCTTGAAGTACTATTCATGAAAAGTCTTTGCTTTTATGATTCAGCTTGTTTACTTGGGTCATTACCATTGTTTTGATCGCTGCATTCATTACATATGCTTACAATAGTATGATCAAGTTTATGATGGCATGTCACTTCAGAAATTATCTTTGTTATCGTTTACTCGCTCGGGACGAGCAGTAACTAAGCTTGGGGATGCCGATACGTCTCCGACGTATCGATAATTTCTTATGTTCCATGCTACATTATTGATGATATCTACATGTTTTATACACATTATATGTCGTATTTATGCATTTTCCGGCACTAACATATTAACAAGATGCCGAAGAGCCGCTTGTCGCCGCTGTTTTTGGT
>NC_061511.1:20765408-20785009 GCF_022539505.1 Lolium rigidum
CTTAACACTTCTGGATATTGCATAATGCTACTGGACATTAGTGGATCAAAGAAATTCATCCAACATAGCGAAAGAGGCAATGCGAAATAAAAGGCAGAATCTGTCAAAACAGAACAGTTCGTATTGACGAATTTTAAAATGGCACCAGACTTGCTCAAATGAAAATGCTCAAATTGAATGAAAGTTGCGTACATATCTGAGGATCATGCACGTAAATTGGCATAATTTTCTGAGCTACCTACAGGGAGGTGGACCCAGATTCGTGACAGCAAAGAAATCTGGAACTGTGCAGTAATCCAAATCTAGTACTTACTTTTCTATCAACGGCTTAACTTGGCACAACAAAACTCAAAACTAAGATAAGGAGAGGTTGCTACAGTAGTAAACAACTTCCAAGACACAAAATAAAAACAAAGTACTGTAGGTAAAAACATGGGTTGTCTCCCATAAGCGCTTTTTTAACGCCTTTCAGCCTAGGCGCAAAAGTGTGTCAAGTATTATCGAAGGGTGATGCATTCTCAGCGGGGTGTGGAGTTTTCTCAACTAGGCATAGTATATTGGATACATAAGTTTCAGCATCTCCCTTTTCATTAGTCTTAGGCGTGCTACTCTCATCAAACAAATTTTCAGGAACTAGCCAAGCATAGTTATTTTCTAATGCATCATTCATAGCTAAGAGCTTACATGGTATTGGTGCTTTGATCTCCCCTCCATCATCAATATTATTAGTGTATCTTATTCTATCCATATCCATCTTTTCAAGGAGACTAACAAAATTAGTTGGAGAACCAAGCATATCAAATTTAGCAAACACCTTTCTAGCTTCTCTTGCTAGACCACCAAATTCTCTAAGAAGGGTTTCTAATACAAAATCTTTCTTTTCCCCTTCTTCCATATCACCAAGTGTGAAGAACATGTGTTGGATTATAGGATTAAGATTAACAAATTTAGTTTCCAACAAGCGAACTAAATGCGCAGCAGCAATTTCATAAGTAGGTGCAAGGTCTACCAAGTGTCTATCTTCAAAATTTTCAATTGTACTAACATGATTGAAAAATTCTTCTATATTATTTCTCCCAACTATAGACCCATGTCCTACTGGTATGCTTTTTGTGGTAAAATTAAAAGGAAACATGATGAATAAAGTAAATGCAAGTAAACTAATTTTTTTGTGTTTTCGATATAGCAAACAAGATAGCAAATAAAGTAAAACTAGCAACTAATTTTTTTGTATTTCGATTTAGTGCAGCAAACAAAGTAGTAAATAAAACTAAGCAAGACAAAAACAAAGTAAAGAGATTGAGAAGTGGAGACTCCCCTTGCAGCGTGTCTTGATCTCCCCGGCAACGGCGCCAGAAATTTATGCTTGATGGCGTGTATTTCACTCGTTCGTTGGGCAACCCCAAGAGGAAGGTATGATGCGCACAGCAGCAAGTTTTCCCTCAGAAAGAAACCAAGGTTTATCGAACCAGGAGGAGTCAAGAAGCACGTTGAAGGTTGATGGCGGCGAGATGTAGTGCGGCGCAACACCAGGGATTCGGCGCCAACGTGGAACCCGCACAACACAACCAAAGTACTTTGCCCCAACGAAACAGTGAGGTTGTCAATCTCACCGGCTTGCTGTAACAAAGGATTAACCGTATTGTGTGGAAGATGATTGTTTGCGAGAAAACAAGAGAACAAGTATTGCAGTAGATTGTATTTCGAAGAAAGAGAATTGGACCGGGGTCCACAGCTCACTAGAGGTGTCTCTCCCATAAGACGAACAGCATGTTGGGTGAACAAATTACAGTTGGGCAATTGACAAATAAAGAGAGCATGACCATGCACATACATATTATGATGAGTATAGTGAGATTTAATTGGGCATTACGACAAAGTACATAGACCGCCATCCAACCGCATCTATGCCTAAAAAGTCCACCTTCGAGTTATCATCCGAACCCCTCCAGAGATTAAGTTGCTAACAACAGACAATTGCATTAAGTATTGCGCGTAATGTAACTAGTGACTACATCCTTGAACATAGCACTAATGTTTTATCTCTAGTGGTAACAGCACATCCATAACCTTAGTGGTTCTTGTCACTCCTCCAGATTCACGGAGGCATGAACCCACTATCGAGCATAAATACTCCCTCTTGGAGTTACTAGCATCAACTTGGCCAAAGCATCTACTAATAACGGAGAGCATGCAAGATCATAAACAACACATAGACATAGTCTTGATAATCAACATAACAAGTATTCTCTATTCATCGGATCCCAACAAACGCAACATATAGAATTACAGATAGATGATCTTGATCATGTTAGGCAGCTCACAAGATCCGACAATGATAGCACAATGGGGGAAGACAACCATCTAGCTACTGCTATGGACCCATAGTCCAGGGGTAGACTACTCACACATCACACCGGAGGCGACCATGGCGGCGTAGAGTCCTCCGGGGATGATTCCCTCTCCGGCAGAGGTGCCGGAGGCGATCTCCGGATCCCCCGAGATGGGATCGGCGGCGGCGGCGCTCCGGAAGGTTTTCCGTATCGTGGTTCTCGGTACAGGGGGTTTCGTCACGGAGGCTTTAAGTAGGCGAAGGGGTAGGTCAAGAGGCGGCGCGAGGTGCCTGCACCATAGGGCCGCGCGGCCAGGGCAGGGGCCGCGCCGCCCTATGCTCTGGCTGCCTCGTGGCCCCTCTTCGTTTCGTCTTCGGACTTCTGGAAGCTTCGTGGAAAAATAGGCCCTGGGCTTTGATTTCATCCAATTCGAGAATATTTCCTTACTAGGATTTCTGAAACCAAAAACAGCAGTAAAACAAAGAATCGGCACTTCGGCATCTTGTTAATAGGTTAGTTCCAGAAAATGCACGAATATGACATAAAGTGTGCATAAAACATGTAGATAACATCAATAATGTGGCATGGAACACAAGAAATTATCGATACGTCGGAGACGTATCAAATACCTTTACTTTGATTTATTGCTTTATGAGTTAACTCTTATGCAAGACTTATTGATGCTTGTCTTGAAGTACTATTCATGAAAAGTCTTTGCTTTATGATTCAGTTGTTTACTTGGGTCATTACCATTGTTTTGATCGCTGCATTCATTACATATGCTTACAATAGTATGATCAAGTTTATGATGGCATGTCACTTCAGAAATTATCTTTGTTATCGTTTACCTGCTCGGGACGAGCAGAACTAAGCTTGGGGATGCTGATACGTCTCCGACGTATCGATAATTTCTTATGTTCCATGCTACATTATTGATGATATCTACATGTTTTATACACATTATATGTCGTATTTATGCATTTTCCGGCACTAACATATTAACAAGATGCCGAAGAGCCAGCTTCGTTTTCTGCTGTTTTTGGTTTCGTAAATCCTAGTAACGAAATATTCTCGGAATTGGACGAAATCAACGCCCGGGGTCCTATTTTGCCACGAAGCTTCCGAAGACCGAGGGGAAAGGAAGTGGGGCCACGAGGCGCCGCCACACTAGGCGGCGCGGCCCAGGTCTTGGTCGCGCCGGCCTGGCGTGTGGGGCCCTCGTGTGGCCCCTCGCGCTGCCCTTCCGCCTACTTAAAGCCTCCGTCGCGAAACCCCCAGCACCGAGAGCCACGATACGGAAAACCTCACCGAGGCACCGCCGCCGCCAATCCCATCTCGGGGATTCAGGAGATCGCCTCCAAGACTCCGCTCGGAGAGGGGATTCATCTCCCGGAGGACTCTTCACCGCCATGGTCGCTCTCCGGAGTGATGAGTGAGTAGTTCACCCCTGGACTATGGGTCCATAGCAGTAGCTAGATGGTTGTCTTCTCCTCATTGTGCTTCATTGTTGGATCTTGTGAGCTGCTTAACATGATCAAGATCATCTATCTGTAATTCTATATGTTGTGTTTGTCGGGATCCGATGGATAGAGAATACTATGTTATGTTAATTATCAAGTTATTACCTATGTGTTTTTTATGATCTTGGATGCTCTCCGTTATTAGTAGAGGCTCTGGCCAAGTTTTTATTCTTAACTCCAAGAGGGAGTATTTATGATCGATAGTGGGTTCATGCCTCCATTAAACTGTAGGACGAGTGATGTAAAGTTCTAAGGTTGTGGATGTGCTGTTGCCACTAGGGATAACACATTGATGCTATGTCCGAGGATGTAGTTATTGATTACATTACGCACCATACTTAATGCAATTGTCTGTTGTTTTGCAACTTAATACTGGAAGGGGTTCGGATGATAACCTGAAGGTGGATTTTTTAGGCATAGATGCATGCTGGATGGCGGTCTATGTACTTTGTCGTAATGCCCAATTAAATCTCACAATATTTATCATATCATGTATGTGCATTGTTATGCCCTCTTTATTTGTCAATTGCCCGACTGTAATTTGTTCACCCAACATGCTTTTATCTTATGGGAGAGACACCTCTAGTGAACTGTGGACCCCGGTCCTATTCTTTACATCTGAAATACAATCTACTGCAATACTTGTTCTTTACTGTTCTCTGCAAACAATCATCTTCCACACAATACGGTTAATCCTTTGTTACAGCAAGCCGGTGAGATTGACAACCTCACTGTTTCATTGGGCAAAGTACTTTGGTTGTGTTGTGCAGGTTCCACGTTGGCGCCGGAATCCCTGGTGTTGCGCCGCATTACATTCCGCCACCATCAACCTTCAACGTGCTTCTTGACTCCTACTGGTTCGATTAAACCTTGGTTTCTTACTGAGGGAAAACTTACTGCTGTGCGCATCACACCTTCCTCTTGGGGTTCCCAACGGACGTGTCAATTATACGCGCATCAGCAGCCTCCGGAGGAAAATACAGCATTTTCCATAGGGAGGCGCTGAGCGTCCCCCGGGGGATCTAATCACTAATCCCCCGGGTCGCCAGCCACACGATGGACACCAATCAACGGATCATCCGGGTCAACGCTCGCACGGGAAAAACGAAAAAAGGCAACCGCGATGGGAACGATCAACGCCTCCTAACCCGCACCGACAGCTCCGCCGTTCTCGCCCGCAGCACCGCCGTCCTCGTAGGCAGCAGCACTCGCCGGTAGCTCCACCGCCCCGTCGACCAGCGCGGCCAAACGCCGCCGTCAGCACCCCCTACCATGGCTAGCAGCAACACGCCTGCAGCCCTGCACGCCTGCTGCCGGCAGCAGCGACGCCCGATTTTAGCAGAAATTACGGCAGTCCAAGGCAGCAACGCCCCTATCGGCCGGCTCCGGTCAGAAACCTCACCGGCGTCGCTGGTAGCACCGTCGCCAGATGAACGTAGCAGACGCCACCACCGCTTGTAGCAGCGTCGCTGGCTGGACGTAGCAGGCGTTGCCGTCGCTTGCAGCGGAGCTGCCTGCCTATGTTAGAAGGCGCCGCCGGCCGAACGTAGCAGGCGCCGCGGCCACTTGTAGCAGCGCGGCCGGCCGGACGTAGCAGGTGCTGCCGCCGGTCTTTGGTAGCAGCGTGGCCGGTCGGGCGTAGCAGCCGCCGCCGCCGTTTGCAGCAGAGCCGCCGGCCGGACGTAGCAGCGCCGCCAGCGGGACGAAGCAGACGCCACCGCCACTTGCTGCGCCGCCGTCGTCTTCTGTAGCATCATCGCTGGCCAGACGTAGCAGACGACGCCGCCGCTTATAGCAGCCCCGCTGGCCGGGCCGGCAGGACCCATCGCCCTACTTGCAGCTCCGCCGCCGCCGTCGGTAGCATCGCCGCCGGCCGGATGTAGCAGAGGATGCCGCCTTGTAGCAGCGCCACCTGCCGGGCGTAGCAGTTGCCGCCGCCGCTTGTAGCAGCGTGGCCGGCCTGACCGCCGCCCATGTCCTCGCAGCACCAGTGCGTCCCATGGCGAGTACGGCAAATTACGGTCGATGCGAGGAGATCGGCGCAGAGCAGGAAGGGCTGCCGCGCGCGGCCGCCGCCGCGGAGGAGAACGAAGCCGGCGTGAGGGATGAAGGAGCCGGAGCAGAGGAGGACGACCGCCGGCAGCCAGGAGCGCGAGCAGCTCGTTGGGCGTGGACAGGAGCACGAGCAGATCGCGTGGGAGAGCGATGGAGATGGGAAGAGAAAGTGCGATGAGGGAGAAGATTAGGTGGGCCCGCGGGACACGTGTTGGATGGAGGAGGCGGAGGAACGGAGAGCTGATCCCCCGGGGGTTCGGCAGCGTTTCCCTTTTCCATATTATATTTAGGTAGGTAAGGAACAGGGACTTAATTTAGATTGAAATATTACAATTAATACATACAGCTACGTAGTCGTTAAGATTTTCGTAGAAGATCTCGTGTCTAGTAGGCCAGACTGGAGATGGGAATAACGATAGTGGTCGGAGCTAGTTGGTTTTCCTGCAGTTCTTCCTGATCTCGAAACGGGTGCCCTCGGCGGGTAGCTTGCTGAGCTTGGCCATGGCGTCACCGAACTGTCGATACCACTCTTTGGCGTCTTCCTTGAACGTCTCCATGATACCCCCGGCGTCGCTGCTGGTGTCGTTGCGAAGCTCCCAGTCGGACCTGAAGAGCACCGTGTTCTGCAGGTTGGCGTGGTAGTAGCTGTTGTCCAGCACCCCCTTACCCGTATCATCGGTGGTGTCCACCCCACTTGGGTCGTAGCCGGACGCGTTGCGGAAGGCGAGCTCCTTGTCGCGGATGTTGTTGGGCTGGATCGGCTTGTCGTCCTTTTTGAGGGCGTTCATGTAATCTAGGCTGATGGGCGTGGCGGTGGCGTCGTCGATGCGGTCGGCGAAGGAGCTTTTGTGGGCGACGCCGATGGCGTGCGCGCCGGAGAGGGCGACAAGCTCCTTGGTGTTGAATTTCTTGACGTCAAAGTTGGCCTTGAGCTGCTCGAAATCGAAGGTAGAAGGAGGGAGGAAGTGGTCGGCTACTTCCGCGGACGAGACCACGCCGTCCATCCGGCCCGTCTTGACGGGGTAGTCGATCTTCTCGCGGCTGACGATGAAGGTGGCCTCGCGGGCGGCGAGGACGACGATGTCGGCGCAGGAGACGTTGTCGCCGAGCTTGGCCTTGATCTTGTCGATCACGTCGAAGCCGTCGAGGCCGATGTTGTTCTCCGCCTGCTTCTCCGTCTTGCTACCGTAGGGCTTCCTGTCCAGGAGCACGGACCCGTCGCAGCCCTGCCCGTATGTACAGATTAGCAACTAAGTTTATACTACTACATTGGTGCTTGGAGATGCAAATCAAAGCAGATGGTGATCACGCACATTCACCCAGCAGTCATGGAAGAGAAGGCGGATGAGGGCGGGGCCGACGCCGGAGTTGTCCCTGATTTCCTTGGCCACTATCTGGTAGACCTTGTCCCCAACGGTGCCCTTCTTGCCGCGGTCGCCGTGGGCCGCTGCAGGCTGCCCGGCGAAGAAGACGAGCACCAGGCAGAGCGACACCACGATGGCGCGGGTACTCAGCTTCATCGCCATGGTGGATCGATCTCGAGATAGACTTATCGGTGTGTGTGTGTGTGTCCAATGAACATGATATAGAGGGGTATATATAGTAGGTACATGCAAAGCTCTGCGCGCGGCGCGCCGGTGATCTCGCTGGGCTTCATTAGCTTGCATGCACTGACGCAATTGTTTACGCTGATGCTGCTGCTTCTGGTTTAAGCATTTGGCGTACCTAAGCGTGCTTAATTGACTACTAGCTAGCCGTTCCGATACATAGTAGAGAGTAGGACAATCGTGCATGCAATGCAGCACAGCAACAGCTAGCGTAGCTTAATCTATGGATAATCAGCTGGAGAACGTGGCGTCGTTGATCTTGCAAATTATTCTTGCGTCAACGAACGCGTATGCAAGTTGGGCACGAATTTTCCTGTCTCTATATATCAACTTGCTTGTGTTTCCGTGTTTCTTGTAGGGGAAAGGAGGGTTTTATTAATCAAACAAGTAGTAGGCTTGCAATCCCGAATGGTATGATACTGATCTCATCCGGAGTCGATCCTAACCAGACTGTTCTCCCTCCTTACGACCAGAACTAGCAAGACAATGACTAGCACAACTGGCACAAACGACAACTCACGCTCTCAAGCAAACATTTTTTTTAGATAAAGAGAATATATTAATATCAAAAGATACCAATTAGACCTAGCCTCTGCAACAAGGCCCCACCCTAATGGCAGTATGGCAGCCAAAAAAGAGTAAATAAAATTAAGAAATAAAAGTCCCGCTATAGCATTCTAGACCTAGCAACAGCAATACAACCACCACCGTGACAACACATGAAGTATAGACTCTCCAAAAGCGACACCTCCAAGAAGGGAACAGTGCACCAGCGCCGTCGTCGCCCGACCAAAGGTCTTAGGTTTTCACCCTGAAGATAGTCTCCACTCTCAAAACAATGCCTCCAACAAGAACATTGGCAGACACAACTAGTTAAGGCTAGACCTTGGGTTTTCACCCTGAGAGGTAAGACTCTGAACTTCTCATGTGCTGCCATCCCCACAAGCATACCACTGCTGCAGAGCCCGGAACGCCAAGCAGATCCCTCAGCATCACGGAGACTTGAACCTCCTTTAGCGAGTTCACCAATCCGGCCTTCATGATATTCCTTCTTCTGACTTCACCGTGGACCAAAAAGTCACATGATGTCAACACAGAATAAAGCTTCACGCCGCTCCCTCCGAAACCAAACGGTCGGAATAAAAACATGGGTGCGCGCGACCAAATACCACCCGATCCAGCAAACTGCAGGCAAAAGATGCACTGTTCCATTCGCCAGCGGAGCTTTCCGGAACTCATCTCTCCAGCCAGATTAAAGCAAACTGACCCCCGGAAGATCTTCATCCTCGCATGCGAGAAACTCGAGGACCGCCACCAAAAACAAAGCAAGATCAGCAGCCCCCATGCCGCCAATCCCTCCAGCCGGATCACCAAGAGGACAGCGACGCGGATCATGCGTACAGCCGCCGAACCGTTACCGGGGGCGGAGGTCACCACCGCTCCACCGAATCCTCCATGGCTACCAACGGAGAGCCTCAGGCCCCGGCCAAGTAGCCGTGCCGCCCGGCTTCCTCCACCAGCACTACATCACCTCCCATGGAACGCCGCCGCGGAAACCCTCTTCTCCCCCTCGTCGATTCGACGGAGGGGGTGCCGCCACCACCGCCATAGCCAGGCCGGGACTGGGGCCATGGTCGGGGCCGAGGCACGGGGGCTAGGGCCGAGGCCAGTGCCGGGGTTAGGGGCTGCAGCCGGCAGCGGCTGAGGGCGACGGGCGGCGGGTGGCTGTCGGGCGCGGGGGGGGAGGAGCCTCCGCCGCCTCCCGGGAGGGGGGCGGGAGTGGGAGGCGGTGGGTTAGGGTTAGGGGAGAGGAGATTGTTTTTCTTCAGCCGATCTCTGTGAGCAAATTGTTAACGCGGCTTCTGCTCTGAAGCAAACATATATAGGCATTCACAAAAGGCATTACTTTATTTTTGGTTCGGTTTGTTCCCTCCGACTCACATGTTCATCTTGGTTAAGTACTTCATTAAAATTACCACACGCCAGCCAACAAGGACTATTCCATTGTGCATGCACAAAACAGAGAAACTCGGAACTCATAACGATTTCCATGAGGAGGTTGACTATAGACATAGGTTGCCCGCAATTTAATTCCTACCTCTAGTGTAATATGAATATCGATGTACCAAGAATTACAAGGCATGGGAGCTACTGAGACAGACGATAAGCAAAAGAGGGCCAAGCCACCACTCAATCCACCACTTCTAACAACATAGAAACTAGAGTAACCGAGATACCACATAAAGTTTCATACCCTATAAACGAGTATATGGACATTTTGTAGGGTGGTGCACAACTCCCAATAGGGCCAATGTTGTATTACATATTGAGAAGATTACATGGGGTAGAGGTTACAAGAAGCACATTCGGTTTAGGTTTATATAGACCTACCCAGATGCAAAACAGAGTTGGGACCTAATATGACCTTGTAGTTTATCACTCTCCCTTAGGGGCGTAAACTGATTGGATAATTTCCGCACCGAAACCGGCGTTAAATCCGTTTTAAGGCATCAATATCCGATTGTAAAGAATGCGGTGATAAGGATATCCGATTCTAAAGTTGTGCTCTAGATACGGTATAGGATATGGTATAGCATAGAATATGGTATAGCAAATAGCATGCGGATATGGATTATCTGAAATTTAATTAGGATAATCTGAAAGTTTTAACCCAGATAATGCGATTTTTTAGTCAAAATCCAAGTCCAATCTTGTAAGGTTAGTAGTTATTGAGTTATCAAATTTATTTGGAGAACATATTTAGCTCTAAATTTATATCAATGCTTGAGTTTTAGCACATTGTGTCTCTTGTTTCTTAAATGCACAAGACTGAAAGTTCAAATCTCTCTCAAGATTTGCAAGAAATATAACTATCTACCGATGAGAGCATATATCCGACTATTTTTGTTTCTGGTCCAAATCCGCCCAATTTCTGATTTGAATCCGCATTCCGGTATATCCGCATTCGAATCCGAAACCGATCAATATATGCTCCGATCTAAATCCAAGATATATGGTATAGGCTATGGTATGTGCAAAATCAAATCCATTCCGGTCCGTTTACACCCATACTCTCCCTCAATCTCAGTTGTACCATGAAGGTTGAGATTGTGCTTGCATGTCTGAAAATATTGGTAGTGGTAGTGGCTTGGTGAAAATATCAGCTAAGTGATTCTTGGATGAACTAAATTTTATTTGGAGAAATTTCTGAGCAACCCATTCTCGGACAAAATAAAATCTACCTCTATGTGCTTTGTTCGAGCATGGAAAACTTTACTGGAAGAAAGATATGTTGCTCCAATATTATCACACCATATTATAGATGGACGACTCTGAGAAACACCAAATTCACAAAAAATAACTTCAAAACTAATAAGCTGAGCCGTAGCATTAGCAAGTGCTTTGTATTCATACTTTGTACTGGAACGAGAATATGTAGCCTATTTGCGACTTGCGAACTTGCTATAATCATTAATAAAACTAACATAGTATTTATATCTTCCAACTGAGGCTGGAGCAGGACCCCAAACATCAGAAAACACAAGTTCAAGAGAAAAAGTGGACATACTAGATGACTTTGGATAGGGTAGTTGATGGCTCTTGGCCTTTTGACAAGCATCACAAACAGACTCTTTATTTGACTCACTAAACTGAATATTATTGTCTCGAAGAACTTGATGGACTACCACCGAAGATGGATGACCTAGATACCTATGCCATAACGAAGATGAAGACTTTGCCACACCATGAGCTTGCTGACCAGGAAGTGAAGGAGATGTGTCGGGAGTGCTCCCCGGCAATGCCCACCATAAGGGGCTTAGGGTTGACGGAATCCTGCAGGCTAGCATGAGACATCAGTGATCGAACAAACGAGGAGAGAGATTTACCCAGGTTTGGGGCCCTCGATGAGGTAAAACTCCTTACTTCATGCTTGTCTGATCTTGATTATCAAAAGTATATCGGGTTACAATGGGGTAGCCGAAGGACTACGGTGGTTTCGCCGAGAGGCTAGGGTTCTAAGCTCTAGGCTATGTCTTGCGGTGGTTCTATGCGTGTACGTTGTGATCCGGTAGATCCTCTCCTGGCCTTTATATAGTAGGCCAGGTTTCGACAGATCTGTCTGGGTTCGACTAAGATACAAAGAGTCATAGTCTAATGTTTCCTTGTTTTTTCGTCTTCTTTCCTTGTTCTTCAAGTACATTCCTTCGGATGAGTCCTCTTCTTCGACATCGCCGCATAGGCCCACTTTGGATATTTGGCAATCTTCATGGTCCCCTGGTTGAGCCGGTGGAGGTAGCCTAATGTTGGTCACCCAAAGGGTAATGCTCACATCAGTAGCCCCCGAGTGACTGGCCAAAGTGAAGCTTCGGGCAGGGACTATAATTTTCTTCATCCGAACATCTTTATCTTTCTATAATAAAATGAATCTTCGTGCCTTTGTTGCTTCAGAATCATTCTTATCGGGTGTGCGTCCAGCGCTCCCGATTGGAGTAGCCCCCGAGTCTAGGGACGGATGCTTCAAACCGTGCGTAGACTCAAGTTGTAGCACTCGCAAATCTTCGTTGTTGATGCTTTTCTTGCTTATTATGTAGTTAAATCCTTTCGATATCGGGTGCGCATACAGCACTCCCGATGGGATTAGCCCCCGAGTCTAGGGACGGTTATTTGCAACCGTGCTTAGACTCAAGTTATTCTACTCGAAGATCATGATGCTGATGTTTTCCGAATTGTCTTCATCATCCGATATCTTTTTTATATTGGGTCCTCTGAATCGTCGAATGCAGTACGTAAGGGATGAGAGCAATGTGCCCAGTTTTACTCGATAGATCGATGCTGGTTAACTGCTGATGGCAAAACAACGTTGCTCTACTCAAGATCGAGCCCCGGGCTCGATCCTGGATTTTGTCAGATCTTCGGTTATCCTAATGATTTTTATTGGGTGTGCGTCCAGCGCTCCCGATGGGAGTAGCCCCTGAGTCTAGGGATAGATGCTTGTAACCGTGCATAGACTCAAGTCGAGCTTCCAAAAGTTGTAGATTGTTTCGAGTGCCTCGTGACTGAGGAGCCGATACTTTTATGACATCACTAGTGATGTGGCTTCTGTGGCTGTTTGATTGATAGGACATGACCTGACGGGCCCACCCTACTTCTGCGCAGTCAGTTAGGAAATGACAAATCCTTGCGCATTGACCGAGGTGCCTCCTCGATTTCTGCGTGTAGTGGAGTAACTGTCCTTTGGCGTTGTACCCTAATTGCTGATTTTTTTGGACCAAGTCTTGGGTGATTCCTATTTATAAAAGCAAAAAAAAATATTTTATCTCTTTCACTCTCCTTTTCATTGCTTGCTTCTTCCTTCGTCCTCGCATCTCCGTAACTATCACGCCGCCACCTGTCAACACACGGGTTTTTAAGTCCAGATGCCTATTATGCCATACATCGCAATCCCAGGAATATTGTTTTTGCGAGACATAATAGATTGGTATCACAGAACATCATTCATTACAACTCATAATTGTCTTACATCAAAGGATCACATGATCCAGTCTTAATACAACGTAGAGGATCTAGAGATCCTATTACAAAACACATAGCGGAAGCGAAGTAGAGGTTGTGGTCCATCTGTTCCACATGCAACTGTTCATAGCCTGGTACTGGGGCTCTTCTTCATAGTCTGGTCATTTGAATAGCCAGGGACACAGCCATGAGTACTTTAAAGTACTCGCAAACTAATACTAGTGTAAGTACTATCAACTATGGTAAGAGGGTTCTAAGCTCTAGTTTCATTTGCATAAAGCCAGTTTTATTTCGTAAGCATTTAATGAACAGAGATTCCTCATTTGCCTAACTTAACTCAAGTGGAAACATTAGTGTCATTCCCACAACTCAGTTGTGATTCAAAGTCAAAGTCACCTTTCAAACTCAAGTCACAAGTCACCATTCATATTTTGGAAAAGTTCTGATGACGGAACAGTATGGCCTTTCCAATCGTCCGTAACCGTGGACACGGCTATTCGAATAGGTTAAACTCTGCAGAGGACGTACACTTGTGCCACAACAATTGCAATAGTCCGTCAGGGGTAACTGGCCCTGATTTATCGCACTCAGTGCGCGAACTACCAATCCTAACCTTTCATTTACATACCCTAGTATAGGCACCTCTCCCAATGAGCTTGGCCTCCCGGTGAGAGCAAACCGCCAACCCGGGAACTGCACAGGGCTTGGGTAGGACATTCACCTCATTTCACGTCATTTCACTCTCAACGGAGGCAGCCTCGGCATAACCCCTATGACGCTTGTTCAGAGGGAAACCATACTAAAATACATAAGTTTCCAGTTAAGCCTTACCCAGATTCAGGTATTGTGGGGGTACTTTAGAATTGGAATGGTATTGCATCCGAACCCAACCATCAGTTTTTGGTAAATTTCACCAAGTCATTCACAAGTCATATTCACCTTCAAAATCTTTCAATAGAATGACTCATCATTCCAAGGTTTTCAAAGTCATTGGTTTTCACAAGTTCCCACCTAGAATAGTCACTTTTAGTTTTAGCACTAGCAACTAGTCATGAGGGGTGCTAATCAACTTGGGTTGCTCTAGGCTAAGTTTGATGCTCTTGTACTACTCCATATCTAGACCAAGTGAATCATGAATCAAAAATAAACTTGGATAAACCAAAAATCGAAACTTGTAAGGTTAAAACTTGGGATAGGATCATTAAGCATAAAGTAATATGTAATGGTGCCTTGCTCTTGTAGAGCTTTGCACTTGGGCAACTTGCAAGAATATTAGCTTGCAACAATATAAGTTGCATTAGTCTAGCTTGCCTTGATTAGGGTAGTGATCAAAGTTCTCTTCTTCTTCCTCTTGGTAGAATACCTCCTCCTCTTGATATTATCCGGTACTAGCGTCTATAAACGAATACGAGGATACAATCACCAAACAATACTTAAGTAGACTTAATTAGCCCTAATGGCTCACACAAATGATCTAGCATCATCACTTAACATTACTCCCCAAAATTATGCTAGGGTTTTCTTACCTAGTGTTAGGAAAATAATTTCCTCTCATTGAATCTTGTTAAGATTTAATTTCCTCCAATGACAATGTATGGTCACATGTTGACCAAGGTCAACACTTCACATTTATCATTTGAGAAAAATGGTTTAAATGAGATTCATCATCTCATGCAATTTAAATACTATCGTGATTTAATATCCTCAAGTGAGCATGTGTGAGACCATATAACTAAGGACATCACATTACTTCATAACACTTGGGAAGATGATTTAAATGAGGTTCTACACCTCATAGATTTGAAATCCTAAATGTGAAAATAGTTTAAATGGGCTAGAATTGACTACATAGCCAATATTTTTCTCTAGCACATGATCATACAAAGTAACCATGTGATATTTTTGCATAAACAATTAGAGAGTTAAAAATGTGAATCATAGCAATTGGATTCACCTCAAAACTCATTATGGTTGATTTTATAAATTTATTTGAAATCTGAAAACTCTCTGAGTTGTTATTTTTACTATTCAAAATCTACAATACATTTTGATTTGAATCCAGTGTGGTTGGATGAAGCCTTTCATGAGCTTTCTAAATATATAAAGTTTGTCAAATTTGGTTCAGTAGAATTGAAGTTATTTGATTTTGAATAAAGCATCTGCAAGGAAATTTGAATCAAAAGAATTAACTCAGATTTGAATAGTTGGGCTGCGTGGGAAAATTTAACGGGCCGGCCCAGCTATGCGCACGTTGCACGCGGGCCTCCTGACAGGGTGGGTCCCAGCTTTCAGCGAGGTTTAAAACTGAATCGGTATGTTTCCATTTGGATCGTAGGATTAGATCACGATCCGACTGGCGAGAGACGTCGTCGTCTCCGGCGAGAGGGGCTCACTGGCGCGGCGAGGCTAGGGGGTCGGGGAGCTAACCAGGGTCCGGCGAGTGGCGGCGTTGACGCGAGGCGACGTTGTCGACGACGGCGAGGCGAACGGTGGTCGTGGGAGCGGCGGAGGTGGACGAATTCGACGTCGTCGCTGAGCTACTGGCGCGGCGGCTCCGATCAAATTCCGGCGGCTGAGGGTGTAATTGGCGAGGTGAAGTGGTCAGGGAGGATCAGGAGGAAGAGGGGAGCTTGTTGGTGTGCAGAATGGGGGCGAGGGATTCCTCCTTTTATAGGGGCGCGAGGTGCTGCGGGGGTGCGGGTGAGGTCGACCATGGCGCGGCGGTTTGGAGCGGTGAAGGGGCAAGGTAAGGTGCGCATGGGCTTCCTGTCATCATGGCGAGTAGGACGGGCGTGTGGGTGCAGCGAATGGGGGATGGGGCAGCTCAGGTTGCGTCCATGTCTGGCACGGGTACTTGATGTCTACGGGTGCTTCTATTCTTGTAGACAGTGTTGGGCCTCCAAGAGCAGAGGTTTGTAGAACAGCAGCAAGTTTCCCTTAAGTGGATCACCCAAGGTTTATGGAACTCAGGGAGGAAGAGGTCAAAGATATCCCTCTCATGCAACCCCGCAACCACAAAGCAAGAAGTCTCTTGTGTCCCCAACACACCTAATAGGTGCACTAGTTCGGCGAAGAGATAGTGAAATACAAGTGGTATGAATGAATATGAGCAAGTACTAACGCCGCTGTAAAAGTGCTTGCTGGCGTGCGGTTGATGGTAGTAAAATTGCAGGAAGTATAGATGCGAGTAAACAGTAGAACAAACATCGATAGCGAGTATTTAGGAACAAGGCCTAGGGATCATACTTTCACTAGTGGACACTCTCAACATTGATCACATATCAGAATAAATAGATAGATGCTAGACTCTACACCCTCTTGTTGGATGATGAACACCACTAATCGTGTAGGATTACACGAACCCTCAATGCCGGAGTTAACAAGCTCCACAATATTCAATGTTCATATTTAAATAACCTTAGAGTGCATAACAGATCAACATAACCAAACCAAGTACTAACATAGCATGCACACTCGTCACCTTCACACTACGAAAGGAGGAATAGATCACATCAATACTATCATAGCAATAGTTAACTTCATAATCTACAAGAGATCACAATCATAGCCTACGCCAAGTACTACACGATGCACACACTGTCACCATTACACCGTGCAGGAGGAATAAACTACTTTAATAACATCACTAGAGTAGCACATAGATAAATTGTGATACAAAACACATTGCAATCATAAAGAGATATAAATAAGCACTTCACTATGCTCTTCATAACAGTGAATAAGTATTCTGTGAAATATAGCCTAAGAGACCCACACGGTGCACACACTATCACCTTTACACACGTGGCACAAGGAGTCTCCGGAGATCACATAAGTAAAACCCACTTGACTAGCATAATGACATCTAGATTACAAGCATCATCGTATGAATCTCAATCATGTAAGGCAGCTCATGAGATTATTGTATTGAAGTACATAGGAGAGAGATGAACCACATAGCTACCGGTACAGCCCCTTAGCCTCGATGGAGAACTACTCCCTCCTCATGGGAGACAGCAGCGTTGATGAAGATGGCGGTGGTGTCGATGGAGGAGCCTTCGGGGGCACTTCCCCGTCCCGGCGGCGTGCCGGAACGCAGACTCCTGTCCCCGGATCTTGGCTTCGCGATGGCGGCGGCTCTGGAAGGTTTTCTCTGGTTTCGTCGAACGTGTCAGGGTTTTCGCGACGAAGGCTTTAAATAGGCGGAAGGGCAAGGTCAGAGGGGGTCTGGGGCCACCGCCACCATGTGTGGGCCCCCTGTGGCCCCTCTCTGGCGGTTCTCGGGTGTTCTGGAAGCTCCCGGGGATTCTAAGATCTTCGGTGTTGATTTCGTCCGATTCCGAGAATATTTCCTTACTAGGATTTCGAAACCAAAAACAGCGAGAAAACGAGGACCGGCCCTTCGGCATCTCGTCAATAGGTTAGTTCCGGAAAACGCATAAATATGACATAAAGTATGCATAAAACATGTAGATATCATCAATAATGTGGCATGGAACATAAGAAATTATCGATACGTCGGAGACGTATCGGCATCCCCAAGCTTAGTTTCTGCTCGTCCCGAGCGAGTAAACGATAACAAAGATAATTTCGGAGTGACATGCCATCATAACCATGATCATACTATTGTAAGCATATGTAATGAATGCAGCGATCAAAACAATGGTAATGACATGAGTAAACAACTGAATCATAAAGCAAAGACTTTTCATGAATAGTAATTTCAAGACTAGCATCAATAAGTCTTGCATAAGAGTTAACTCATAAAGCAATAAATTCATAGTAAAGGTATTGAAGCAACACAAAGGAAGATTAAGTTTCAGCGGTTGCTTTCAACTTATAACATGTATATCTCATGGATAATTGTCAACATAGAGTAATATAACAAATGCAATATGCAAGTATGTAAGAATCAATGCACAGATTCACACAAGTGTTTGCTTCTTGAGGTGGAGAGAGATAGGTGAACTCGACTCAACATAAAAGGTAAAAGAATGGCCCTTCACGAGAGGAAGCATTGATTGCTATATTTGTGCTAGAGCTTTGGTTTTGAAAACATAAAGAGAGCATAAAAGTAAAATTTTGAGAGGTGTTTGTTGTTGTCAACGAATGGTAGTGGGCACTCTAACCCCCTTGCCGGACAAACCTTCAAAGAGCGGCTCCCATGAAGGACGTTATCTCTACCGACAAGGTAGATCATCCCTCTTCTCTTTTGTTTACACATGTATTTTAGTTTTATTTATGGATGACACTCCTCCCAACCTTTTGCTTACACAAGCCATGGCTAACCGAATCCTCGGGTGCCTTCCAACATTCACATACCATGAAGGAGTGTCTATTTGCAAAATTAAGTTGCTTACAGATGAATCAGAGCAAAACATGTGAAGAGAATTATTAATGAAGGTTGATTAATTGAGGGTCAGGAACCCCGCGCCGACTCTTTTTGCAAAATTATTGGATAAGCGGATGAAGCCACTAGTCCATTGGTGAAAGTTGCCCAACAAGAATGAAAGATAAACACCACATACTTCCTCATGAGCTATAAAACATTGACACAAATCGGAGGTGATAAATTTTGAATTATTTAAAGGTAGCACTCAAGCAATTTACTTTGGAATGGCGGAGAAATACCATGTAGTAGGTAGGTATGGTGGACACAAATGGCATAGTGGTTGGCTCAAGGATTTTTGATGCATGAGAAGTATTCCCTCTCGATACAAGGTTTAGGATAGCAAGGTTGTTTAGAGCAAACACAGTATGAACCGGTACAGCAAAACTCACATAAAAAGACATATTGCAAGCATTATAAGACTCTACACCATCTTCCTTGTTGTTCAAACCCTTACTAGAAAATATCTAGACCTTAGAGAGACCAATCATGCAAACCAAATTTTAGCAAGCTCTATGTATTTCTTCACTAATAGGTGCAAGGTTTATGATGCAAGAGCTTAAACATGAGCACAACAATTGCCAAGTATCAAATTATTCAAGACATTCTACCAATTACTACATGTAGCATTTTCCGTTTCCAACCATATAACAATTAACGAAGCAGTTTCAACCTTCGCCATGAAAAATAAAAGCTAAGAACACATGTGTTCATATGAACCAGCGGAGCGTGTCTCTCTCCCACACAAGCATTTATTCAAACAAAAACAAAAACAAAAGCACACAGATGCTCCAAGTAAAGTACATAAGATGTGGCCGAATAAAAATATAGTTTCAAGAGAAGGAACCTGATAATTTGTCGATGGAGAAGGGGATGCCTTGGGCATTGATACGTCCAAAACGTATCTACTTTCCCAAACACTTTTGCTATTGTTTTGCCTCTAATTTGTGTACTTTGGATGCAACTAACACGGACTAACGCTGTTTTCAGCAGAACTGTTCTGGTGTCTCGTTTTTGTGCGAGAAATCCAACTTTCGGAAAAAACCTCGGGATTTTGACGAAGGCCCTATTTTCCCGTAAAACTCACGGAGCCGGAAGGGCAAGTCGGGTGGAGGCCCGAGGGCCCCACACCCTAGGGCGGCGCGGCCCGGGAGGGGGCACGCGGCCCTAGCGTGTGGCCCCC
>NC_061511.1:20785109-20865918 GCF_022539505.1 Lolium rigidum
TTATGTTTTGCTGATCAAATATGGGCAAGCGAGATACCACTTTATCATACTCTTTTATGAACATTGCAATCCTGCTTATATACACTAGTCATCAACCTGTGCATCTGCACAGGCTAACATTTAATATTTTATGTTTTTTTAATTGGGAATAGCTATGGTGAGAAATTTTAGATCGCAACCTACAGCACTAAAAATTTCAGTTTTTCTACTTATATGTTTACCAATCCTCTATGGAATAATGAGAAATGAAGAGAGAATATTTTGTATGCATGGAGCTCCGATGCCTGCAAAACACCTAACACGACTGAAGAAAGAAGGACACCTCAAAGAAGCACACCTAGAATGAATTCATTAGAATTTATAGGAAGAACAACTCGCATACCATAAATACATAACATAGACATAGATTTTATATAAGAGCTTCACAACTTGCAGGAGTATATGCGTAATATTAAGACCTTGAGACACACTTCTAGCATTATGGAAATTGCGCTAAATATAAAATTATTCAATGGGATATTATCCGCTTATAATATCTTTACATGGATATATATTAATAGGACTTATGTAAACTCATACCATCGGTAAATTTCAAGAAGATTTATAAAAGAAATTTTCTCACATATTTATTAATTTATCTCATCACATGGTAATATGCAGAGTTATGGGCAAAAATGGAATCGACAAATGCATCATTGTTTCCACACACGGACACCAATATGCATGCCAAAAAGTACCTCTGGAAGTATATCACATGCAAAAAAAAAATTTAAGACGTCTGAGTGCAATTTCTATTTTTTCATCATGGATTAGAAGGTTGTTGTTGTCTGCCTTTCCTAGAAAAGTAATTGACGAAAAAAAAAACATTGATTTGGACAAATTTCTTCACCACACGCTAACACTTCTACATACACATACCAAAATCTCACCATTAAGCTTCTGGTGTCAGACCTGGTGCCCAGTGTCTTAAAAACCGTCTGGTATTTGTTTTCTCTTTCCTAGATTCAACATGAAAATATTTGAATGTATAAGTAGTACAGTATAAAAGATAGATGTACAAAGAATTGCCAGAAGGGTTCAAATATCATTACATGGATTACTATAAATTCCTCTGTTGGACAAGGCGACGCTTAGGCACCGCTTAAGCACGCTTAGGCACTAGGCGATGGACAAACGCCTCACCTAGGGCATAAGCGGAAGTCTAGGCAGTGTAACCAAGAAATTGTCTTCCGCAATAAGAAATCATGCAATACTTCACGATCGAGTTAGATGTGCATTATTTTCAAGGTAGTTATTAGAAATTTACACATTTACATGCTCTAAATTAATGTTTCTTCGCATATAATAACCCATATACACACTTGATGGTATAAATTATGTCCGCCTAGGCTACGCCTAGGCCGCTTAAGCATCGCCTAGGCACTAGGCGAATGGAAATCGCCTCGCTTACGCCTACCGCCTTTTCCAACCTTGATAAATTCTACTCCCTCCGATTCATAATACTCCGTACTACAAAGTTTGTACTAAGTCCCCGACACTTATTTTGGACCGCAAGCAGTATAATTTTAAAATCAGTTTTCTTAAAGAAAGTGCTACCGTAAGCTTCTGTGGAAATATATTTCAAATGCAATAATAAAAGAAATGGAATATCTAGTCTCCACTAACAAAATACGGGCTCAAATTTTGAACTATTGAGCTTATTCTCTCTTGTACGTGTTCTTGTGGTCCATACAGTACCTATCCTGGTACACCTGCTATAATTTCCTACGGAAGCTTTATTTGAGACTAAATCAATCATAATAATTTGGACGCTACAAATTAAAGTTGAGAAATTAGTTGTGCAAATACAATAACCACAACAAATATTTTACCCAGTTGGAATTGTTATATAAAAATGTTTGACATGAGTGAAAAATATGATTAGTCAAGATGCATAAAAGTCTATACCAAGAAGTACTAATCTTAATGAGTCTAGCCTATCTAAAAGATGTATATTACCTGAGCATCTGCATCACACACCCTAACCTAATTCAGAAGAGACAACCGTGTAATAGGGCTAAATAAGAAATTAATTGATGGAATCTTAGTAAATAATATATGGCACCGTGGGGATAAAAACCAAACATGAGCCTGAACATGCAATGGTCTGCAAAATCAATCAGCAGGAGTTCAACATGGGTGAAATTAGCTGGTGACGCGAAACAATCAGCATAGTGAGCGAAAATTTGCAGATTTTCAGGATCTGAACGTTTCCACCTGATACACCCCCACTTATGTATGGACCAGATTAGGCAAAAAGGGAGTTGTGAACCTGAGATCTGCAGGGCTGTTTTCTGATCGGTCTATGGCCGCTGCTGCTGGCTTACCGGCACACGTAGGCATGTATGTAACTACAGGAAGTACGTATGGATCAGATTAGGGGAAAAAAGGAGTTATGTACCTGAGATCTGCAGGGTTATTTTCAGATCGATCTACAGCCAGCTGCCGCGCACGTAGGCTGATCGACTACAGGAAGATGGCGGCGAGTTTTCCCTTGCATCTTTCATCGGTGCTGCACGATCAATTGGGAAAATCTCAGAATTAGCCTTAATCTCCTATGAGAAGTCGGCACGAATATTACTGGCCGCCAATTACCTGCCCTGGCGAGCTCGGGAACGATGGGAAGGACGACGGGAAATTAGGAGTCCAATGTCGCGCGGAGGATCATAACTTCATCCAACGGTTTTAGATGGATCATCGGTTAATTGGATGGACAGAATTTGTTAACCTCCAGCATTAACGTGGAGGCTTGTGGGGAGTCTCCAATTAGTAAATATAAGATGATTCATGATGCTTATTATTAATTGTTGGTACCTTTCCATGATTGACATAGCTATTAGATGATCTTATTTGCATGTATCTTATTATGAACTGCCTAAGTGTTAGCCATAGCATGAGAATATTTACATCATATGAACAAATTTGTTTGTGAAAGTTCTTTTATCGCTCAGTTGTTAACTGAATTGCTTGAGGACAAGCAATAAGCTAAGCTTGGGGGGAGTTGATACGTCCAAAACGTATCTACTTTCCCGAACACTCCGCCGGGACGGGGAATTGGAGGAGATCATCGCCATCATCACCACCGACGCCTCTTCATCAACCAGCCATGTTTCCCCCATCCATGTGTGAGTAATTCCCCCGCTGTAGGCCAAAGGGGATGGTAGGGATTGGATGAGATTGGTCATGTAATAGTATAAGATTGTTAGGGCATAGTGCCTAGTGTCCGTAATTGGTACTTTGATAATATTGTTGCAACTTGTTATGCTTAATGCTTGTCACTAGGGCCCGAGTGCCATGATCTCAGATCTGAACATGTTATTACTTCATCATGATATTCATTGTTTATGGTCTTACCTGCAAGTTGTATACACATGCCGCTATCCGGAACCAATGGCCCCGAAGTGATAGAAATCGGGACAACCGGAGGGGATGGTAGTGATGTGAGGATCACATGTGTTCATGGAGTGTTAATGCTTTGCTCCGGTACTCTATTAAAAGGAGTACCTTAATATCCAATGAGATTCCCTTGAGGCCCGGCTGCCACCTGACTGGTAGGACAAAAGATGTTGTGCAAGTTTCTCATTGCGAGCACGTACGACTATAATTGGAACACATGCCTATTGATTGCTTTGTACTTAGACACCGTTTTATTATTATCTCGCAAATGCCCTCGCTTGATTGTTACATGAGTTTCTCTCATCCATGCAACGCCCGTTATCTGTCCCCGTGCCTACAGTATTTTAATCCTGCTGTTTATTATAATCACTACTGCTGTCTCTGTTACTCAGCTGCTGTTATTTCACTACTGCTACTGCTATAAAATTGTTACTACTGATAAACTCTTGTGAGCAAGTCTGTTTCCAGGTGCAGCTGAATTGACAACTCCGATGTTAAGGCTTTCAAGTATTCTTTGTCTCCCCTTGTGTCGAATCAATAAATTGGGTTTTACTACACGCGAAGACTGCTGCGATCCCCTATACTTGTGGGTTATCATGGAGTTGATTTGAATATTCAAAGGAGTAGAATGATGGTGGTGGTGGTCAAAATGGTGTTGGTTTGCAAAGTTTCAAATTTGAGATGATCTTGTCTTTGATTCAATGTTGCCACTTGTCACCTTTATACTGTTCAATGTAGATAGAGTCAACCCTGATGGTCAACACCAAAAATTTTCATCTTGATATGGTCTTGGATGAGGTGGAAAGTAGTGAGGGGTTTTAGTTTAAGAATCTGCCAAACCAGGGGCTCAAAGTGGGCATGATGTTATAAAAGTGCAAATTGACCATTATCATATGTAACAAGGATTTGATTTTTCCTTTGATTTGATTTGTGTTTCTTTGATGCAAATGTGTTTGTTATTGATATATTAGTGTTTCACAAGCAATGGCACAAGCAATGGTGGCCTTGGTTGATGATTTGCAAAAATGGCCATTTGTGTATGTGAGTGATATTTGTCTTTTTTCTCTTTTATTTTATTTCTCTCAATTTGATTTGGTTTTTCTTGAATCAAAAGTGATTCTTATTAGTTTAGGAACATTTCCAAACCATTGAAACCATTCCAAAAGGCCTAGTTCAAAGATTTGCAAAAATGGCCATAAACACATAAGAGGTGATATTCCAATTTTCCTTAATCTTCTATTTTGTTCCCCTTGCTTTACTTGGGCATGGTCTAGGGTCTATTTAGTGTTAAATTAGGTTTAGAGATGGTTGCAAACCATTTGGGTAGAGTATGAGGGCATAGGGAAAGATTTGGTAATATGGCTATGTGCCACATATGCCTCTATGCATATGTTTATTTTATTTTTGTTTCTCACTTGATTTAGTTGGTAGCTACTAGGTTAGGTTTGTTGATGTTTTCAAAACATCTAAACAAGGTAGAAAGGTCTAAGTAAAAGTTTCACAAAAATAGTCATAGGCACATAGGCCCTTTTCTTATTTAATTCCTTTTTATTTTGTTTTATCTTGGATGGTGAAAAGAGGGGTGAGGTTTAGGGTTTTGGAACCTTTGATAAACATAACAACACTCATAATGGCAATAGCACAAGAATTAAGCAGGAGCACTATGCATAGCATAATAGGTAGTAAATTTTTTTGTTGGTTCTCATTTTTGGAAAAAGGAAATTCATTTTCTTCTTGTTTGAAAATTTGGGATGTTACACCACCGCTGCATCTCAATCAACTCCTCCTCCTTAGCACCTCTTTAGTTCCTCAAGATGGTGAAGAAGAAGATCCCCACGGCCACAACAGGTGCTGGTTCAAGCAGCACTATCTCCAAGGCGACCGCTGACGCGGCAACGAAGGCCGTGCCGGACTCTTCCGTTGCAGCGGCCAAGAATGCCCCCAGCGACTGGCCCGCCACTACGATGTCGAAGCGGGATGAGAAGAAAGTGCGGAGTCTTGGCTTGATCCCTGATGAAGAGGGAAACTTCATCCTCCCTCGTTCAGCTTTGCGTCCTAATCCCCCCGCTGGTTTTTCCGTAATGTTCGCCGCGTTCTTGTATCATGGATTGTCTTTGCCCGCACATGAGTTTCTCCGTTGACTTTTAGTTTCATATGGGATCCAAGTCTGGCAACTAACTCCAAACTCCATTCTCCATCTCACGATTTTTATCACCCTCTGTGAGGCTTTTCTTGGCATTGACCCCCACTGGGGTTTATGGAAGAAAATTTTCTTTGTCAAACGTTACAACTGTAGTAATGGATCCTTCGTTACTGGTGGAGTTGGTTTCGTCGTCCGAAAAGATGTAAAATACTTCAATTTTCCAATGAGATAGTCTGTCCAGGGATGGAGGTTGAAGTGGTTCTATCTTAAAGATTCATCGGTAGCTGGTCACGATACATGTCTGCCAAAATTTGTGGATGTCCTTGAGGCTAGATACGTCTCCGACGTATCGATAATTTCTTATGTTCCATGCCACATTATTGATGATATCTACATGTTTTATACACATTATATGTCGTATTTATGCATTTTCCGGCACTAACCTATTAACGAGATGCCGAAGAGCCGCTTGTCGTTTTCGCTGTTTTTGGTTTCAGTAAATCCTACAAAGGAAATATTCTCGGAATTGGACGAAATCAACGCCCAGGGTCCTATTTTGCCACGAAGCTTCCGAAGACCGAGGGGGAAAGGAAGTGGGGCCACGAGGCGCCGCCACAACAGGGCGGCGCGGCCTAGCCCTTGGCCGCGCGGCCCTGGCGTGTGGGGCCCTCGTGTGGCCCCCCGCGTTGCCCTTCCGCCTACTTAAAGCCTTCGTCGCGAAACCCCCAGTACCGAGAGCCACGATACGGAAAACCTTACCGAGACACCGCTGCCGCCAATCCCATCTCGGGGATTCTGGAGATCACCTCCGGCACCCCGCCGGGAGAGGGGAATCGTCTCCCGGAGGACTCTTCACCGCCATGGTCGCCTCCGGAGTGATGAGTGAGTAGTTCACCCCCGGACTATGGGTCCATAGCAGTAGCTAGATGGTTGTCTTCTCCTCATGTGCTTCATTGTCGGATCTTGTGAGCTGCCTAACATGATCAAGATCATCTATCTGTAATTCTATATGTTGTGTTTGTCGGGATCCGATGGATAGAGAATACTATGTTATGTTGATTATCAATCTATTACCTATGTGTTGTTTATGATCTTGCATGCTCTCCGTTATTAGTAGAGGCTCTGGCCAAGTTTTTACTCCTAACTCCAAGAGGGATTATTTATGCTCGATAGTGGGTTCATGCCTCCATTAAATCTGGGACGAGTGACGGAAAGTTCTAAGGTTGTGGATGTGTCTGTTGCCACTAGGGATAAAACATTGATGCTATGTCCGAGGATGTAGTTATTGATTACATTACACACCATACTTAATGCAATTGTCCGTTGTTTTGCAACTTAATACTCGGAAGGGGTTCGGATGATAACCTCGAAGGTGGACTTTTTAGGCATAGATGCATGCTGGATAGCGGTCTATGTACTTTGTCGTAATGCCCAATTAAATCTCACAATATTCATCATATCATGTATGTGCATTGTTATGCCCTCTTTATTTGTCAATTGCCCGATCGTAATTTGTTCACCCAACATGCTATTTATCTTATGGGAGAGACACCTCTAATGAACTGTGGACCCCGGTCCATTCTTTACATCCGAAATACAAATCTGCTCGCTATTGTTCTTTACTTGTTCTTTGCAAACAATCATCATCCACACTATACATCTAATCCTTTGTTACAACGAAGCCGGTGAGATTGACAACCTCACTGTTTTGTTGGGGCAAAGTACTTTGGTTGTGTTGTGCAGGTTCCACGTTGGCGCCGGAATCTCTGGTGTTGCGCCGCACTACATCCCGCCGCCATCAACCTTCAACGTGCTTCTTGACTCCTACTGGTTCGATTAAACCTTGATTTCTTACTGAGGGAAACTTTCTGCTGTACGCATCACACCTTCCACTTGGGGTTCCCAACGGACGCGTGTTGTACGTGTATCAAGCTAAATTTCTGGCGCCATTGCCGGGGAGATCACGACACGCTGCAAGGGGAGTCTCCACAATCCAATCTCTTTACTTTGTTTTTGTCTTGCTTTATTTTATTTACTACTTTGTTTGCTGCATTATATCAAAACACAAAAAAATTAGTTGCTAGTTTTACTTTATTTACTATCTTGCACTCTATATCAAAAACACAAAAAAATTAGTTACTTGCATTTACTTTATCTAGTTTGCTTTATTTACTACTGCTAAAATGGCCACTCCTGAAAATACTAAGTTGTGTGACTTCTCTAGCACAAATAATAATGATTTCCTATGCACACCTATTCCTCCACCTGCTACTACAGCAGAATTCTTTGAAATTAAACCTCGCTTTATCGAATCTTGTTATGCGAGAGCAATTTTCTCGGTGTTAGTTCTGATGATGCTGCTACCCATCTCAATAATTTTGTTGAATTGTGTGAAATGCAAAAGTATAAAGATGTATATGGTGACATTATAAAATTAAAATTGTTTCCTTTCTCATTAAGAGGAAGAGCTAAAGATTGGTTGCTATATCTGCCTAAGAATAGTATTGATTCATGGACTAAATGCAAGGATGCTTTTATTGGTAGATATTATCCCCCTGCTAAAATTATATCTTTGAGGAGTAGCATAATGAATTTTAAACAATTGGATAATGAACATGTTGCTCAAGCTTGGAAAAGAATGAAATCTTTGGTTAAAAATTGCCCAACCCATGGACTGACTACTTGGATGATCATCCAAACCTTTTATGCAGGACTGAACTTTTCTTCGCGGAACATATTGGATTCAGCTGCTGGAGGTACCTTTATGTCCATCACTCTTGGTGAAGCAACAAAACTTCTCGATAATATGATGATCAATTACTGTGAATGGCACACGGAAAGAGCTCCACAAGGTAAGAAGGTAAATTCTGTCGAAGAAACCTCTTCCTTGAGTGATAAGATTGATGCTATTATGTCTATGCTTGTGAATGGTAGGACTAATGTTGATCCTAATAATGTTCCGTTAGCTTCATTGGTTGCTCAAAAAGAACATGTTGATGAGAATTTCGTTAAAAATAACAATTACAATAATTCTAGGCCATATCCTGCTAATGGTAACTCTTATGGTAGATATGTTTCACCTAATGAGGAAAAGATGTTAGAAATTGAAAGATCCACCAAGAGCTTTATGCAATCACAATATGAGCAAAATAAATTGTTTACTAAAACTATGAATGAACAATCTACCTTGTTGAAGAATATAGGAAATCAACTAGAAAATCTGAATATGGAGATTTCTGGGTTGCAAACTAAACTTGCAAATGCTGAAAACCGAATCTCATACATGTCTACGTCACAATCTTCTTTAATTAATAAAATGGCTGCTAAACCTCGAGGATATTGAAAATAAAATTGTTACTACAGCAAATGCCATCCAAGTTAGAATTAATGAGAATATAAGATTGATGGCTGAATTGCATGCTAGGTGGGAAAGAGAAGAAAATAAAAAACTAGCTAAAGAGAATAATGTAGCTAAAGTTTGGACTATTACCACCACTAGTAATGTTAATGTTCCACATGTTGCTGCACCTCCTACTATCAATGGTAAATAATTGGTGTTGGAAATGTTACTACTTCTAGTGCAAAGCCTGCAAAATTGCCTGAAACTGCTAAAACTGCTGAAACTGCCTGTGATAAAACTGCTGAAATTTTTTCCAACATTGGGGATGATGATCCCATTGCTTTAGATTGTAATGGTTTGGATTTTGATGATTGCCACATCTCTGAAGTTATAAAGTTCTTACAAAAACTTGCTAAGAGTCCCAATGCTAGTGCTATAAATTTGGCTTTCACAAAACATATTACAAATGCTCTCATAAAAGCTAGAGAAGAGAAACTAAAACTTGAAACTTCTATTCCTAGAAAGCTAGAGGATGGTTGGGAGCCCATCATTAAGATGGAGGTCAATAACTTTGATTGTAATGCTTTATGTGATCTTGGTGCAAGTATTTCCGTTATGCCTAAGAAAATTTATAATATGCTTGACTTGCCACCATTGAAAAATTGTTATTTGGATGTTAATCTTGTTGATAATGCTATAAAGAAACCTTTGGGGAGAGTTGATAATGTTCGCATTACCCTTAACAATAACCTTGTCCCCGTTGATTTTTTTGTCTTGGATATTGAATGCAATGCATCTTGCCCCATTATATTGGGAAGACCTTTTCTTCGAACTGTTGGAGCTATCATTGATATGAAGGAAGGTAATATTAAATATCAATTTCCTCTCAAGAAAGGTATGGAACACTTCCCTAGAAAGAGAATGAAGTTACCTTTTGATTCTATTATTAGAACAAGTTATGATGTTGATACTTCGTCTCTTGATAATACTTGATATACACTTTCGCGCCTAGCTGAAAGGCGTTAAAGAAAAGCGCTTATGGGAGACAACCCATGTTTTTACTACAGTATTTTTATTTTATATTTGAGTCTTGGAAGTTGTTTACTACTGTAGCAACCTCTCCTTATCTTAGTTTTGTGCATTGTTGTGCCAAGTAAAGTCGTTGATAGTAAGGTTCATACTAGATTTGGATTGCTGCGCAGTATGCATTTCTTTGTTGTCACGAATTTCGACCTGCCTCTCTGTAGGTAGCTCGGACAAATATGCCAATTTACGTGCGTGATCCTCGGATATGTACGCAACTTTCATTCAATTTGGGCATTTTCATTTGAGCAAGTCCGGTGCCTCGATAAAATCCATCTTTACGGACTGTTCGTTTTGACAGATTCTGCCTTTTATTTCGCATTGCCTCTTTTGCTATGATGGATGAATTTCTTTGTTCCATTAATGTCCAAGTAGCTTTATGCAATATCCGTAAGTGTTAAGAATGATTATGTCACCTCTGAACATGTTAATTTTTATTGTGCACTAACCCTCTAATGAGTTGTTTCGAGTTTGGTGTGGAGGAAGTTTTCAAGGATCAAGAGAGGGAAATGATGCAATATGATCAAGGAGAGTGAAAGCTCTAAGCTTGGGGATGCCCCGTTGGTTCACCCCTGCATATTTTAAGAAGACTCAAGCGTCTAAGCTTGGGGATGCCCAAGGCATCCCCTTCTTCATCGACAACATTATCAGGTTCCTTCCCTGAAACTGTATTTTTATTCCATCACATCTTATGTACTTTGCTTGGAGCGTCGGTTTGTTTTTGTTTTTGTTTTTGTTTAAATAAAATGGATCCTAGCATTCATTGTGTGGGAGAGAGACACGCTCCGTCGTTGCATATGGACAAATATGTCCTTAGGCTTTACTCATAGTATTCATGGCGAAGGTTGAATCTTCTTTGTTAAATTGTTATATGGTTGGAATTGGGAAATGCTACATGTAGTAATTCTAAAAATGTCTTGAATAATTTGATACTTGGCAATTGTTGTGCTCATGTTTAAGCTCTTGCATCATATACTTTGCACCTATTAATGAAGAAACACCTAGAGCTTGCTAAATTTGGTTTGCATATTTGGTCTCTCTAAAGTCTAGATAATTTCTAGTATTGAGTTTTGAACAACAAGGAAGACGGTGTAGAGTCTTATAATGTTTACAATATGTCTTTTATGTGAGTTTTGCTGCACCGGTTCATCCTTGTGTTTGTTTCAAATAACCTTGCTAGCCTAAACCTTGTATCGAGAGGGAATACTTCTCATGCATCCAAAATCCTTGAGCCAACCACTATGCCATTTGTGTCCACCATACCTACCTACTACATGGTATTTCTCCGCCATTCCAAAGTAAATTGCTTGAGTGCTACCTTTAAAATTTCCATTCTTTACCTTTGCAATATATAGCTCATGGGACAAATAGCTTTAAAACTATTGTGGTATTGAATATGTACTTATGCACTTTATCTCTTATTAAGTTGCTTGTTGTGCGATAACCATGTTCCTGGGGACGCCATCAACTACTTTTTGTTGAATATCATGTGAGTTGCTATGCATGTCCGTCTTGTCTGAAGTAAGGGAGATCTACCACTTTAATGGTTAGAGCATGCATATTGTTAGAGAAGAACATTGGACCGCTAACTAAAGCTATGAATCATGGTGGAAGTTTCAGTTTTGGACATATATCCTCAATCTCATATGAGAACATTAATTGTTGCTACATGCTTATGCATTAAAGAGGAGTCCATTATCTGTTGTCTATGTTGTCCCTAGTATGGATGTCTAAGTTGAGAATAATCAAAAGCGAGAAATCCAAAATGCGAGCTTTCTCCTTAGACCTTTGTACAGGCGGCATAGAGGTACCCCTTTGTGACACTTGGTTAAAACATGCGTATTGCGATGATCCCGGTAGTCCAAGCTAATTAGGACAAGGTGCGGGCACTATTAGTATACTATGCATGAGGCTTGCAACTTATAAGATTACATGATACATATGCTTTATTACTACCGTTGACAAAATTGTTTCATGTTTTCAAAACCAAAGCTCTAGCATAAATATAGCAATCAATGCTTCCCTCTACGAAGGGCCTTTCTTTTACTTTTATGTTGAGTCAGTTCACCTATCTCTCTCCACCTTGATACGTCTCCGACGTATCGATAATTTCTTATGTTGCATGCCACATTATTGATGATATCTACATGTTTTATGCACACTTTATGTCATATTCGTGCATTTTCTGGAACTAACCTATTAACAAGATGCCGAAGAGCCAGCTTGTCGTTTTCGTCGTTTTTGGTTTCGTAAATCCTAGTAACGAAATATTCTCGAATTGGACGAAATCAACGCCCGTGGTCCTATTTTGCCACGAAGCTTCCGGAAGACCGAAGAGGAGTCGAAGTGGGGCCACGAGGCGCCACCACCATAGGGCGGCGCGGCCCAGTGCCCCGGCCGCGCCGACCTATGGTGTGGGGCCCTCGTGTGGCCCCCCACGTTGCCCTTCCGCCTACTTAAAGCCTCCATCGCGAAAACCCCAAGCACCGAGAACCACGATACGGAAAACCTTCCGTAGACGCCGCCACCGCCAATCCCATCTCGGGGGATTCTCGAGATCTCCTCCCGCACTCCGCCGGAGAGGGGATTCATCTCCCGGAGGACTGTTCACCGCCATGGTCGCCTCCGGAGTGATGAGTGAGTAGTTCACCCCTGGACTATGGGTCCATAGAAGTAGCTAGATGGTTGTCTCCTCCTCATTGTGCTTCATTGTTGGATCTTGTGAGCTGCCTAACATGATCAAGATCATCTATCTGTAATGCTATATGTTGTGTTTGTCGGGATCCGATGGATAGAGAATACCATGTTATGTTAATTATCAAGTTATTACCTATGTGTTGTTTATGATCTTGCATGCTCTCCGTTATTAGTAGAGGCTCGGCCAAGTTTTTGCTCTTAACTCCAAGAGGGACTATTTATGCTCGATAGTGGGTTCATGCCTCCATTGATACCGGGACATTGGACGAAAAGTTCTAAGGTTGTGTTGTGCTCGTTGCCACTAGGGATAAAACATTGATGCTATGTCTAAGGATGTAGTTGTTGATTACATTACGCACCATACTTAATGCAATTGTCTCGTTGCTTTGCAACTTAATACTCGGAAGGGGTTCGGATGATAACTCCGAAGGTGGACTTTTTAGGCATAGATGCAGTTGGATGGCGGTCTATGTACTTTGTCGTAATGCCCAATTAAATCTCACTATACTTATCATGACATGTATGTGCATTGTTATGCTCTCTCTATTTGTCAATTGCCCGACCGTAATTTGTTCACCCAACATGCTTTTATCTTATGGGAGAGACACCTCTAGTGAACTCGTGGACCCCGGTCCATTCTTTTATACCGAAATACAAATCTGCCGCAATACTTGTTCTTTACTCGTTTTCTTGCAAACAATCATCTTCCACACAATACGGTTAATCCTTTGTTACAGCGAAGCCGGTGAGATTGACAACCTCACTGTTTCGTTGGGGCAAAGTACTTTGGTTGTGGTGTGCAGGTTCCACGTTGGCGCCGGAATCTCTGGTGTTGCGCCGCACTACATCCCGCCGCCATCAACCTTCAACGTGCTTCTTGGCTCCTCCTGGTTCGATAAACCTTGGTTTCTTTCTGAGGGAAAACTTGTCGCTGTGCGCATCATACCTTCCTCTTGGGGTTCCCAACGAACGTGTGAGTTACACGCCATCAAGCTCTTTTTCTCGGCGCCGTTGCCGGGGAGATCAAGACACGCTGCAAGGGGAGTCTCCACTTCTCAATCTCTTTACTTTGTTTTTGTCTTGCTTTATTTTATTTACTACTTTGTTTGCTGCATTATATCAAAATACAAAAAAATTAGTTGCTAGTTTTACTTTATTTGCTATCTAGTTCGTTATATTAAAAACACAAAAAAATTAGTTACTTGCATTTATTTTATTTGATTCATCATGTTTCCTTTTAATTTTACCACAAAAGACATACCGGTAGGACGCGGGTCTATAATTGGGAGAAACAATATAGAAGAATTTTTCAGTCATGTTAGTACCACTGAAGATTTTGAAGATAGACACTTGGTAGAACTTGCTCCTACTTATGAAATTGTTGCTGCTGCTTTAGTTCGCATGTTGGAAACTAAATTTTTTAATCTCAATCCTATAATACAACATATGTTTCTTACACTCGGTGATATGGAAGAGGGGGAAAAGAAAGATTTTGTTTTAGAAACCCTTCTTAGAGAATTTGGTGGTCTAGCAAGAGAGGCTAGAAAGGTCTTTGCTAAATTTAATATGCTTGGTTCTCATACTAATTTTGTTGGTCTCCTTGAAAAAATGGACATGGATAGAATAAGGTACACTAATAATATTAATGATGGTGGGGAGATCAAAGCACCAATACCATGTAAACTCCTAGCTATAAATGATGCACTAGAAAATAACTATGCTTGGCTTGTTCCTGAAAACTTGTTCGATGAGAGTAGCAAGCCCAAGACTAATGAAAAGGGATATCCAACATACTATGCATGGTTGAGAAAACTCCCAACACCCAAGGTAATGTTGATGCTTCATCTCTTGATGTTACTTGATATACACTTTCTGCGCCTAGCTGAAAGGCGTTAAAGAAAAGCGCTTATGGGAGACAACCCATGTTTTTACTACAGTATTTTTGTTTTATATTTGAGTCTTGGAAGTTGTTTACTACTGTAGCAACCTCTCCTTATCTTAGTTTTATGTTTTGTTGTGCCAAGTAAAGTCTTTGATAGTAAAGTAAATACTAGATTTGGATTACTGCACAGAAACAGTTTTCTTTGCTGTCACGAATCTGGGTCTAATTCTTTGTAGGAAACTCAGAAAATTAAGCCAATTTACGTGAGTGATCCTCAGATATGTACGCAACTTTCATTAAATTTGTGCATTTTCATTTGAGCAAGTCTGGTGCCCTAATAAAATCCATCTTTACGGACTGTTCTGTTTTGACAGATTCTGCCTTTTATTTCGCATTGCCTCTGTTGCTATGTTGGATGAATTTCTTTGATCCATTAATGTCCAGTAGCTTTATGCAATGTCCAGAAGTGTTAAGAATGATTGTGTCACCTCTGAACATGTTAATTTTTATTGTGCACTAACCCTCTAATGAGTTGTTTCGAGTTTGGTGTGGAGGAAGTTTTCAAGGATCAAGAGAGGAGTATGATACAATATGATCAAGGAGAGTGAAAGCTCTAAGCTTGGGGATGCCCCGTGGTTCACCCCTGCATATTCTAAGAAGACTCAAGCTGTTTAAGCTTGGGGATGCCCAAGGCATCCCCTTCTTCATCGACAACATTATCAAGTTCCTCCCCCGAAACTATATTTTTATTCCGTCACATCTTATGCATTTTGCTTGGAGCGTCGGTTTGTTTTTGTTTTTGTTTTGTTTGAATAAAATGGATCCTAGCATTCACTCGTATGGGAGAGAGACACGCTCCGCTGTAGCATATGGACAAGTATGTCCTTAGGCTCTACTCTATAGTATTCATGGCGAAGTTTCTTCTTCGTTAAATTGTTATATGGTTGGAATTGGAAAATACTACATGTAGTAACTCTAAAATGTCTTGGATAATTTGATACTTGGCAATTGTTGTGCTCATGTTTAAGATCTTGCATCATATACTTTGCACCCATTAATGAAGAAACACTTAGAGCTTGCTAATTTGGTTTGCATATTTGGTTTCTCTAGAGTCTAGATAATATCTAGTATTGAGTTTTGAACAACAAGGAAGACGGTGTAGAGTCTTATAATATTTACAATATGTCTTTTATGTGAGTTTTGCTGCACCGTTCATCCTTGTGTTTGTTTCAAATAACCTTGCTAGCCTAAACCTTGTATCGAGAGGGAATACTTCTCATGCATCCAAAATCCTTGAGCCAACCACTATGCCATTTGTGTCCACCATACCTACCTACTACATGGTATTTATCCGCCATTCCAAAGTAAATTTCTTGAGTGCTACCTTTAAAATTTCATCATTCACCTTTGCAATATATAGCTCATGGGACAAATAGCTTAAAAACTATTGTGGTATTGAATATGTACTTATGCACTTTATCTCTTATTAAGTTGCTTGTTGTGCGATAACCATGTTTCTGGGGACGCCATCAACTACTCTTTGTTGAATATCATGTTAGTTGCTATGCATGTCCGTCTTGTCTGAAGTAAGAGAGATCTACCACCTTAATGGTTGGAGCATGCATATTGTTAGAGAAGAACATTGGGCCGCTAACTAAAGCCATGATTCATGGTGGAAGTTTCAGTTTTGGACATATATCCTCAATCTCATATGAGAATAATAATTTTTGTCACATGCTTATGCATTAAAGAGGAGCCCATTATCTGTTGTCCATGTTGTCCCGGTATGGATGTCTAAGTTGAGAATAATCAAAAGCGAGAAATCCAAAATGCGAGCTTTCTCCTTAGACCTTTGTACAGGCGGCATGGAGGTACCCCATTGTGACACTTGGTTAAAACATATGTATTGCAATGATCCGGTAGTCCAAGCTAATTAGGACAAGGTGCGGGCACTATTAGTATACTATGCATGAGGCTTGCAACTTGTAAGATATAATTTTCATAACTCATATGCTTTATTACTACCGTTGACAAAATTGTTTCATGTTTTCAAAATAAAAGCTCTAGCACAAATATAGCAATCGATGCTTTCCTCTTTGAAGGACCATTCTTTTTACTTTTATGTTGAGTCAGCTCACCTATTTCTCTCCACCTCAAGAAGCAAACACTTGTGTGAACTGTGCATTGATTCCTACATACTTGCATATTGCACTTGTTATATTATTCTATGTTGACAATTATCCATGAGATATACATGTTACAAGCTGAAAGCAACCGCTGAAACTTAATCTTCCTTTGTGTTGCTTCAATACCTTTACTTTGATTTATTGCTTTATGAGTTAACTCTTATGCAAGACTTAGTGATGCTTGTCTTGAAGTACTATTCATGAAAAGTCTTTGCCTTATGATTCACTTGTTTACTCATGTCATTACCATTGTTTTGATCGCTGCATTCATTACATATGTTTACAAATAGTATGATCAAGGTTATGATGGCATGTCACTTCGTAAATTATCTTTGTTATCGTTTTACCCGCTCGAGACGAGCAGTAACTAAGCTTGGGGATGCCGATACGTCTCCGACGTATCGATAATATCTTATGTTCCATGCCACATTATTGATGATATCTACATGTTTTATGCACACTTTATGTCATATTCGTGCATTTTCCGGAACTAACCTATTAACAAGATGCCGAAGAGCCGCTTGTCATGTCACTGTTTTTGGTTTCGTAAATCCTAGTAACGAAATATTCTCGGAATTGGACGAAATCAACGCCCGTGGTCCTATTTTGCCACGAAGCTTCCGTAAGACCGAAGAGGAGTCGAAGTGGGGCCACGAGGCGCCGCCACCATAGGGCGGCGCGGCTCGTGCCCTAGCCGCGCCGACCTATGGTGTGGGGCCCTCGTGTGGCCCCCCACGTTGCCCTTCCGCCTACTTAAAGCCTCCGTCGCGAAACCCCAAGCACCGAGAACCACGATACGTAAAACCTTCCGCAGACGCCGCCGCCGCCAATCCCATCTCGGGGATTCTCGAGATCTTCTCCGCACCCCCGCCGGGAGAGGGATTCATCTCCCGGAGGACTCTTCGCCGCCATGGTCGCCTCCGGAGTGATGAGTAAGTAGTTCACCCCTGGACTATGGGTCCATAGCAGTAGCTAGATGGTTGTCTCCTCCTCATTGTGCTTCATAGTTGGATCTTGTGAGCTGCCTAACATGATCAAGATCATCTATCTGTAATGTTGTATGTTGTGTTTGTCGGGATCCGATGGATAGAGAATACCATGTGATGTTAATTATCAAGTTATTACCTATGTGTTGTTTATGATCTTGCATGCTCTCCGTTATTAGTAGAGGCTCTGGCCAAGTTTTTGCTCTTAACTCCAAGAGGGAGTATTTATGCTCGATAGTGGGTTCATGCCTCCATTGATACCCGGGACAAAGGATGTAAAGTTCTAAGGTTGTGTTGTGTCGTTGCCACTAGGGATAAAACATTGATGCTATGTCTAAGGATGTAGTTGTTGATTACATTACGCACCATACTTAATGCAATTGTCTGTTGCTTTGCAACTTAATACCGGAAGGGGTTCGGATGATAACCTCGAAGGTGGACTTTTTAGGCATAGATGCAGTTGGATGGCGGTCTATGTACTTTGTCGTAATGCCCAATTAAATCTCACTATACTTATCATGACATGTATGTGCATTGTTATGCTCTCTCTATTTGTCAATTGCCCGACTCGTAATTTGTTCACCCAACATGCTTTTATCTTATGGGAGAGACACCTCTAGTGAACTCGTGGACCCCGGTCCATTCTTTTATACTGAAATACAAATCTGCTTGCAATACTTGTTCTTTACTGTTTTCTTGCAAACAATCATCTTCCACACAATACGGTTAATCCTTTGTTACAGCGAAGCCGGTGAGATTGACAACCTCACTGTTTCGTTGGGGCAAAGTACTTTGGTTGTGTTGTGCAGGTTCCACGATGGCGCTGGAATCTCTGGTGTTGCGCCGCACTACATCCCGCCGCCATCAACCTTCAACGTGCTTCTTGGCTCATCCTGGTTCGATAAACCTTGGTTTCTTTCTGAGGGAAAACTTGCTGCTGTGCGCATCATACCTTCCTCTTGGGGTTCCCAACGAACGTGTGAGTTACACGCCATCATATCTCAAGAAGCAAACACTTGTGTGAACTGTGCATTGATTCCTACATACTTGCATATTGCACTTGTTATATTACTCTATGTTGACAATATCCATGAGATATACATGTTATAAGTTGAAAGCAACCGCTGAAACTTAATCTTCCTTTGTGTTGCTTCAATACCTTTACTTTAGTTTATTGCTTTATGAGTTAACTCTTATGCAAGACTTATTGATGCTTGTCTTGAAGTACTATTCATGAAAAGTCTTTGCTTTATGATTCATCTGTTTACTCATGTCATTACCATTGTTTTGATCGCTGCATTCATTACATATGCTTACAATAGTATGATCAAGGTTATGATGGCATGTCACTCCAGAAATTATCTTTGTTATCGTTTACCTCGCTCGGGACGAGCAGGAACTAAGCTTGGGGATGCCGATACGTCTCCGATGTATCGATAATTTCTTATGTTCCATGCCACATTATTGATGATATCTACATGTTTTATACACATTATATATCGTATTTATGCATTTTCCGGCACTAACCTATTAACGAGATGCCGAAGAGCCGGCTCGTTGTTTTCGCTGTTTTTGGTTTCAGAAATCCTACAAAGGAAATATTCTCGGAATTGGACGAAATCAACGCCCAGGGTCCTATTTTTGCACGAAGCTTCCAGAAGACCGAGGGGGAAAGGAAGTGGGGCCACGAGGCGCCGCCATAACAGGGCGGCGCGGCCTGGCCCTTGGCCACGCGGCCCTGGCGTGTGGGGCCCTCGTGTGGCCCCCCGCGTTGCCCTTCCGCCTACTTAAAGCCTTCGTCGCGAAACCCCCAGTACCGAGAGCCACGATACGGAAAACCTTACTGAGACGCCGCCGCCGCCAATCCCATCTCGGGGGATTCTGGAGATCACCTCCGGCACCCTACCGGAGAGGGGAATCGTCTCCCGGGGGACTCTTCACTGCCATGGTCGCCTCCGGAGTGATGATTGAGTAGTTCACCCCTAGACTATGGGTCCATAGCAGTAGCTAGATGGTTGTCTTCTCCTCATGTGCTTCATTGTCGGATCTTGTGAGCTGCCTAACATGATCAAGATCATCTATCTCGTAATTCTATATGTTGTGTTTGTCGGGATCCGATGGATAGAGAATACTATGTTATGTTGATTATCAATCTATTACCTATGTGTTGTTTATGATCTTGCATGCTCTCCGTTATTAGTAGAGGCTCTGGCCAAGTTTTTACTCTTAACTCCAAGAGGGAGTATTTATGCTCGATAGTGGGTTCATGCCTCCATTAAATCTGGGACAAGTGATGAGAAAGTTCTAAGGTTGTGGATGTGTCAGTTGCCACTAGGGATAAAACATTGATGCTATGTCCGAGGATGCGGTTATTGATTACATTACGCACCATACTTAATGCAATTGTCTCGTTGTTTGCAACTTAATACTGGAAGGGGTTCGGATGATAACCTGAAGGTGGAATTTTTAGGCATAGATGCATGCTGGATAGCGGTCTATGTACTTTGTCGTAATGCCCAATTAAATATCACAATATTCATCATATCATGTATGTGCATTGTTATGCCCTCTTTATTTGTCAATTGCCCGACTGTAATTTGTTCACCCAACATGCCATTTATCTTATGGGAGAGACACCTCTAGTGAACTGTGGACCCCGGTCCATTCTTTACATCTGAAATACAAATCTGTCGCTATTGTTCTTTACCTGTTCTTTGCAAACAATCATCATCCACACTATACATCTAATCCTTTGTTACAGCAAGCCGGTGAGATTGACAACCTCACCGTTTCGTTGGGGCAAAGTACTTTGGTTGTGTTGTGCAGGTTCCACGTTGGCGCCGGAATCTCTGGTGTTGCGCCGCACTACATCCCGCCGCCATCAACCTTCAACGTGCTTCTTGACTCCTACTGGTTCGATTAAACCTTGGTTTCTTACTGAGGGAAACTTGCTGATGTACGCATCACACCTTCCACTTGGGGTTCCCAACGGACGCGTGTTGTACGCGTATCAAGGCTGTATTGAAGAAGTCTTGGGGAAATATATTGACAGCCGAAGAAAAGTTAGTAGCCGACAAGTTATTCGAAAAAGTGCTCCAGATAAAGGAATATGATGACCAGGCGATGATTGGCACCGAAATTGTTGATGTGTTCCCGAAGCGCCGCATCCAACCAGTTATGTCTAGGACTCACCAGATGTGGCTATACTCGGGTCCCATGGATGAGACTCGAGTTAATGTTGAAGAGTTGTCAGGAAAGGAACTGCTAGATGAAGTCAGACGATTGACCCATTTTAGGCAAGCGAACTCAATACCCCTGTTGGCCCGTCATGAACCTTTTGACCTAGCTCACCAACCAACCGAGGTAACCTTCTGTTTTTGTGCGTGTACTTCCAATCGATATGTTTTTCATTATCTCATCGAACAGTTTTTGCCTCGATATACCCTTTCAAATGTCAAATATCTTCCAAACTTGTCAAAAGAGCAAGAAGACCTTGAAGAAAATGAATCCACCGCCAATGTGGAATCTGGCACAGGAATGTTCAAAATCAATGAAGCCCTCTCAAAAGAGGATATCGATCCTACTAGTCTTGAGGCTTCCTCTACCGTTCATAGGACTTGTGATGATGTGTTGTTCGATACAACTGAGTCGAGTCATGGCAATGAACCTGATCGCGCTACTTTTGTTCGGGCAGCTCCGGAGAAGGCCAGTGCCCAGCTGATGTGGGCATTACCCTTTGGGTAACTAATATTGCGTTACCTCCTATGGCCCAGCCAGGGGCCCATGAAGATCATCTGCTAAACAAGGTGGGCCGCCATGTCGGTTCACCGTGAAGGATTCTTGAACGGCAAGAAAAGGAGACGAAGGAATAATGAAGGTTTAGATGTGGCGTTCTTTGTAACCTAGTCGTACTCGAACAGACCTCTCGAGACCTGGCTCACAATATAAGGGCCAGGAGAGGGGCTGTCGAGGGACACACAATCAATCTAGCCATAGACACCGCAAGTCGAGAGTTGGGTCATACACAAATCTAGCTTCCTGCCGAATTCTTAGTCGTAGCCTTCGGCTACCCCATTGTAACCCGATATTCACAATAATCAAGATCAGACAAGCAGGCAGCAAGGGTTTTACCTCATCGAGGGCCCCGAACCTGGGTACATCTCTCTCCCCGTTTGTTTGGTATCTGATGTCTCGTGTTAGCCTGCAGGATTCCGTCAATCCTAAGCCCCTCAAGGTGGGCATTGCCGAGGAGCACCCTCGACAATTGGCGCCGTCTGTGGAAATCCTGTCGGCACAGGACTCGGCATCGGTTCCTTTGGCCATGCTTTCAGCAGCTTCATCATCATCGCCGGCAGTATCGTCGGCCCCTTCGTCACCAAGTTCGGGGAACTCGATTCGATTCGGGTCCTTCGAATTCATGCCGCATGACAACTCGTCTTGCTCAACCTTTTTGGATCTGCAAGGAGGACTGGGCTTGACGTTTGGAAGCATACACTACAACATCAACGCTGAGGGCATCCTTCGACTGCCCGATACAATAACCTCCTGTTCGGCGAAGATACCATCGTCAACAACAACAGGGTCAACCGCAACCACTCCGGACTCGGGCAGCTTATCGACTGAGTATTCCGCTTAAACAAACTCTTCACCACCAACGATCCCTCGGTCAATGTTATCCATGTTAGTTGGATCCGATAATTCTATGTCATCCGACATGACTTCGTATTACTGTACAAACTGCAACACCAGGCATGGGTTAGGCTCAGATGACACACCGCTCCCCTGTAGCGCAAATTATTCTTCGGGTGAGTTAAGTATCGACATCATCATCGGGACAACTACCTGGAGGGTGGTGCATCACCAGATCTATGTCACCCTCAGTGCGGCAAACGGAGGAGAAGATGGAGAATGCACACCACACGCCAATAGGCGCCGTAACCCTAAATATAGCGCCAGCAATGACGACAGCGATTACACTATCGCCAAAGAAGAGTGGGCGGTGGCTCGAGCTGCAATACTTAATAATACTGGGCTTCCCTCTGGGACCTTGGTAGGGACCCTTAATGTGTACCGTTCCATACTAGAGAGAAATCGAGTAGGGCTGTCGAATGAACAGGCAACTCTCGATCGGCGTCAGTTTGTGGCCAATAATCAATCCAGCGAACGGCGGAGGGCCTCACAGGCAGGTGCATCTCGAAGCAATCAAGGATGCCTCGGCTTTCGGAAGAGGATGCAAGGGAAATAACTTCGAACATGTCCAAATCTTTTATGACTACAGACACCGCGGGCATGTTGAGGCCGAAAATTGTTGAAGGAGCCACGGCTAATCTCGCAGCATACTTAATCAATCAGCAACCACCACCCGAAGGACCCATGGCGCAAGCTCATCGGGGTGCGGTAGAGAGCCTCGCAATCCTTGGAGATAAACTTTTCCCTCGTAAAGAAAAGTCCACGCATCAGGGCAGTGGCTCGAAGCAACGTTCGAGAGACGCCCGGGATGACATTACTCAAAGTAGGATCGATAAAGCTCGGTGGCGACGAGCCGCAAGAGGAGGGTATGATAGTAGCGATTCCGAAAAAAATCAGGATTACGGCGGTGAGATGCGAGGAGCCGATTGCTTGAGTTATAAGATTCGAGAAACAATGCCACCCAAAAGGTTCAAACCCACTCCCACTGATGCTACCAAATACGACGGACAGCAGGAGCTGAGATCTTGGATAGACGATTATCTACAAACCATGATTTTACACAAAGGGAATCAGATAGCGGCAATGCAATGCTTGCAGCTTTACCTGAAAGATTCGGCACGCGCTTGGTTGAGGGGTTTACCTAAAGGCTCCATCAAGTCATTGGAGGACCTGGTCAATGCTTTCGTCAAGAACTTTCAAGCAACTTACAAAAGGCCTGTCGGAATCGAGGAATTATGTCACTGCCAGCAGAAACAAAAGGAGTCGATGCAAGCGTACATCGGAAGGTTTACCAAGCTGTTGAACGCTACCGAAGATGTCTCAGTCGACAGAGCAATCGACGCCTTCAGCGATGGCATTCGGCGAGAAGCATACATTGAAGAGCTTGGTCGAAAGAAACCAAAAACTATCACCAAGTTGATGGAAATCGCCAATAGTTGGGCTGATGGAGAAGATAATGTGCGAAAACCGCGTCCGGCAGCGACGAAGAAGATGACGATCACCCGAGGAATGACTCGGGTGGTCAAAAAGATCGGCACAAGAGGAGGAAAGATCGCGGGTACGATGACACTAACATGGTAGCTGCCGGATGATCTGATCGACGAGATAATCGGTATGACGACAGGCGCGACGATTGGCAGGATAATCGTGATAATTCAGGAAATCGTGGCAATTACAAAGGACGACCTTCAAGGGTCCCAAAACTACCTTTTGCCGAACAGTTAAATGCTCCCTGTTATCTACATTCATATATCGAATCCAAGGTGACAAGAAGAAGTCGAGTCATCTGCTCAGAGATTGTCGGTAGTTCATCGAGATGCAGAAATTTATTCAGGGGACGCAGCAGCCAAATCCACCACCACCACCTCAACATCAAGTTCAGCAAGTACAGCCTCATAACCCCAATGAGTCCTTTCCTCCACCAAGAGGACACATGAGTATGATTCACAGAACTGGTGTTTCAAAAAGAGAGATGAATAAACTTAAACAGAAAATCAACCTCGCAGAAAGCATCATGGCAAATATTTTTCACCTCTATACGAGGGGATACAACACGGTACAATACATGAGACATATAGTGATACTATAGCTAGTTATACATGATATTTAACATTTATAACTATTGAAGTATTATAAAAATCACACAAAAGTTATCACTGATTTAGTCAACGTCACGAAAAATCAGATTAGATTGCACTACACGAAACCTAGGTTCCGTATCAATCACCTTAAAAGAGCTCATGTTTCAAAAGGGAAACCACGCATGTGGATTACACGACCTGCTGGCCACCTATATATAATTGGAACACGCATAGACAAAAAAATCAACATCAAATTACAGGAATTCCAAATTTAGTACGAGTATACAAAGAAAAAACAAACCCAAAAAATAATTAGTGGTCGTGCGTGCATATCTTGTCTCATTCAAAACTTGGCGCGCGGGCCTGCACTAGGGTTTGTTTTTCGCAGGGTAGGATTCCTGGGTGTCGAAGTTGGTGGCACTGCATATCTTTCGGCTCCCCCTCTCGAATCGGGTCCCCACGGCCGGGAGGTTGTTGCTGAGCTTGGTCATGGCGGCCTTGAAGGCAGCGTAAAACGTGTCGGGGTTGTCCCTGTACGTTACCATCAGGCCTCTCGCGAAGCTGTTGGTCCGCAACTCCCAGTCGGACTTGAAGCGCACCATGTTCTGGAGGTTGGCGTTGTAGAAGCTGTTGTCGAGGGTGTCCACGGGCGCCGTCATGTCCACCTCGTTGGGAGTGTAGTGGGATTCTGCGACGGCTGTGCTTCCCATGTCGCGGATGTTGTTCTTGAAGGAACGAGTCATGTCCCCAGGCGACTGCGCTTCTTCTCTGATGATGACTCCCTGGTACGTGGCGTTAATCTCGTTGGGACCGGGGGGAGGGACGGCGAGGGCCACATTCAAGCGGTCCGCGAACGGCAGCAGGTGGGTGTCGCCGATGCAGTGCGCGCCGGAGAGGGCGACGAGGTCCGTGGCGGTGAACTTCTTGGCCGTGAAGTTTCCCAGGAGCTGTGCGTAGGTGAAGCCGGGCCCCGGGAGGTTACTACCTGGCTCGTCGGCCATGGAGAAGACGCCGTCTAGGCGGCCAGGCCCGTCGATGGCGTATTTGATTTTCGTCTTGCTCAAGACGTAGGTGGCCTCGCGCGCCGCGAACGCGACCACGTCGGCGCATGAGGCGTTGACGTTGATGACCTTGAGCGCTTCCCTGATTTCGTCGATCATCCCCAAGCCACGGAGGCCTCCGTTGCTTGGTGATCCCTGCTCCGTTGGCCCAGTAAGGTTTGCCTTGGTACCAAAATTCGTGGTGTTGAACGGCGTGCTTGTCAGCAACACGGATCCGTCCAGACCCTGGCAAGTATTATCAAGCCATATATTAGTATTCGGTTTTGCTAGTTCGATCTCCGCTAGCTTGTGCTTGTCCTACACTATTCAACTGAATTGTGATCTGTGCATATAATTGGCCTGTTGGGTTGCAACAACTGAATTTTTTCAGTTGCAAATGGCCAATGGGATGCCAACTGGATTTTTTTGGTGTTGTTTATTTAGCTAGCCTCCCAATTTGCACTACGGAGATAGTGCTTCTGATTTTCAGCTTACTATGTAACTAACCGTTGAACTTTAATACAGGATAGTGAACTGAACTAAACTCACTGCAAGAAATGTACATGTGCTATATAGAAGTATAAAAAAAGAGTGTTTCTAACAAACTACACCGCGAGATGCCAAAAACAGCAAGAATTTACCCTGACAAAGGCGTCGTGGAACAGGAGCCGGACGAGGCCTGGCAAGTCGATTCTTTTTTCGGGTTTCTCCAATATTCCCCTAACACATGTCTCCATTTCAGTTGTGTACAGGGTTGCCGCCACCGCCGGCTTCACCTGTGCAGCAAGGAGGGCAACGACAGCGACGAAGGCCGAGAGCAGGAAGATAGACCTTTTCTCGTTGAGATTCGCCATGATGACCGCCTCTCTCAATTCAGCTCCAACTATTCGCGAGAAGCTAGAGCTATATTATCGCTTGGGGGATCGCTAGCTAGAGATCGAATGCTTTGATCTCAGCTGTGGATGGTTTAACTTCGGTGAACAAGGGGTGTATATATACTGCTTAATAAGATGATTATCTATGCACCTTCTGATCCGCGGATCTGATAATTAAACACCTATGGAATGTTCGGTCGAACGTGCACGACAATCATTCTCTTACTACTCTTCATCATCTCCAATCAAAATAATTAACTTGAAGAGCTGCCGGGCGCCGCGTAATTAAGAAAGCTAGGTCAACATATGGTCCAGCTGTCTGGAATTCCAGCAAATTAAGAGGGATTTCTCGTCAACTTGGGTAATAGTATTGCTCCGATCATGTCAATGTCTCTTGTTTCTCTAGTTAATTTGTGTTGGGTGTTTACACAATCTAATGCAACATACTCGACAACCCAACAGTTATGGAGTCCGATTGCTTTTGACTTTTTGTTTAGGCGTTGCCAAACTCGAACAGAAACAGATCCCTCAAGTTGGTGAGGACGACTTCGTGGTTTGTTCGGAGGAGGTTGTCCACTCCGTCCCATCCGCCTTGCGCAAGGGATATTTGTCCAATCCAATGCACATGGCTGACAACCTCACAACCCACCACTTGACTCCGGTTGCTGCTCAAGGAATTACAAACCCGAAAACAAACAGACCCATTCAGTATTGTTATTTGTTAGGGACCATCTAAGGACTTCTTTGTATTGCAGGAATTTCAAAACATAGAAATAGGTAAAATGTGTCAGGTACACTTAATTCCTACATGATTTCAGAAAATTGGAATTCAGTAACATGCCTCTTAATGGTGCACATCAAGGAAACATCGGAATTTCACAGGATTGGACAGAGAGAAATAGAGTACTACCCAAAGTATAAAATTGCGAGCTATGCTTTCTAGGGGAGGCATTGTCGAGACATGAAGTAACCTATAGCAAAACTATAGCGGCGCTAATTAAACCACTTCGCGGATTACCCAAAGCAGGGGAAACTTCCGGAAAATGGGTATGATTTTTTTCGATAAAGGGAATATATTAATATCAAAACAATACCAATTACACCCAGCCTCTGCAACAACGCACCACCCTAATGGCACTACGGATGCCCACAGCCAAAAAAAGAAAAGAAAACTAAGAAACAAAAGTCCCGCTACAGTATCTCGGTCCTAACAACAGCAATACATCAACCGCCAAGACAACACCTGAAATACAGAATCTCCAAAAACGACGCCTCCAAGAAGGGAACAGTGCACGAACACCATCGTCGCCCGATCAACGATCTTAGGTTTTCACCCTGAAGATAGTCCCCGCTCTCAAAACAATGCCTCCAATAAGGTCATTGCCAGGCACAACCAGTTAAGGCCAGACCTTGGATTTTCACCCTGAAAAGTAGGACTCTGAACTTCACCTGTGTTGTCGCCCCCACTTTCATACCGCTGCTGTGAAGCCCGGAACACCAAGCAAGTCCCTCAACAACGCGAAGACTTGAACCTCCCTTAGCTAGTCCTCCCCTCCGACCTTCATGAACTTCTCTTCTTCCGACTTTCATCATGGATCCATAGTCACTTGATGTCAACACAGAAAAAGAGCTTCGCGCCGCTCCCTCCAGAATCAATCGGTCGGAATAAAAGCATGGGTGCGCACGACCGAATACCACTGATCCAGCAAACTCCAGGCAAAAAGCACTGTTACATTCGCCGGTGGAGCCTTCCAGAACTCAACACTCCGGCTAGATCACGAGTCCATGCCTCCGGTAGGTCTTCCTCTTCACGCAAGAGAGACCCTAGGACCACCGCCTTTATTCAGGTCGGACCCCCACGTCGACGACCATCCCGGGCTGGCCACTCCAACCCTCCACCGGCGACTCCGTCGCCGGCTTCCAAGCATCTCCATCTCGCCGCCGGAATGCGGTGATAGATCGATAGATCCACCACCACCAACCGCAGGCCAACCCTCTCCGGCGAAGAAGAGGACCACCTCCACCGTCTTACCCAAGGCTGCTTCCCCGGGCGACCTCGTGTCGCGGGTGAAGCCCGAGATCGCCTCCACTCACCAGCGAGGCGGGGGAAAGTGGCGCGAGGCCATGAGCCCGGCCGCCGCCCACCACCGGTCCCTCGTCGGAGTGCTGCGGAGAGCCGACCGGAGGAGGGAGGCCGCAGCCGCTGGCCGCCGCCGCCCATCCCAACCGCGCCGGCCGAGGGAGAGCCGACGGGAGAAGGGGGCGCAGGCCGCCGCCGCCCAACCCATCCGCGCGCCCGCCATGCGTCGAGGAAGGGGATCCGGCCGCCGTCCACCAGGCGTCGACGAGGAAGGGCCCCCGCCGCCGCCACGCCCCGAGGGTCTTTGCCCCGGCGGCGTTTAGGGCTGGGAGCTACGGGAGGCTGGGGAGTTACGAGGCTGGGAAGTTACGGCAAAAACATCCTCCAAAAACATGACAAGAAAACTGGCGTCATATATTTATATCATCTCAAATATGACTTCCATTCGTGGGTTCAGAAATAAGGGCTAGAGGGAGGTCGAAGATGTTCTCCGCATTCACATCCTCTCCATCTTCTTCCACCGGAGGTGGACCAGCCGGTCGCAGCTTTTTTTTTTGACACAAAAAAATAGTAGGGAAGGCCCCTACTGTGTAATTTTATATATACTAGATGACCCGTTGCGCTATCGCGCAAATGCAGAATCTAACCTATAAGTTTTAGCTTATTTTAGTATTAAGAATTATCTTGGAATTTAGCTGCTTTAGTATAACTATAGACACACCATTCCAATCCGTTGACCAAGTACTATGTCGTAGCCATCCACACCATCAACCACAGTCACCCGCGCCATCAGCCACCTACGCCATCAGCCTTCTATTGCTCGCCCCAAGATTTACCATTTCAGAATTCTAAGACAATATGTTGTCATTCCAGAATCCTAACATAATACCTTTTTTTATAGAAATAGTAGGAAATCCTAAAACCCGTTGCACCACTGGCGCAAAAGGGTGAAGCGAGGCAATATTCAAGTCATAAGTTTTATAATAACTTATTTTAAATTAGCTCGTTACTTGATCTAAATGGATGGCCATTCCCTATCTTTAGCCGACAATATTGCAACCATAAGTTTTATCCATGATATTATATATGTCTGAGATTTATATCTAAGCCATAAGCAGAGCACATTGAACATAATATGTAGGCCATGATTGAAGAACATATGATTGCTTTGACCAACTTACATGTCAATAACAGTACAACCTGTGTACCTTATGAAGAAAGGAGAAGTTAATCAAAAGATTTAAATAAACAAAATGTTGTCAGCGGGTGGCTTTTTAGGAACCCTCCCCTATCTGATAAGGTTCTACTTAGAAAAGCTTACGTAGTTACCACATGAGATTGATTTCACAACAAGAAGATAAACCAGGTGGCAGCGTGAAGGCAGATAGGTAGGGCATCACATTATCTTAACAGCTTAGCAAACAACCCATAGGAGAAGCAGCACATGACAGGGCCCCGGCACAAAGACACAAGCAAGAAAATATTATACCATAAGCTTTATCCATGGAATTATCTATGATTTGTACTAAGGAATACTTTGTGTTTGCACACTGAATAGTTTACTCTATTCGGTTCATATAAACTTATATCTTATATTTACAGATAAAACACATGTACTCCCTTATGGCACTGCCAGATCATTGGCAACAAACAGTGTGCATCGCAAGGAAAAATTGTAACCCATACATTATGATTGCCAGGACAACCTCCCACATGTAATGCCTCGAGAGCATGAGCTGACTTGTGACAGTTTCATAAGACATATTGAAAGCTATGTTTGATAAAAGAGAAATTCAACAAGAACTTGGCTTGAATAATGCGCACTCCCAACCTTGAGAGATCATCCATTGCCCGCTTGAGAATCAGTCTATAGAAAAAAATAGCCTGACTAATACAATATTGTTCAGTAAATGGAATTGAATTGCATGCACAAGTGTCGTCTAATGCACAAGTGAGTTGACCATTCCAGCTGCAACAAAAACCTAATAACCCGTTGAGTCCTCGGCAATTGTACCCCAACCTCCAATTTCCAACTCATCACGAAATGCCCCATCTATATTGAATTTCACCATGTCAGTGGGAGTAGGTTTCCTACGAACACATTGCGGTTAAGATTCTTCTATTCACAAGAGAGAAATTACCTTGGTCTTCTTGATACTTCCTTCTTCTCTTCTTCCTCAAACCTGCACACATCGTGTTATCGTGTTTAGAAAAACATCTGTTAGCAATTGAAAACCAGAGTGCTGGAGGCAGAGAAAAGAGGAGGCCCCATGTCCACAGGCTGCAGCTGTTGTTGGCTACAACAGGCCATGCAATTGCATGCGCTAGGATTTCCTAGCCACCGCCTGACAAAAGTCTGCCGCCCAACAAGTTTACACATTATTAATGAGGCCAAAGTTTTCTTCATCAACTTACAGGCTGACCAAGCAGAAAGAAATGCAACATTTTATATATAGTTCTTGATCCATCCACATATTGTACTTACGACCTACAACATAATTCTAGCACACTTCCTTTCTAGCCTATGATTGTTGTCTATAAAGTATCAAAGCCAATGAATAAAGCAAGGTCGAATAAAAGAAACGATATAAGTTTAGTAAAGCCATCGCCGGCACAAAGACAAAAGCAAGAAACTATTGTAACTATGTTTTATCCATGATGTTATATATGACCTCAGTAAGCATTTGTATTTGTATTTGCAGACTGAATAGTCTACTTTCTTTGAATCATATTATGCGTACTGTGAAGCAGGTACTTTGATCTCAGGCAAAAAAAAGTATATATCATTATTAACAGGAATGGAAAGAAAATATCCATAATAGCACCAAACTGAATAATTATTCAAGTAATAACACAAATTTTGAAGGAGTAACAATACCATATTCAAGAAATAACACAATCCCACCTCCGCTTGCACTCTCCGGCCTCCCTCCCCCATGATTTGAGGAGGACCCTCCTGCGTTATAGGAGGGTCCATGGCGGTGGCCACTTCTGAAAGGCAGAGATGTAGCAGGCCCATCGAGCTTCGTAGATGGTCCACTCCCCAAGCGGCACCCGTGGTCTTGACCGCCATTCCTAACGCATGTCCAGTCTGCTGCACCGTCCGACGCTCGCCCCGCCCAGTCTCGCTTGAGCCACCGCTCGCTGATTCCTATGATGGGCCGCGCATGAGCAAAATACTGTAAACACTAACCAACTCAGGGACCTACAAAGGAGAATAGGACATTAAATTTCTGCAAGTTACATATATTAAACATCTCCGGTGCATATTGATGAACAAAGCACAAATGGGGCAAAGAACCACATGGAGTATCCTCTTTCCAATAACCCATTTAGAAAATAAAAACTATAGATTTTCTATTGATAACCAGTAGGAAGCAGCCTAAAGGACTACAGGTTTTGTGTTGATACCCAATAGAAAACATTTTGCACATAAGCATGTCGTTGGCACAGTTAATTGTACATTATCAAGCACTTCCACAACAAAATGGACCGGTGCTTATATTATTGCAAGCTAAATGCACAGATGTACGGAATCATAGCTAGTAGGAAAGAAAGCCAAATGTTCATGATCACTGAAATAATTACATAAAAAATGAATGTTTATGAACGGGAGATGAATTTTCGCCTGAGATTTAATGAACAAAATAGGATGAACTCACCTTGGATCTGCAATAGCACATTTAGCAATTAGGAATAACCAGTTTCTTTCTCTATCATGCAAGTACACTTCCAGATCATTAGTGAGCAACCTTGCCAATGCTCCTACAAATAGGGACCAATAACTGTCAGATATTGCCATGCTGGTATAGTGGCATGGCTTGCAATATAGAGTTGTTTCCATTTGCAAAATTGATACTCATATCAGTTGTAGCGATAAGCAAAAGATGCAGCAATATATAAGGTCAGGCCTATGTAAGCTAAGATGCATCTCTACATGGAAATAAAAGCCTTAAAAATGTAAGAGAACAACGCAGTTGTATTTCCTCTGGTTGAGAAACAATTTTCAGCTCTAATGATAAACAATAGCAGAAGGGGAAAATAGGACTAAAGCTACCATGCCAGACAATAGCATTCAAGCTGTGTCGAACTGTCCCTATCAATATAAGCAACTAAAAATTATTATTTCATTGCTATCATCTCTAGACTTTGACACCCGAAGTCAATAGATCAACATTATTCTTAAATACCCAAGGTTCATAGATTGAACTTTGCTAGCACGGATACAAGCACATGAGATTTAATCCTATAAATAGCACAAGATATGTTGCCGAACTGGGTTGCGGGCACACTGGAAAAATGAGTACCACCATGCATGATTATCACAGAAGGGATAAGAACTACCTGACCCTCTGGCTTATTTAGCACATAGGTACCACCATAAACAACACTTATACATGCAGAAGCCTGACCAAAAAATGTAAAACGTTAGCATATATATTCCAATAGGAGCACAACTATGTAGAAGAAAGCTGCAAGGTAATACAAATAATTGAGGTGCACCTTTAACTTTAAGCATCCTTTCCATTAAACAGAAGAAAAAATGTAGAATGGAAAAAGCTAGAAGAAGGAAATCAAGCCATGCTCTCTAAGAATAAGTAACTAATATGCAAGGGGAAAGAGAAGAATGGCCTTTAACTAAACAAGATGGATGTACATATGAGATACATGAATAAACGTGATTTCTAAAGGTAATCAACAATGGTTTGATTTGAAGAAAAGTAGGAAAATAGCTTGTAAGTGGATTCTTCACATCCCAAGCTAGAAACCATATATGCACGCCGACAACGAAGCCAGCTGAGGGGACAATGTAGTTCACACGGGAGTTAAAAACCATTAGCAACATGCAAATTAGAGCTCTAGAACATGAACAGAGGCCGGGTTTAGTAACTTTGCACCCAAGGTAAATTCCAGTAGGTAATGGAAGTTAGAAAAGGTACGTGAACAGGCCGGCGAGCGGCGGCGTGACGGCGCTGCACCTGGCTGCGCTGCACGGGCACGTCGACTGCGTGCACCTGCTCATCGACGAGCACGCGGCCCTGGGCGCGCAGACGCTCCCCATCGCTGCGGCGCCCATGGCGGCCATCGGCGCCGGGAGCACGCCGCTGCACTACGCGGCCTCCGGCGGTGAGGTCAAGTGCTGCCAGATCCTCGTGTCCAGGGGCGCCGACAACTGCAACGGGTGGCTGGCGGTGGACGTGGCCCGCATGTGGAACTGCAACTGGCTGGAGCACGTGCCTGAAATATATAAATAGTATCAATTATTCGGGTTCACTGGAACGTATGAAATAATAACAATGAATCCAAGGTAATGACCCTTTCTAGTATCTCTTTTGAAGAAGGCGGGCGTTGGGAGAAGCTCAAGTTAGCATCTTGACATCAGCTGTGATCGTAGTCGCTCGACAAGCACCGCTTCCAAAGCCGCGCTTGTGGTCTTGAACTCCACTCCCGCGGTCCCACCGCCTGCCAGGCTGCTGCACAGCAGCGGTATCACCTCGCCCCGCTTCAATTGCGCTCGGCGCCAGTCTCTTACCTACCCCAAAAAATTACACTACAATTTAAATGCAAGTAATCGAAAAGAACATAAACAGTCTAGTAAAATCTGGATTATGATCTCAAGACAAACACAAATAAAAGGTGGACGATATAGAAGCTAATAATACCATATGTAAATATTCATCTTTGCACCATGATCATCTTTGATAAGAAGCACATATCAAGTACTCCCTCCGGTCTCTTTTAATTACGAGAAAACAATATATCCACAGAATCAGTATACTTAGCTCAAACATTAAACCAATAACCCTTGCTTAGCAGGTTGCATTATGATATCCTAATTTATTTTGGAAGAAACTAAGCTATCTTGCAAGTGATGGGGCTAAGAATAAACACTGCAATAACCTTAACCACCAGTATAATGACACCATGGTTATGTATATGTATTGAGAGTTAAAGCAAGAAAATTAAAAAAAAGTCACTGGAAATTTGAGAAACATGCATCAACTTCATGTATAGGAATTTTAGCATTATATGCATACCATATATATAATACCTAACCACATTTCTTATAATTCTTTAAATAATTGAATGAAATATCTTAGATGATGCAATGGAAAGAGACACTAACAGTCATAGAGGCATTTCCATTTGGCAACTCAGAACCATGTAGAGTCTCTATTCTGCCAGCAGTTCCCTCAGTTTCTCTCATCTCTTGCATTGACTGGTTAGCTGTTGATTCTACATCTTTGGCAACCCTTTGATCACAAATAAATACAAATATTAGTGCTTCAGAGCCTCAAACCTTTAAATGAGGTGTGCATGCCAACATCAATAAAGAAAACAAAGTGCAAGAGGTACACACTGTGGAATGTTGTTCTTTTGTGTCAATCTTTCCACCATTGATCTGATCCCTTCCAAGTTCAATGCTTTGCTTAGCTTTATTGATACTTTTCTAAGCTCATTTACTTGAGCTTCAGCTCCTGGAGATTTCAGAACTGACAAAGATACTGAAATATACATTCACTTAGAGGGCAAAAAACAAAGGTATGGAGTAGGCAATTTAACTGAGTTCACAGTTCTAAGTTCTTGCAGTTAAATATCAAGACCAAAGCTAATTTACAACAACATTTGGAGAGTAATTTAACATAAAAACATGTTACATATGCAAAGAATAGGCACAGATTCAGCTACAAAGACCAAAGGAAAATCAATTTGGAAGATTGAAGTTGAGACATGGTAGTAAAAAGAAAAGACTTACAGTGGATAGCATTGATCCTCTCATGGATCTTCTTTCTGGCAGCTCTTCGCCCACTTAAGAAACCACGAATTTTCACAGGCATTAACTTCAGATATCTCACCTGCCACAATTAACAACAACCAAGTGAGCAACCACAAAGCATCAATACATAATTTAAGCTTAAGAAACACGTAAGTAAACTGAATTATTACGACACCAGCTTGTAACATAGTAGGATTTACCTCCCAGCACCAAAGAGACAGGTCTGATACATCAGCATCCGGGCTGGACTGGCCATACATCATCCTCTGCCCAATGAGCAGCACGGAGCTGCGGACCGAAGCCACCGAGACACCCTCGGTCTCCTTGAGATTCTCAAACGCCTCGTCCACCAGCTTGGTCAGGCCAAGGTTGCTCTCCTCCAGGAGGCACCCAATCATGGCGTTGCTCGACAGGTTCCCGCCCTCCAGCTGCATCCTGTGGCCCGAGACCTCCTTGTAGTACTCGAACAGGCCCTGGAGCTCCTGGCGGCACCCAGCGACGAGGGCCTCCCTGTCAGCGTCGCGGGAGGCTGCGTCAGCAGCGGCACCGTCTGGCTCGGCTCCTGCGCTGGGGCCGCGTCGATATCCATCGCGTTGCTTGGCTCAAGCTCAGCGGATCGGTTGAGCGCGACGGGGCCGTCGACCTGCATCTGCGACTGGTCCGGGCCGGCGGCGTCGCCGCTAGGGGCTTCGGAGTGAGCGACGCCGAGGACCGCGCCGCCGCCCTCCATCGTGGGAATTAGCGGCGGTTAGGGTTCGGATCGTGGATTAGGGAGGGGTCCAGTTGTCGCGGACGCTTGCGCGGGATCCGTGGCGCATTCCTCCGCCCAGCCCCTGACAGCGAGCAATCCTCTGCAGCTAACAATATATAAGTTGGGTACTCTTGTATAGGCACTAACACACATGCACAATATTTGTAGAGATATATGTATCATCCCTGGTGTTGGAAGACGGCAAGCGAGGGACGGCGGTGATGAAGCTTCCTCCACACATTGATATTCCTCTTTGTTTTCTGTGTTAACAGCATCCTCGCCCTCTTGTCCCTGCACATATGAATATCACGCAAGCAAAACATAACTAATAGTGATAAACCATGTTAATAATGGATAAAATATTAGATGGCCCATACCATACCTCTGATTCACTACTTCTTTGGGCCCTTGACAGCAACATCATAGCTAAATCTGCAAGAGAATCGACAACATTACAAGAAAGGCTAGTAACAGCAGGATTAACATATCTATCTAAATTGCTCACCAATTCTATGACAAAAGCATGCATATTTTAAAAAAATATGTCCTTTGAAAAGATTCAGAAATCCAAGGCAAGTGGTGACGTTCTGAATGCTATATCCAACTGAAGCTATATAGTTTTCCTAAGTTTACTCAGAATAACATGTTCTAACAGACATGAAATGAAGGCAAAAAAAATACATATAAAAAATACGGAATATCTTGGTATTTTACTTGCCATGAGCAACATCTTGAATCTCATGCGAGAAATTCTAAAGCAGTAATTTTTTAACCCAACAGAGAATCTCATTACCAGATCAAGTACATGTGTATGCATCAATGGGAAAAGCGGCAAAGGAAGTCGCTGAACCTATATTGCAACCTATTGCTAGTTTCATCATAATAAGAGCTCTACCCATGAAAAATACGCATATACATGAAAGCTATTAGTCCAAGTTCACTTCTCAATTTGGCCAAACAATGTAAAGATTCTATGCTAGTAACCTGTTGAATGGGAGAAGCCATGAGAAACACAAACAGAGAAATCATGTGACTTATTTGTTCACACAAGATATTAGACCTGCAATCAGGCCACCACTAAGACTGTAACTTCCAATATATTTATACTGACCAAAAATAGGGTTACAGGTAAAAAAAGCAAGGGCGAAATATCCATAAAAAATTTGAGCAACCTTTTCATTCATGACGATTCCAAAAAGACGAGCATATATGTGAATGCCAGGTCATACATTAATGTAAAATATATCCATCAGGGCTTCAACAACATGCTTGCAAATATATTTCTCAAAATCACCATTACCTGTATAACCAGCACGGAGAACTCAAAACTATCACTTCCAGACAGCTAAGAATTTTCAAAATAGATAGAAAATGTATCTCTTGATGTGTCTCCCTAACTCATCTATCTTCTGCGTATCTATTTATAGGATCATAAGTATGAGTTAATTCCAATAAAATCAATACAAGAAATAAGAGACATCATTGTATATGGAACCAGTTCCACATCTGCACATAGTATAGCATTGGGACAACAAATAGATCTAAAAAAATAAGAAAAGTACCGAAAAGCAGGAATTTCGAGTAACTTTTTTACTTTGCAAATATCATGCCCAAGTGAAACTGAACAACTTCAGATGTAAATAAATAACGGTAAAAATATATTTTCCATGTGTTCTGATTACTCGCCTTTTGTGCAAGTACAGAGGAGCAAGGATCCCCACCTAAAAATATACCTCAAGAACAATTCAGAGAATGCCTATTTCCCATATATTCTGTTATTATATGTTTATTAATTGCAGAGAACAAATCTAGAACCCGTAGTTTGACATCCTTTATAAACTGAACCATAAGCCAACTAAAAACTGCTCTAGATTTTCTCATCCTACATAATATGTTGACCCGGGAAACAAATGAAAGAAGCTAAGCCACACCATAACCAACCTTCAACTTAGTAAGCAAGAGGTAGCTATCTAGGACAACAAAAAACATTTTTTGGAACAAACTCAAGTAAGGGTGGGATTTCTTGAAAATTTCATGAGCAGCCTTTAAACGGCAGAACGTCACTTTATGGAAATATATCACAGGCACATAATTTTCAATAGATACAATACTAACTTGTATAATATATTTGTTTCAAACGGTCGTGTGGAGATCTGTTCGAGATATCTTTGTCTAAGATTGGAAGTAGTCTTGCGCATCTCTTGAATGCGTATTGACATGTTCATACATAGATGAGTATTATGATAATCTTACACACATTTTTTTTTTGTTTTTTCAGATATTGATCGAGCTTGGGGCAACAGACCTATTGGTACCTGGAATTCTCCCGATTGGGTGCTTCCCTCTGTACCTCACACTGTACAACAGCAGCAAGAAATCGGACTACAATGCGCGAACTGGGTGCCTCCGGAGATACAACCGTCTGGCCTTCCATCACAACAGGGATCTCAAGCAGAAGCTTGATGAGCTTCAGAAGAAGTACCCAAAGACAAAAATCATGTACGGTGATTTTACTTCAAAGCTGCAATGCAGTTTGTCGTCAGCCCTAAAAATTTCGGTGAGCAATTCTTTCCTCTGGTACCTGTAGAACTTCTTGACAGAGTTTGACACACAATCTGCATTACAAGATTATGGTCTGCGTTCATGATGGTGTGCATTATTAGGAAGCATGTGACATGGTCTAACTGAATCTTACACACCATTGCAGGTTTCAGCACGGCTTTGCAAGCATGCTGTGGCGCTTCAGGGGAAGGCAGCTACAACTTCAACATGAAGAAGAAGTGCGGCGGGTTTCTTACCAGCGGAGGAGATCCCGCGCGCCTCGGTTGGGGGCCTGAAGGGGATCCGGCGGCGGGGAAGGGGGAGGCTGGTGCCTGGGAGGCGACGGAGGGCGGAGCCGGGAGGCGGCGGTGGGACAAGAAGGGAGGAGAGGGGCGCGCGGGCGGGCGGGTTTGGAGAACTCACTGTCGCCGCTGCTGCCGCGTCCAACCGCCCCCGTCGCTCGGTGCTGCCTTCCATCGCCGCTGCCGGCCGCCGCCTCTTCCAGCCGCGGCGTCCTCCCTGCCGGCGGCGGCTCCCGCATCCAGCCGCCTCCGAGAGGAGTGCGGCGTCGCTCCTGCCGATCGATCTGGTGCGAAAGGCCAAGCAGGGAGGTGGGGATAGCTGAGGGGAGGAGGTGCTGGCCTGCTGGGCTGGGGAAAGACGGGACGGCGCTGGACCGGCCGGGGACGGCGAGGAGAGACGTGTAGGCGGCGGATTCGGGAGGAGGAGAGTGGGGGAGAATGAGAGGAGGCGGGGCAGGGGATTGGGAGAGGAGAGGAGGCTCCCGATAGGCTAGGGTTTTCACCGTGGGCGCACACGACGAGAGAAAGGCGACCTGAGCGAGTGACTTCGCCGCCTCTGCTCGCTGACCCCACGCCTGCAAGGCCCCATCTGTCATGAACCTACTTAGACAAGTAAAGAGTGAAAGAACAATTACCGTATCCGACGGCTGTGGTGAAAAGTGGGTTTGCAAAGTTACTGTTCATACCAGATTGGACGAACCAGATTGATTTGCCCCTCTCAGATGGCCTGGTTGGGAGGGTAGTCTAGGATCATTTATAGGAGAAATTTATAAACAAAACAAAACATTACAAACAACGTTCAAGTTCTTCGACCTCCGGGTGGAAATACTACTATTACCTGTCTATAATAAAAGTAACAAATCATGAATAGCTGTAAGAATAGTGGCATGATATACATAATTAAATATCTAAAAGTAATGTGAGTGATGCACGTAGTTGTTATCTTGTCGTCAAAATTATCCTTCTCAAAAATTAGAAGCTCATTTCTTCGTTAGTAATTAAGCATTTCTTTTATACAACTAACTTTAACAAGTACTCCCTCCTTTTTTTATTTTGTCGTGGTTTCTAAACAAAGATCGTGATTAAAAGTATGTAACGCGGATGGAGTACATATGAAAACCATGATTTATTTTCCGGATAGGTCGTGGCTTCCATGTTTGCCGGATAATAACATCGTGGGTCATCATTTATTTGGCTTAGCTAGCTATAGTGAGCTGCCCTGCACGTTCCCAGCTCACTGGCTTATAATTTAATTTCTGCGATTTTATATGTAATAAAGCTGGCAATTTGTACTATTCATTCACAATTTCATACATACATACCATGAAACCCAAAACGTTTTTCCATCTTCTTTTCGAAATGGAGATTGTACACTCAAATAGTTCTCATGTAACTATCTACTACTAAGAAAGCACTAAGCTCTCTAGAAACTAGATTTTGGGGCGCGCCCAGGCACGTGTTCCCCAGGTTTCATTTGGGTAAACCTTTTGTAAAAAGAGTTCATTAACACAACAATCGCTAAAATGATTGAAATGTGTTCTTCAGGTTTTGTTTTGGTAGGCGAACGAGGTCAAATACTCAAACCTACAAAAAAAGCCTCGCTCCGGAAAAAAAAGGATCGCACAAGGCGACCTAGGAGGCAAACGAGGGTTCCCTTGCGTGCCACCGGCGGCGCTGCCGTTTCCCTCTCTCTCCGTCGGCCGCTCCGGCGGCGGGAGGGAGGGAGAACCTCGGGTCTGTCCGTTTGGCGGGTGCGTGGTAGGGTTAGGGTTGTGGGAGACGCTGCCGAGGCCGTTGCGGCGGTGTCGCGTCCGAATAATTCCCTCTGGGCTCCGTTCGCGGTCAGACAAGGCTTCTGCCTTCCTCTAGGAGTCAGCGGGGTGAGGTATCCCCGGATCTCGTCAAGGTCGCGGGCTATGGGGTCTGGAGGTCCATCGGCACCGGTCGGTTGGGTCCTCAGATGGGCGATGGTTGCATGGAGGCGAAGACCCTTCTTCCTCCTTGTCGGTATGATTTTCTACTGTTGTTCTTCTTCTTCCTCTATGCTGATGCTGGAGGGAGATCCTGGTATGCCCGGCGGATGGCCCGGCCGCGGTGCTGGACCGGCCGGTTGACTCGAGTTCCCTTCCTTCCGGAAGGGACACTTTTCGCGGTACTCAAAGCCAAAGATGGCGATGGCTGCTGCAGGTGTGTTGGATTGGTGTACATGCCTTCTCGGCGCTGGTGTCAAGGAAGGAGGAAGCAGCGTGGTGGCAATTGTACCGTGGTCGAAGATGATGACCTGCTTGCGCTTGGTTGTAGTTCTTTCGGGTATTCTCTCAAGATTCTGGGATGATGACAGAGGGCTCGGGAGATCGTCATGGGTTATGGTTGTCTTAGGGTATTCTAGGTGTTCTTGGTCCTTTGTGTTTGTGTTTCTCTGTACTTGTAAGGGTCAACAACTATGTATTTTCCGTGATCTAATGCAGAGAAATTCTAAAGAAAAGTTTTGTTTTGCTAAACCTTGTGTAAAAGACTTAATTAACACATGGTGATAACAATCAATAAAATAGTAGGAATGAAAAGGCAATAAACAATACTATAGACAATGCAGCTGCATAATAATGTATAGATGTAAGATGTGACGGTCTATATACAAACTGATGCTAATAGTTGGCAAATATTTCGGATTCAGGAGCGTTATTTGGTGCATTCTCCAACTTTCACACCGGTATATTAACCATACAAGAAAAATCTAGCATGAATAAACAAAAAGTCAATAACACACATGACCATGTCGTTTCAAAAGAAAGTAAAAAAACAATCAAGCACGAAGGAATGGCATTATAGAAATTTAGTAGAAACGGAACGGACGTGCAAAGGAAGATAAGCAAACAAATTTAACATAAGGTAGGCTTAATAGTTGGAAGACAGCAAATAATGCAGACACCCAAGTTTGCCATTTTATTACAAATTAATAATACGATATCTCCACTTTGTCAGGCCAGCATTGCCGACATGCCTGCCGACCCAATCGCCCAAAAGCCCTCGGAACGTGTCTCACGCGCGCACCATGCCAGTTCCTTCTTTGTCACCTCCGCCGCATCTCCCCAATCGCTTAGCCTTGGCCGTTCTCTGCACCTCTGATCTGTGTCCTCCACTCCGCCTTGATCTGCATTCACCTCTCGAGCTCATCTCCGCTACAACCCCTCCACTGCTCTCTGCCAACACCTGATATCTACTGCCACTACAGCGAAATAGATGACAAGGTTAGTTGGTAATGTCAATTTCAAATGAGGATTTTAGTTAGGGTACTGGATTGAAATAGGTGACAGGCTCATCTTGTACAACACTGTTGATTTTATGGGCCTACTTCATCCCGTTGTGCCTGCAAAGTCGCTACACATGTGCATCAGCGGTGCTGCCCAGAACCGTTCTTCCAGCATGGTCATGAAGGAAAACCAAATTAGTATCCTTAATAGGTTTTAGAATAAGGTGCATGCTGGTGGCACATGTGCAAAATCAAGATACTAATAGTGTGTGTTCTACTACCTCGGTTGGTCAATGATTAGAGACAGCAAACTGGAAAATTTTACTCCACATTTAAATGAGATATCCATAAAGACTATTCAACTTGGCTGCTTCGGATATGGAAAATGAAGTTGTTTGGCTGAGAAAGTTCATCATTTAACTTGGTGTGTTCCCGAGTATGCATGACCCTATTATTCTCTACTGCGATAACAAGGATGCCATCGCAAATACAAAATACCCAAGGGCACACTTAGTGGCAAGACACATTCCCTGAAGATATCATGTCACATAAGGGATTATGTACGTGACAAGGAACTAAATTGTGAAAATACATGCAGATCTGAATGTTGCCGATCACAAGCGACACTAGTAGGAAAACCCTTATAGGCGAAGCTTAGTTCTGTGGCGCACCGTTTTGAATGCGCCACAGAAACTTATTTTGTGGCGCACAAGGCACGGTGCGCCACAGAAATAGCTTAATTTTGTGGCGCACTACTCGAACCGTGCGCCACAAAAACTTGGTGGGCCCCACAACCTGTCACCCCCAATCATTGGTTTTACTATTTCTATGGCGCACAAACCGCGGTGCGCCACGAAATTACTTCTACGTGGCGCACGGCAACAGTGCGCCACAAAAATAAGGTGATTACGTGGCGCATTGTATTGTGTGCGCCACGAAATAAGGTATTCAGTGGCGCACTCGCGCTCGGTGCGCCACGAAATAAGGTATTACGTGGCGCACCGCGGTCGGTGCGTCACGGAATTAGCGAACCGGATCTACAAAAGTGAGCCAACCTCCCACCTACCACACTACACAAGCCATTCTTCTTCCTCCATCTAGCTCGTCCCCCCTTCTCTCTCATACCATTTTGACTCTACTTTTCACTTGCTTGGGTATTTATTGCACTTACTTTGGTTGATACTTAATTGGAGTTGAGGAGAAGGCTCTCCATACTCTCTCCTCCTCTCGAACTCATCGATCGCGGTCTCGTCTCGGTATCGAATCTAGAAGGTGAGTAGTTGGAGGAGACATACATATGCTTGGAGGAGACATGCATATGCTTGTAGATCTTGTGTGGCCGTCGTGTGTATGGATGCTTGTTGCAGGTGAACGCTTGTGTGTGTGCTGGTGTGGTGCATGGATGTTTGCCGAAATGTTGATTCATTTCACGTTTCGGCAAGTTTTGCACTACCCATATGTCCTACTTTGAGGAGAGGTCATACCGAATTTTTCCGCTCCATGTAATACCTTGAGGAGAGGTACGGCCCATGCATGTGTGTGCATTTGGTGCGGTTCTAATTTCCTGTTCTAAGTATACCATTTGCAGGCAAGCATGGTCCTCTCGATGAGTTCCGCTCGAATCTCTAGATACAAGATAGACGCGAAGGAGGACATGATTCGGAACAATAGGCGCCGAGATAAGATGTCCGTGTCGATCATGCAAACTCGAGCGGCTGGATCAACCACGATTCCGGACAAGCTGGAGGAGCACCTGTCGAGGCGCGGTTTCATGCAAGACAACCGGCGCGGCCGGCCCCATCAAATGGTGCGCATGAAGACCATGTCGAGCGAGATGACTATCATCATGAAGAAGACTATCATCATGCCGACGGGGACTATCATCATGAAGAAGAAGTCGGCGGAGAAGATCATCATGAAGAAGAAGATGCCGGCGGAGAACATCATCATGATGAAGAAGAAGATTCCGGCGCGACCCCGCTAATTTCGGCCTTGCGGGACTCTCATGTTCAAGATATTCTCCTCCGGGAGACGAGCAACGATAGAGTTGCGGCTAGAGAGAGAGCCAAGGCATGCCGCAAATGGAGAAAGACGGGATGACTCCGATCTTTCCCGGGTGTCGTCCGCAGGATACGCGCTTGCATGTAACGCTTGATTACCTGCGAGATGAAGACGCGGAACAAGTGGACCGATTCCAGCTTCAGCAAGAACTTAAAATTCGGCACGATCGTCTCCGGAGGGGAACACATTGCCAAGTAGTACCGAGGAGGCCAAGAAATTCGTGTGTCCCCTTGACCTACCGCACGAAAAATACCACGCCTGCATTAATGATTGTGTGATTTATAGGTGCGAGTACAAGGACGAGAACCACATGTCGGTGTGTGGCCACGGACGGTACAAGGTTGGGAACAAGAAGGTACCTCGAAAGGTGGTATGGTACTTTCCTATCACTCCCCGTGCAGCGGCGGTATTTCGTGGACCCTAAGGAAGCAAAGCTCATGCAATGGCACGCGGAAAGCGCGAAGCCCGAAGAAGATCCGGAGATGGGCTATATGCCTGACACACCCTTCAGACGCTGGACAGTGGAAAACATTGGACATCGCCTTCCCTAGGTTCGGGGCGACGCAAGGAACATCGAGCCGGGTATGAGCACCGATGGACTCAATCCGTTCGGCAACCAGAGTAGCACGCATAGCACCCGGCTCTGTGTTTGTATGGCCTTACAACCTACCCCCGTGGCTGTGCACCAAGCAAAGGTACATACACCTGAGTATTCTCATTCAGGGGCCGAAACAACCAGGTGTCGACTTGCATTCGTATCTCGGGCTGCTGAAAGAGGAGTTAGACACATTGTGGAAGACACCACCCCGTACGTGGGACGCCTACACTAGAACTTATTTCGATATGAGAGCCGCGTTGATCACGACGGTCACGGACTATCCTGGTTACGCATATGTATCTGCCCAGGTGGGCCACGGATTCAACGGCGTGTGAAGTGCATGGACGATACCCCGCATCTACAACTACCAAGGGATCCCGGGTCCTCGAAAACCGTCTACCCGGGTGCTCGAAGGTGGCTTCGCTTGGATCACCCGTGGAGAAAACGCGGTGATCTGTTCAATGGTAAAGATGAGCCCGATGGACCCCCACGCCCGAGGAGCGACGCAGAAATCGATGATCTTCCGAAAAATTGGAAGGAGTGCCCAGCGCCGGGAAAGAAGCGACCGAAGCGTAGCCGTCGCTCGGTGTATGGAAAGCGAGGTCTGTTTTCCATGACTTGGAGTACTTGGAAGGTCCTCCACACGCCCCACAGCCTCGATGTCATGCACATTACGAAGAACGTTACCGAGAGTCCGCTTGGCACTCTTTGCAACTCGGAAAAGTCCAAGGATGGACCGAAAGCAAGATACGATCTTAAACATTTTGGCATCGGAAAGATCTTCAAGCCCCGATACCGACGATGATGATGATGATGATGATGATCGGACGGAAGGGACTCAACGTCTCCGTAAAAGGGCTAAGAAGAACGCGGTGCAGCTTCCCGCTGCACTGCTTCATAACGAGTCCGGAGGAGCTCGAGCGGTTTTCAGTGCCTCCTAGGAGTGAAAGTTCCTCACGGTTACTCGTGGAATATAAGCGAGATATCCGGACGTAGCGAAGAAGAGGTTCACCGGGATGAAGTCTCACGATTGCCACGTGCTAATGACGCGAGATACTTCCCGTTGCGATCCGAGGCATAATGGACGAGCACGTCGGTGATACGCTGTTTGGCCTATGCAACTTTTTTGACGTTATCACCGGGAAGTCGATCGGCGTGAGGCAGCTCAAGATGCTACGAGGATGAGATCGTGGTGATACTATGTGAGCTCGAGATTTACTTCCCGCTCTGCATTCCGTGATATATGCGTCCATCTCCTTCTCCATGTTGTTGAAGACATCAAGCAGCTCGGCCCAACGTTCCTCCACAACATGATGCCTTTCGAAAGGCAGAACGGTGTCATGAAAGGATACGTTCGCAATAGGGCCCGTCCAGACGCAAGCATGGCCAAGGGGTTTCTAACCTACGAGTGCATCTCCTTCGCCGGAATTATCTAAGCACCGAGGACGACGAGGATCATGTTGGTCTACCCCCAGGACGCACCTCGGGAGGCTCGCTGGAGTCGGTCACCGCGAGGGCTACCGCTCGGTCCATGTCGGCATTGAAAATCGACGCGACGACTTTGACAGGGCTCACCGGGTCGCGCTACAACACTTAAAACTGACCGAACCTTTCGTGCAAGAGCACAAAAGCATGGTCGAGCAGAATTACATCGATATGGGCCGGCCGAGGAAGATGGGAGACGTAACCAAAAAGCACAACTCCAGCTTCACGCGTTGGTTCAAGCAAACTCAAGCTGGTTGAAGCACGGAGAAATACGCCTTCTACCGAAGATGAAAAACTCATATACACCTTATCACGGGGACCCGCGCATAACGTAAGGACCTATCGGGGTACGACATCAACGGTTACAGATTCTACACCGAAGAAAAGGACAGAAATAGTGAAAATCAAAACTCGGGAGTAACTATCTTTGTCATACGCCGATGACGAGACTAATGTCAAGGAAAGATTTTTGGAAGGATCGAGGAGATATGGGAGCTCAATTACTGTGGAGAGACGGTGCCAATGTTTCGTGTGAGATGGGCCAAGAAGGTCGAAAAATAAGGCCGATATTTCACAACCATGGTTATACCCGATGCAAAATCGAAGAACGCATCCGCGAAAAATGAGCCATGGGTACTCGGTAGCCAAGTTGACCAATGCTTCTTCATCACCGATCCGTCGAGGCCTAGCCGTGTTGTCGTGAGGAGGGGCAAGAGGAGCATCATAGGAATGCAAGGAGACGCCAACGAGGAAGACTTGGACAAGAACGGTGACCCGAAGATGGAGGAGGAATTCGACGGGCACTTCGACATGCCTACTACTAGTAAAGTAAGAAGGAAGACCTCCCTACCCTCTAAAGGTTGTCCGTTCACGCGAAGAAATCTCAAGGTGGCCGGCATAAAGTATTCAACCACCAACAACCGAAAGGGCAAGAAGATTGCGAAGAGACGCTAGAGCTCGTTGCCGGGACGAAGAAGATCTTTTTTTGTTCTATCACATGTGTGTGAGTGTGTGTGTTAGACAAGTACATGCATGTGTGTGTGAGAGAAACAAGAACATGTTTGTATGAGACAAGTAATTTATAATTCTCTCTACTAATTACTAAATAATGTTGTGTTATTTATTGAAATGTAACTAAAATATGAAAAAAAGGAAGAAAAATTGTGTGGCAGCCAGGGTTCGAACCTGGCTACTAATGGGCTAACATTGGCCTTAACCACTAGGCTAGTACTATGTATCTGTTAGGACACAGCAGTAACACGTTTTGTTTTGCTAAGTGTCTAAATTCTGTGGCGCACGACCCTTTGGGTGCGCCACGGAATTAAGGAATTTTGTGGCGCATGTCTAAGCTGATGCGCCATAGAATGCTTAGTTCTGTAGCGCATGTATAGGGGGTGCGCCACATAATTAAGACACTTGGTGAAATAATCGACTCGTTTCTTTCTTCCCCACTCAGAAACAGTTCTTCCCCGACGAGCCAACCCTAGCGCCCAGCACTCTGCTCTCGCAACCACCGCCACCGCCTAGCGCCGCCGAGGAGGAGGAGGACCGGCCGCCACGCCACCGCCGCCGAGGAGGAGGAGGACCGCCACGCCACCGCCGAGCAGGACGCCCGAGCACGAGCCGCCGCTGCAGATCGAGGAGGAGGAGGACCGCCACACCGCCGCCGAGCAGGGACGCGCGAGCCCGAGCCTCCACCGCAGAGGAGGAGGAGGACAACGCCGCTGCCACCGCAACCCTTGCGTCGCCGCCATTCGGTGAGAGCCCCTCTCCCCTGTCCCCACTCCCTTGTCCCCCTCCTCACTGCCCTGTGCCCATCCCCAATCCTGCCACCGCGAGCGTCCTGCTCGATTTCCTTCTTGCTCGCAACTTGGAATTTGTCCATGTAATCGTCTGATTGAATGTAGTTAGTGAATTGGCAGATACAAATTGGTTAGTGAATGTAGTTAGTGAATTGGTTGATTTAGGTTTTGAATGTAGTTAGTGAATGTAGATACAAATTTACTACTTGCTAGGTAATGTTTTGAATGTGATTTAGGTTTTCGAATTAGCGGAGAAATGTAGATATTAATCTTGTCATTTAGTAAGAACAGAATTAGGGTGAGAGTTAGTGATCATGTGTGTGTTGCATGTGCTAGTGAATCACTTGTGTCTCCTGCTTTATTGCTTCCTAACTTGGAGTAATCAACCATATATCTAAATAAATGATCATGCTCATGCTCCCTGGTTGCAAGATGAGAATGCATAAATGGTTTTAGTTCACCTCTGGCCACTGATTAAATAGATGGTTTTAGTATATATATATAGTATATATTGCTGAACCAAAAATGCCTCTGCCTAGCAAGAATATTCCTCTGCCTATCAATATGACAGACCTACCAAAATCAAAGCTGGAGTTATCTTGTGCTGGCTGAGGAAGGGCATGAAAAAAATCAATGATTTGCTATCCTAGTTTGTTGTAGTTAGTTGTAGTTTCAGCCATCTAGTTTTAGTGTGTCCTAGGTTGTCTGAATAATTATGTAATGTAAGGGTTGATGTAATGCTTCCATGCAATGATGAATAAAAGGGTTTATGTAATGCTTCTATGCAGATGGTAGGAAATAATGTATGTAATGTAAGGTTAAATGATGCTCATGCTCAAATGTTGGCGGTAGCTATCTGGTTGGCTTGCTCTATATCGCCTTTTTAAATTTAAGTAATTATCTACTAAAATTTGATTAGCTATTGGTATAATTCTCTTTGAATTTATAAAAAATTGAAGTCACTAGCTACTGCCTTTTGTAATGTATATTTATGAGTAATAGCATTTTCATTTGAAGTCACTAGCATTTCCATATGATGCTCAAGCTTACGCTATTTAATTATATCCGGAATAATAGCATTTTCATTTGAAGTCACATGTTGGCGTAGCTACTTGGTTGGCTTGCTCTATAAGCTTGTATGCTTGTTTATGCTCTATAATGCTACTAGTACATGAAATGCTACTATTTGAATTCATTTATGAAATGATCATGCTCATGCTCATGCTCATTATCTTGTATATGCTTTTGTGCGGTGTTCGCTATATGCTTGTACCAATGGTTTTTGTAGTGCTCCGGGTTGTGTAGTGCTCAGTTTGTAGTGCTCCAGGTGGTAGTGCTCCAGTTTGTAGTGCTCCGGGTGGTAGTGCTCCGGGTGGTAGATGCTCCAGGTTAAGAAAGTCATTGTTGTTGTACTTGCTCCAACTAGGTTAAAAAATATGCTTTGAAATAGATGCTCCGGGTTTATGTTGGCTTTTGTTTGATGTATTGTAGATGGGCAAGTTTGTATGGTCGATATATGGTGGATATTTTTGCGGGGATTTCATTGAGTTGCCCATTTCTCCCGAAGCGTTGATTAACTTCCGTTTCGGTTGAGAAATGGGCACTCCTACGTAGAAAAATTAGCAAAAGTCATGCCGAATTTTTTGGTTGACTTTTGTACTAACTTGTTGCCTCTTTTTAATGAAGTGCAAATAAACATGTCGGGCAACACTTCTAAGCCTAGGAGCCAGAACGAAGAAGCGAGAGAGGCCAACAAGGACTTCTGGGAGGGCTACGAGCAGCCCCGGAAGGCCGCCGCCGAGTCGCCCGACGATGAGGAAGAGGGCCGGGACGCCGCCTCCGAGGGAGAGGGCCGGGACACTGCCTCCGAGGGAGAGGGTCGGGGGTCCGCCGCCGACACCGGCGACGATGACGATACCAGGGACGATGCCGCCCAGACCGGTGAAGAGACGACCGGTGAAGAGAACGCGGCCAACCACACGGAAGGTGATAGCGGCGGCAACCCTCAGGAGGGTAAGAAGAAGAGGACGGCGAGGAGGCCAAGGAGGGATCGGAGGCCGCAAGTGCTCGCCAACGTCACCGATCATTTCACGGTAGTCTCCGAAAGTGGCCTACCCTTGGAGCCTTCGTGGGTTGCCAAAGGGTACGGCATGCAACTAGGGTGCATCGTCCGGTGAAACCGTGCCGATCCTAACTCGGGACCTCGAAGCAAGGAGAACGAGGCTATCGCCCAATCCCTCCTCCAGAAGCTTCACCAACGATACACGTTCCCGGAGCCGTTAAATAAGAAGGTGGACTCTTTAGCTCTCACGAAGATGAGCACCGCCTTGAGCAGTTGGAAGAACCGGCTGAAGGGAAAGATCGAGGCCGGTGAAAGCTGGGAGAGGATAAGTAGCAAAGACCCGTCGCTCTCCTTAGAAGACTTTAATGCATTCAAGTCTTACTTACGGAAGTGACGTTGTTAAAAAATGGACCGCTCGGGGAAGAAAATGCGGGATTTGAACTTAGGGACCCACCATTGCGGAAGCGGCGGCTACCGAGGAAAACAGCCCACTTGGGACAAGGAGGATGCCGAGATGGTACGTCCGGGGAAAGAAAACCCCGGCACAAAATCCGGGATGAACGAGGCTAGGAACTTTGTCCGGTCCCGCTACTACTTAGACTGGAAGACGAGGGAATTTATTACGGATCACGAAGACGTGAGGGATTTCGAGAAGTACCTGGTAAGGATAGTTCTATATTATTTCGCTCATCTTATTAGGCAATGAAGCCAAATGGGCTAACCTTAAGTTCCTTTGTCTGAAGGATGAAGAGTTGATGAAGGTTGGCCCGTCGTCCCAGGGGTCGACGGAACCGTGGGACACGCCTTTCAACAGGGCGATGAACAAATACAAGGAGAGGGAGCTAGACAAGCCACCGACGTCGGGTGGCCGTGTGTCCGGCTTTGGCACAATTATGAAGCTATCCGAGTACTACGGATTGGATGCCAAGACGAGAAAGCTGGAGAGGAGGTCATCGGCTAAGGATAAATCCGAGGTTCAGGAGCTGAAGAAGAAGGTGGAGTCACTAGAGAAGCTGGTGGCCGAAAAGCTCGTGGAGAACACGGAGATGATGAACAAGTTATTGGACGAGAAGATCCGGCAGATCATCCCCCCTGGGTTGATGGAGGGGTTAGCTACTTAGAATGCGGGAGGTCAAGTGGGGCCGATACATGTGCCCAGCATTAGCGGCAGAAACTCAAGCTTCCACGTGTCACCGACGGTGCCGCTCCACCCGACGCCGGCGTCGGGGCTCCACCAGACGCCGCCGCAGCTCCAACCGCCGCCGCAGCTCCAACTGGTCGCATCGACGAAACCCAACCGCCGCCCTTGTATCGACAGTAGCCGAGATCGACGCTATCAAGGAGGTAAACTCATTAGTTACTCCTTCGTGTCATCTTCTTTAACTATATATGCCTTTCATGACTGCCATCTCACGATGCCCAACATGGCGCCCACGACTCGGGATGAACAATGCATACTTACGCAAACGGTGGAGCCCGGCGGCAAGTTGGTGGAAGTTGCTAGCGGCTATGTCATGGCTTCCAGCGTTATGAACGGCGCTACATTGGCGGAAGACGTGGCGAAGGTCAAGTTGGTAATGGTAGTGCCGGAGTACCGCTACGCCATCCCCCCTTTCAACCTCCGGGCACAGAAGAAGGCGACGTTTTGCCCCTTGGGGATTGCACCTCATGGCTTATGACATGGCCGAAGAACCAGATTCGTGCGGGGGGGTCTTCAGAGTGGTAAGAAAAGCACCGGCGCCACCTCCCCTATCATCCGGCCCAAGATCGCCAGCGCCGACGACACCCTTAAGGAAACGGCGGTCGCCGCCCCCACTACCCTGAAGGAACCGGCGGTCGCCGCCGCCACCCGGAAGGAACCAACGATCGCCGCCACCACCAGACGCCACAAACAGTTGTTGGGAGCGCTACCGTAACGCCCGTCTACTAGAAGCACGGTACGCCAAGCGGCGGCATCGCAACCGCCACCACCTAAGGTCCAGGACATGGCGCCACTTGATGGCAACGATGTAGATGATGATGATGACATCGATGCCTACATCAACACTGGCGCCTGCAGCCAAGATATGTACATGCCTCCTATGGATGAACAAGCCTTCCGCACACACGGCGATCAACTTAGTCGTCCCCCTACGAGTCACGAAGCGGCGCACGGTCTTCACGGGTCTTTCTCAAGACACTCCTCCGGAGGCTGGCAATCCAGCTCAAGTCAAGCACTGCTATCGTTTTCAGCCCTAACACGCTGCGTAAGACGATCATCGGGGAGCCACCCAAATCAACCCCGGCAACCTCGAAGCACCACCGGCACCCGAAGCACCACCATCAGCACCACAAGCACCCCCGGTGAGGTCGAGGTGAAGAAGGGAAGGAAGAGAGGAGCCAAGAAGGGCGCATCTTCGAGCCAGCTTGCTCCTAAGAGGATCCGGGCCGACGACATAGTACCACCTACACCGGATGGCTTGCCCCGGTGTCATGAAGCCGAGTAAACCTATACTGCCTCCGGACATGGAACACCTCGCAAGTGGACAAATGCTCCCTTTGCAGCACTCTATTCATTATCAAGAGAGCGTCCTTCTTAAAGAAAAGGATCCAAATTACCCGGTGTTCTCGGTCAAGGTGCCGTCCAACCAGAACTTCGTCAATGAAGACCCCGCGGATATCTTCTTCATAGCGTTCGAGGACGTCTTCAATCTATTTCACTCGAAACGGCTCGACTATAACTTGGTCCGCCTATACGCGATCAATCTTCGGATGAAGATCAACGAGAGAGAGACCCCGCCACATCGCGGTAGCGGATCCCTACTACATGCGCGATAGCCAGCTCCGGGACGGCTCAAGGACACGGACCAAGGCGGTGCGTTACCTCCAGAACTTCATGCTCATGCACAAAGAGAGCAACACCATTCTTACGCCTGTCTTTCCCGAGTAAGTACACATCCGCTCACGGCCGTCGTAACTTATGCTTTCTTATATATTTCTTCCATTGCCGATCATTTCCAACATTCCATTTCAATTGCATGTGTTGAGCAGGGACAAATACTGCACACTCATCATCCTAGATCCAAAGTGGTCACTAGCCCGATGATTTCGACTCGTCGAGTACGACGACGAAGAAAGACTACACGAGAATAAGGGGTGTTCTCGATGAGGCTATCCTTGGCTACTCCAAAAGTGGAGGCACCTTCGATAAGAATGGGCAATATATCAGGCCGGACACTAAAAAGATCGGGTTCAAGCACGTGATCAACTTCCCTTGTATCAAGCAGCCAGCTGGCAGCATTAAGGAGGCCTTCTATGTCCTCCATCACCTTAAAGGGTTTGTCGAGGATGCAGAGATGATGTCTCTGCCACCTAGTAAGCGAGACCCCATTAAAATGTCGGGGGAAATTAGTGATGATGATCTTAGAGAAGACTTCCATCGCATCCAAGTAAAGCTCTCGGAAATTATCTTACAAGATGTATCCAACGGATCGGGGCTCTTACACGCAGCCAGAGCGTTGCCTAAGAGGGATATCGAAGAACGCCTACATAAGCAGGGTGATGGAAGGACGTGGACGACGAAGGACTTGTACAAGCCGTTCCCGGAGCCGCTCAAGAAGACGTCTCGTTGACCGAGGCCGGTGTGCCTAGCATTACTTTGAATCGATAGATAATTTGTACCGTGTTGTAAACTAAACTTGCTTAATTTGCTCGAAACGGTGGTCGTCGTTGTTGGACTTCAATTACTATTGTAGTCGTTATCGTTGAACTATATTACTTATGTGATACCGATGCTATATTTCTTTTAGGTTTATTATTATTTCCTTGGTTTAATTCTTGTGAATATGTATGCATGTGAACCCTCTAACTCTTTCCATTGCGTTATATACTAATATGCCTTGTGTCCATAGAGATGACGTACTACGTCGTGTTTGAGGGGCGGGTTCCAGGAGTGTACGAGGAGTGGGAGGAGTGCAAGAAACAGGTGCACAAGTTCAGCGGCAACTGCTACAAAGGGTACCCGACTAGACACGAGGCGGTTGCCAAGTGGAGGGCGCACCAAGCGAAAAAGAGCAAGATGAAGACCTTCCTTGTGCTCTCGCTCTTGCTCACCATCGTCGTGGCGGTACTCTATTTCATCCTAGTGTAGGCGGCGGCCGGTGTCACTTCGTTTGTATCTAGAGATGATGAGAACTTTCTTAATTTGCATGGATTATGAGTTGTATGGAGCTATATGTATAACTCGATCGGGCTCTAAGTAATGTGATGATGATGTGATGATTATATATGTCCATATTATATCTGTCTATATTATATCAGTATATAACTCTGTATACGGTGTATAAAACCGGTATAAAACCTGTATAATACACCGGGGAGCACAAAATCGAGTATACCTGTAGATAGTTCCGTGGCGCACCAAAAAATAATTCTGTGGCGCACCTATTTACGTAGGCGCAGCTACATCACATGCGCCACGGAACTACTTATTCTGTGGCGCACTCGGTCCGGTGCGCCACGAAACCTTATTTCTGTGGCGCACGACCAGGTGCGCCACAGAAAGCTTATTTTTGTGGCGACGTTTCTGTGGCGCACCACCCGTGCGCCACAGAATCAAATTTTCGTGCGCCACTGATGAGACTTTTCCTACTAGTGCGAAGTGAAGCATAATGAGCACCAAAGGTCCATGGGTGTTGTAGATTTGCCAGATGTAAACTAGTTTTATTTGTAATATACTAGTGTAAGTCGTAGAATGTTAGATATGTGCCCTAGCGGCAAATAATTACAGAGTTTTTCCTTTATCATATCCGTCTTTGTTCATAATATGTTTATGCCATGCTATAATTGTATAATCGGAAACACTAATGCATATGTGGTATGTAAACAAAACCCCGTCCGTATTGATATAGTCCATTGATTAATAAGATGATTAAGGTTTTCTGATCATGTGACTCATAGACATTAATAATGGAGTCATGTTGGTGAACATGATGGACTCACACCCATAAGGTATTACGATGTGATCAAGTCACAAAGTTCAGTATTGTGATACCATCGTCAAATGTTGTAACCTAATCCTCAAACCGTGAGACCATGTTTAATCACTATCACATGTGGCTACTTTGATATCATCGACACTACACCATGATAGGGTAGTCATAAAGGTGATGCTCAAGTATTCTAATGGGATGGGTTGAGGCGTATGTGTGAAGAGGGGAATTTTTACAATCATATAAAGGATAGATACGGCAAAGGGCCCACTCGGTAATATCATATCAACACCGCTTGCAAGAAAGTGACTAGGTCACAAGAGATATGATATTATGTCAACGATTTGAATTGTGTTTGCCAGTAACAAGATAGAACAAAGGTATGGTGAATACCGAAGATCAAGTCTCGGACAAATAAAGGTATCGTGTTACAAAAGAAATAGGATTCCAAGTTAAGGTTCGAAACGATAACTTAATTCGTGTTTGCATAGGGACCGTTATGGTTTTCCAAAACCCTCTGATTGTCATTGATCGGAGAGTCATCTCGATCATGTCTACGCATTCCTGAACCTGTAGGGTGACACACTTAAGGGTATATGACGCTTTGGGATTGATTATGTATTGTTAGAGAATATGGAGAGAACACCAGAATTATTCAAATCGGAATAAGTTCCGGGGTCAAAGAATAGTTCAAAGACTCAAAATATATGTTTACATTAAATTGGAGGAATTAAATAATTACTATAAAAAGAAAAATAGGAAACCCCTAAAAAGGTTCCCTCTCCTCATTCGATCCATTGAGTTCTCTCTCCCTCTCATCTCCTCTCCCTCTCGTGTGTTCCCAAGTTTGAAACATGCGTAGGAATTGGAGTATTCTCATCCGATTGCACGCTGTCGTGCTATTCGGGACTCCAGTCTAAATCTTCTTCTTCCACTGCACCGCTGGACCGAAGCTTGGGAGACGTCTATACACCGTACTTGTGTAGAACTTTGGAGGCGCAACACTTGGAGAGCTTCATCATTGGACTTTGATACGTCTCCGACGTATCGATAATTTTTTATGTTCCATGCCACATTATTGATGATATCTACATGTTTTATGCATACTTTATGTCATATTTATGCGTTTTCTGGAACTAACCTATTGACGAGATGCCGAAGAGCCGATTCTTCGTTTTCTGCTGTTTTTGGTTCCAGAAATCCTAGTAACGAAATATTCTCAGAATCGGACGAAATCAAGGCCCAGCATCCTATTTTTCCACGAAGCTTCCAGAACACCCGAGAGTCGCCAGAGGGGGGCCACAGGCCCACCACACATGACCCTGGCCGCGCCCCCCTATTGTGTCGTCGCCTCGTTGACCCTTCGACTCCGCCTCTTCGCCTATAAAAAGGTCCCTGACCTAAAACCTCGATACGAAAAAAACCACGATACGAGAAACCTTCCAGAGCCGCCGCCATCGCGAAGCCAAGATCTGGGGGACAGGAGTCTCTGTTCCGGCACGCCGCCGGGACGGGAAGTGCCCCCGGAAGGCTCCTCCATCGACACCACCGCCATCTCCATCAACGCTGCTGTCTCCCATGAGGAGGGAGTAGTTCTCCATCGAGGCTCGGGGCTGTACTCGGTAGCTATGTGGTTCATCTCTCTCCTATGTACTTCAATACAATAATCTCATGAGCTGCCTTACATGATTGAGATTCATATGATGATGCTTGTAATCTAGATGTCATTGTGCTAGTCAAGTGGGTTTTACTTATGTGATCTCCTGGAGACTCCTTGTCCCACGTGTGTAAAGGTGACGAGTGTGTGCACCGTATGGGTCTCTTAGGCTATATTTCACGGAATACTTATTCACCGTTATGAATGGCATAGTGAAGTGCTTATTTATATCCCTTTATGATTGCAATGTGTTTTGTATCACAATATATCTGCGTGCTACTCTAGTGATGTTATTAAAGTAGTTTATTCCTCCCGCACGGTGTAATGGTGACGAGTGTGTGCATCGTGTAGTACTTGGCGTAGGCTATGATTGTGATCTCTTGTAGATTATGAAGTTAACTATTGCTATGATAGTATTGATGTGATCTATTCCTCCTTTCGTAGTGTGAAGGGTGACAGTGTGCATGCTATGTTAGTACTTGGTTTGGTTATGTTGATCTGTCATGCACTCTAAGATTATTTAAATATGAACATTGAATATTGTGGAGCTTGTTAACTCCGGCATTGAGGGTTCGTGTAATCCTACACAGTTAGTGGTGTTCATCATCCAACAAGAGGGTGTAGAGTCTAGCATCTATCTATTTATTCTGTTATGTGATCAATGTTGAGAGTGTCCACTAGTGAAAGTATGATCCCTAGGCCTTGTTCCTAAATACTGCTATCGTCTGTTTGTTTCTTGTTTTACTCGCATCTTTACTTCCTGCAATATTACCACCATCAACCGCACGCTAGCAAGCACTTTTCCGGCGCCGTTACTACTGCTCATATTCATTCATACCACTTGTATTTCACTATCTCTTCGCCGAACTAGTGCACCTATTAGGTGTGTTGGGGACACAAGAGACTTCTTGCTTTGTGGTTGCGGGGTTGCATGAGAGGGATATCTTTGACCTCTTCCTTCCCGAGTTCGATAAACCTTGGGTGATCCACTTAAGGGAAACTTGCTGCTATTCTACAAACCTCTCGCTCTTGGAGGCCCAACACTGTCTACAAGAATAGAAGCACCAGTAGACATCAAGCTATTTTCCAGCGCCGTTGTCGGGGAGGAAAGGTAAAAGGCACTCATACTCCGGTCCCAGGTAAAGTACTTTTCTGTTGCCGTCGTGTGTGTGCTCGAAGCTATTTCCTTTAGGTCCTGCAATTGCATCTTTTTGTTTCTTGTTTACACTAGTTTGGCATAATGGACAACAATGAGCTTCTTATTCTATTTCCTGATTTAAGACATGGATGGTTTGATGCGAAAATTAAAAAACCTATGGAACATATTAGTATGAACGCCTTGAACACCATTGTTGCTAATGATATGGAAAATTCTAAGCTTGGGGAAGCTGGCTTTGATGAGCATGATATTTTTAGTCCCCCAAGCATTGAGGAGAAAATTTACTTTGATGATACTTTGCCTCCTATTTATGATGATTATTATGATATTGGTCTTTTAGTACCGCCTGTTATGGAGGATAAATTTGATTATGATTACAATATGCCTCCTATATTTGATGATGAGAATAATAATGATAGCTACTTTGTTGAATTTGCTCCCATTACAACTAATAAAATTGATTATGCTTATGTGGGGAGTAATGATACTTTTATGCATGTGAATAAGAATGCTTTATGTGATAGTTACATTGTTGAATTTGTTCATGATGCGACTGAAAGTTATTATGAGAGAGGAAAATATGGTTGTAGAAGGTTTCATGTTACTAAAACACCTCTCTATATGCTGAAAATTTTGAAGTTACACTTGTTTTATCTTTCTATGCTTGTTGCATCATGCTTCATGAATTTGTTTATTTACAAGATTCCTATGCATAGGAAACATGTTAGGCTTAAATTTGTTTTGAATTTTCCTTTTGATGCTCTCTTTTGCTTCAACTACTATTTCTTGCGAGTGCATCATTAAAACTGCTTGAGCCCATCTTAATGGCTATAAAGAAAGCACTTCTTGGGAGATAACCCATGTGTTTATTTTGTTACAGTACTTTTATTTTGTATTTGTGTCTTGGAAGTTGTTACTACTGTAGCAACCTCTCCTTATCTTAATTTTATTGCATTTGTTGAGCCAAGTAAAGTCTTTGATAGTAAGGTTGAAACTAGATTTGGATTACTGCGCAGAAACAGATTTCTTGCTGTCACAAATTTTGATCTACCTCTCTGTAGGTAACTCAGAAAAATCTGCCAATTTACGTGCTTGATCCTCAGATATGTACGCAACTTTCATTCAATTTGAGCATCTTCATCTGAGCAAGTCTGGTGCCTTAATAAAATTCGTCTTTACGGACTGTTCTGTTTTGAAAGATTCTGCCTTTTATTTCGGATTGCTTCTTTTGCTATGTTGGATGGATTTCTTTGTTTCATTAATGTCCAGTAGCTTTGTGCAATGTCCAGAAGTGTTAAGAATGATTGTGTCACCTCTGAACATGTGAATTTTTGATTATGCACTAACCCTCTAATGAGTTGTTTCGAGTTTGGTGTGGAGGAAGTTTTCAAGGGTCAAGAGAGGAGGATGATATACTATGATCAAGAAGAGTGAAGAGTCTAAGCTTGGGGATGCCCCCATGGTTCATCCCTGGATATTATAAGAAGACTCAAGCATCTAAGCTTGGGGATGCCCAAGGCATCCCCTTCTTCATCGACAAATTATCAGGTTCCTCCCCTGAAACTATATTTTTATTCCATCACATCTTATGTACTTTACTTGGAGCGTTTGTTTGCTTTTGTTTTTGTTTGAATAAAATATGATCCATCATGCTTGTGTGGGAGAGAGACACGCTCCGCTGGTTCATATGAACACATGTGTTCTTAGCTTTTAATGTTCATGGCGAAGGTTGAATCTTCTTCGTTAAATTGTTACATGGTTGGAATCGGGAAATGCTACATGTAGTAATTCTAAAATGTCTTGAATAATTTGATACTTGGCAATTGTTGTGCTCATGTTTAAGCTCTTGCATCATATACTTTGCACCTATTAATGAAGAAATACATAGAGCTTGCTAAAATTTGGTTTGCATATTTGGTCTTTCTAAAGTCTAGATAATTCTAGTATTGAGTTTTGAACAACAAGGAAGACGGTGTAGAATCTTATAATGTTTTCAATATGTCTTTTATGTGAGTTTTGCTGCACCGGTTCATCCTTCTGTTTGTTTCAAATAACCTTGCTAGCCTAAACCTTGTATCGAGAGGGAATACTTCTCATGCATCCAAAATCCTTGAGCCAATCACTATGCCATTTGTGTCCACCATACCTACCTACTACATGGTATTTCTCCGCCGTTCCAAAGTAAATTGCTTGAGTGCTACCTTTAAAATTTCCATCATTCTCCTTTGCAATATATAGCTCATGGGACAAATAGCTTAAAAACTATTGTGGTATTGAATATGTACTTATGCACTTTATCTCTTATTAAGTTGCTTGTTGTGCGATAGCCATGCTCCTGGGGACGCCATCAACTACTCTTTGTTGAATATCATGTGAGTTGCTATGCATGTCCGTCTAGTCTGAAGTAAGAGAGATCTACCACTTTAATGGTTAGAGCATGCATATTGTTAGAGAAGAACATTGGGCCGCTAACTAAAGCCATGAATCATGGTGGAAGTTTCAGTTTTGGACATATATCCTCAATCTCATATGAGAACACTAATTGTTGCCACATGCTTATGCATTAAAGAGGAGTCCATTATCTGTTGTCCATGTTGTCCCGGTATGGATGTCTAAGTTGAGAATAATCAAAAGCGAGAAATCCAAAATGCGAGCTTTCTCCTTAGACCTTTGTACATGCGGCATGGAGGTACCCCTTTGTGACACTTGGTTAAAACATGTGTATTGCGATGATCCGGTAGTCCAAGCTAATTAGGACAAGGTGCGGGCACTATTAGTATACTATGCATGAGGCTTGCAACTTGTAAGATATAATTTACATAATACATGTGCTTTATTACTACCGTTGACAAAATTGTTTCATGTTTTCAAAACCAAAGCTCTAGCACAAATATAGCAATCGATGCTTTCCTCTTTGAAGGACCTTTCTTTTACTTTTATGTTGAGTCAGTTCACTTATTTCTCTCCACCTCAAGAAGCAAACACTTGTGTGAACTGTGCATTGATTCCTACATACTTGCATATTGCACTTGTTATATTACTCTATGTTGACAATTATCCATGAGATATACATGTTATAAGTTGAAAGCAACCGCTGAAACTTAATCTTATTTTGTGTTGCTTCAATACCTCTACTTTAAATTATTGCTTTATGAGTTAACTCTTATGCAAGACTTATTGATGCTTTTCTTGAAAGTACTATTCATGAAAAGTCTTTGCTTTATGATTCAGTTGTTTACTCATGTCATTACCATTGTTTTGATCGCTGCATTCATTACATGTGTTTACAATAGTATGATCAAGGTTATGATGGCATGTCACTCCGGAAATTATCTTTGTTATCGTTTACTCGCTCGGGACGAGCAGGAACTAAGCTTGGGGATGCTGATATGTCTCCGACGTATCGATAATTTCTTATGTTGCATGCCACATTATTGATGATATCTACATGTTTTATGCATACTTTATGTCATATTTATGCATTTTCCGGAACTAACCTATTGACGAGATGCCGAAGGGCCGGTTCTTGTTTTCTGCTGTTTTTGGTTCCGTAAATCCTAGTAAGGAAATATTCTCGGAATCGGACGAAATCAAGGCCCAGCATCCTATTTTTCCACGAAGCTTCCAGAACACCCGAGAGTCGCCAGAGGGGGGCCACAGGCCCACCACACATGACCCTGGCGCAGCCAAGGGGGGGCCCGCGCCCCCCTATTGTGTCGTCGCCTCGTTGACCCTCCGACTCCGCCTCTTCGCCTATAAAAAGGTCCCTGACCTAAAACCTCGATACGAAAAAAACCACGGTACGAGAAACCTTCCAGAGCCGCCGCCATCGCGAAGCCAAGATCTGGGGGACAGGAGTCTCTGTTCCGGCACGCCGCCGGGACGGGGAAGTGCCCCCGGAAGGCTCCTCCATCGACACCACTGATACGTCTCCGACGTATCGATAATTTCTTATGTTCCATGCCACATTATTGATGATACCTACATGTTTTATGCACACTTTATGTCATATCCGTGCATTTTCTGGAACTAACCTATTAACAAGATGCCGAAGAGCTAGTTGCTGTTTTCTGCTGTTTTTGGTTTCAGAGATCCTAGTAACGAAATATTCTCGGAATTGGACGAAATCAACGCACAGGGTCCTATTATGCCACGAAGCTTCCGGAAGACCGAAAGGGATACGAAGTGGGGCGACGAGGCGCCGCCACCATAGGGCCGCGCGGCCTAGAGGGCCCGCGCCGCCCTATGGTGTGGGCCCCTCGTCAGCCCTCCGACTCTGCCCTTCCGCCTACTTATAGCCTCCGTCGTGAAACCCCTGATACGAAGAACCACGATACGGAAAACCTTACTGAGACGCCGCCGCCGCCAATCCCATCTCGGGGGATTCTGGAGATCTCCTCCGGCACCCTGCCGGAGAGGGGATTCATCTCCCGGAGGACTCTACACCGCCATGGTCGCCTCCGGAGTGATGAGTGAGTAGTTCACCCCTGGACTATGGGTCCATAGCGGTAGCTATATGGTTGTCTTCTCCTCATTGTGCTTCATTGTTGGATCTTGTGAGCTGCCTAACATGATCAAGATCATCTATCCGTAATGCTATATGTTGTGTTTGTCGGGATCCGATGGATAGAGAATACCATGTTATGTTAATTATCAAGTTATTACCTATGTGTTGTTTATGATCTTGCATGCTCTCCGTTATTAGTAGAGGCTCTGGCCAAGTTGATGCTAGTAACTCCAAGAGGGAGTATTTATGCTCGATAGTGGGTTCATGCCTGCATTGATATCTGGGGGAGTGACAGAAACCCCTAAGGTTGTGTTGTGATGTTGCCACTAGGGATAAAACATTGATGCTATGTCTAAGGATGTAGTTGTTGATTACATTATGCACCATACTTAATGCAATTGTCTGTTGCTTTGCAACTTAATACTGGAAGGGGTTCGGATGATAACCTCGAAGGTGGACTTTTTAGGCATAGATGCAGTTGGATGGCGGTCTATGTACTTTGTCGTAATGCCCAATTAAATCTCACTATATTTATCATGACATGTATGTGCATTGTTATGCCCTCTCTATTTGTCAATTTCCCGACTGTAATTTGTTCACCCAACATGCTTTTATCTTATGGGAGAGACACCTCTAGTGAACTGTGGACCCCGGTCCATTCTTTTATACTGAAATACAAATCTTCTGCAATACTTGTTTTTACTGTTTTCTTGCAAACAATCATCTTCCACACAATACGGTTAATCCTTTGTTACAGCAAGCCGGTGAGATTGACAACCTCACTGTTTCGTTGGGGCAAAGTACTTTGGTTGTGTTGTGCAGGTTCCACATTGCCGCCGGAATCTCTGGTGTTGCGCCGCACTACATCCCGCCGCCATCAATCTTCAACGTGCTTCTTGGCTCCTCCTGGTTCGATAAACCTTGGTTTCTTTCTGAGGCAAAACTTGCTGCTGTGCGCATCATACCTTCCTCTTGGGGTTCCCAACGAACGTGTGAATTACACGCCATCAAGCACATTTTCTGGCGCCGTTGCCGGGGAGATCAAGACACGCTGCAAGGGGAGTCTCCACTTCTCAATCTCTTTACTTTGTTTTTGTCTTGCTTTATTTTATTTACTACTTTGTTTGCTGCATTATATCAAAATACAAAAAAATTAGTTGCTAATTTTACTTTATTTATTGTCTTGCACTCTATATCAAAAACACAAAAAAATTAGTTACTTGCATTTACTTTATCTAGTTTGCTTTATTTACTACTGCTAAAATGGCCACCCCTGAAAATACTAAGTTTTGTGACTTCACAACCACAAACAATAATGATTTCCTATGCACACCTATTGCTCCACCTGCTACTACAGCGGAATTCTTTGAAATTAAACCTGCTTTACTGAATCTTGTTATGCGAGAGCAATTTTCCGGTGTTAGTTCTGATGATGCTGCTGCCCATCTTAATAATTTTGTTGAACTATGTGAAATGCAAAAGTATAAAGATGTAGATGGTGACATTATAAAATTAAAATTGTTTCCTTTCTCATTTAGAGGAAGAGCTAAAAATTGGTTGCTATCTCTGCCTAAGAATAGTATTTATTCCTGGACTAAATGCAAGGATGCTTTTATTGGTAGATATTATCCCCCTGCTAAAATTATATCTTTGAGGAGTAGCATAATGAATTTTAAACAATTGGATAATGAACATGTTGCTCAAGCTTGGGAAAGAATGAAATCTTTGGTTAAAAATTGCCCAACTCATGGACTTACTATTTGGATGATCATCCAAACCTTCTATGTAGGACTAAATTTTTCTTCGCGGAATTTATTGGATTCAGCTGCTGGAGGTACCTTTATGTCCATCACTCTTGGTGAAGCAACAAAGCTCCTTGATAATATGATGATTGATTACTCTGAATGGCACACGGAAAGAGCTCCACAAGGTAAGAAGGTAAATTCTGTTGAAGAATCCTCTTCCTTGAATGATAAGATTGATGCTATTATGTCTATGCTTGTGAATGGTAGGACTAATGTTGATCCTAATAATGTTCCGTTAGCTTCATTGGTTGCTCAAAATTTTAGGCCATATTCTGCTAATGGTAACTCTTACGGTAGATATGTTTTACCTAATGAGGAAAAGATGCTAGAAATTGAAAGATCCACCAAGAGCTTTATGCAATCACAATATGGGCAAAATAAATTGTTTACTAAAACTATGAATGAACAATCTACCTTATTGAAGAATATAGGAAATCAACTTGAAAATCTGAATATGGAGATTTCTGGGTTGCAAACTAAACTTGCAAATGCTCGAAAACCGAATCTCATATATGTCTCGCGTCATAATCTTCTTTAATTAATAAAATGGCTGCTAAACCTGAGGATATTGAAAATAAAATTGTTACTACAGCAAATGCCATCCAAGTTAGAATTAATGAGAATATAAGATTAATGGCTGAACTGCGTGCTAGGTGGGATAGAGAAGAAAATGAAAAACTAGCTAAAAAGAGTAATGTAGCTAAAGTTTGGACTATTACCACCACTAGCAATGTTAATGATTCACATGTTGCTGCACCTTCTACTATCAATGTTAAAATAATTGGTGTTGGCAATGCTTCTACTCCTAGTGCAAATCGCGCAAAATTACCTGAAACTGCTAAAACCGCTCGAAACCGCTCGTGATAAAACTGCTTAAATTTTTTCCAACCTTGGGGATGATAATCCCATTGCTTTAAATTGTAATGATTTAGATTTTGATGATTGACACATCTCTGAAGTTATAAAGTTCTTACAAAAACTTGCTAAGAGTCCCAATGCTAGCGCTATAAATTTGGCTTTCACAAAACATATTACAAATGCTCTCATAAAAGCTAGAGAAGAGAAACTAAAATTTGAAACTTCTATTCCTAGAAAGCTAGAAGATGGTTGGGAGCCCATCATTAAAATGAGGGTCAAAGATTTTGATTGTAATGCCTTATGTGATCTTGGTGCAAGTATTTCTGTTATGCCTAAGAAAGTCTATGATATGCTTGACTTGCCACCATTGAAAAACTCGTTATCCGGATGTTAATCTCGCTGATAATGCTAAAAAGAAACCTTTGGGGAGAATTGATAATGTTCATATTATGGTTAACAATAACCTTGTTCCCGTTGATTTTGTTATCTTGGATATTGAATGCAATGCATCTTGCCCCATTATATTGGGAAGACCTTTTCTTCGAACCGTTGGTGCTACTATTGATATGAAGGAAGGTAATATTAAATATCAATTTCCTCTCAAGAAAGGTATGGAACACTTCCCTAGAAAGAGAATGAAGTTACCTTATGATTCTATTATTAGAACAAATTATGATGTTGATGCTTCGTCTCTTGATGTTACTTGATATACACTTTCTGCGCCTAGGCGAAAGGCGTTAAAGAAAAGCGCTTATGGGAGACAACCCATGTTTTTACTACAGTATTTTTATTTTGAATTTGAGTCTTGGAAGTTGTTTACGACTGTAGCAACCTCTCCTTATCTTATTTTTATGTTTTGTTGTGCCAAGTAAACTCTTTGATAGTAAAGTAAATAGTAGATTTGGATTACTCCGCAGGAACAGATTTCTTTGCTGTCAGGAATCTGGGTCTAATTCTCTGTAGGTAACTCAGAAAATTATGCCAATTTACGTGAGTGATCCTCAGATATGTACGCAACTTTCATTCAATTTGGGCATTTTCATTTGAGCAAGTCTGGTGCCCTAATAAAATCCATCTTTACGGACTGTTCTGTTTTGACAGATTCTGCCTTTTATTTCGCATTGCCTCTTTTGCTATGTTGGATGAATTTCTTTGATCCATTAATGTCCAGTAGCTTTATGCAATGTCCAGAAGTGTTAAGAATGATTGTGTCACCTCTGAACATGTTAATTTTTATGGTGCACTAACCCTCTAATGAGTTGTTTCGAGTTTGGTGTGGAGGAAGTTTTCAAGGATCAAGAGAGGAGTATGATACAATATGATCAAGGAGAGTGAAAGCTCTAAACTTGGGGATGCCCCGGTGGTTCACCCATGCATATTCTAAGAAGACTCAAGCGTCTAAGCTTGGGGATGCCCAAGGCATCCCCTTCTTCATCGACAACATTATCAGGTTCCTCCCCTAAAACTATATTTTTATTCGGCCACATCTTATGCACTTTGCTTGGAGCGTCGGTTTGTTTTTGTTTTTGTTTTGTTTGAATAAAATGGATCCTAGCATTCACTTTGTGGGAGAGAGACACGCTCCGCTGTAGCATATGGACAAGTATGCCCTTAGGCTCCACTCATAATATTTATGGCGAAGTTTCTTCTTCGTTAAATTGTTATATGGTTGGAATTGGAAAATACTACATGTAGTAATTCTAAAATGTCTTGAATAATTTGATACTTGGCAATTGTTGTGCTCATGTTTAAGCTCTTGCATCATATACTTTGCACCCATTAATGAAGAAACACTTAGAACTTGCTAATTTGGTTTGCATATTTGGTTTCTCTAAAGTCTAGATAATATCTAGTATTGAGTTTTGAACAAGAAGGAAGACGGTGTAGAGTCTTATAATGTTTACAATATGTCTTTTATGTGAGTTTTGCTGCACCGTTCATCCTTGTGTTTGTTTCAAATAACCTTGCTAGCCTAAACCTTGTATCGAGAGGGAATACTTCTCATGCATCCAAAATCCTTGAGCCAACCACTATGCCATTTGTGTCCACCATACCTACCTACTACATGGTATTTATCCGCCATTCCAAAGTAAATTGCTTGAGTGCAACCTTTAAAATTCCATCATTCACCTTTGCAATATATAGCTCATGGGACAAATAGCTTAAAAACTATTGTGGTATTGAATATGTACTTATGCACTTTATCTCTTATTAAGTTGCTTGTTGTGCGATAACCATGCTTCGGGGACGCCATCAACTATTCTTTGTTGAATATCATGTGAGTTGCTATGCATGTCCGTCTTGTCCGAAGTAAGAGAGATCTACCACCTTAATGGTTGGAGCATGCATATTGTTAGAGAAGAACATTGGGCCGCTAACTAAAGCCATGATTCATGGTGGAAGTTTCGAGTTTTGGACATATATCCTCAATCTCATATGAGAATAATAATTGTTGCCACATGCTTATGCATTAAAGAGGAGTCCATTATCCGTTGTCCATGTTGTCCCGGTATGGATGTCCAAGTTGAGAATAATCAAAAGCGAGAAATCCAAAATGCGAGCTTTCTCCTTAGACCTTTGTACAGGCGGCATGGAGGTACCCCATTGTGACACTTGGTTAAAACATGTGCATTGCGATGATCCGGTAGTACAAGCTAATTAGGACAAGGTGCGGGCACTATTAGTACACTATGCATGAGGCTTGCAACTTGTAAGATATAATTTTCATAACTCATATGCTTTATTACTACCGTTGACAAAATTGTTTCATGTTTTCAAAATAAAAGCTCTAGCACAAATATAGCAATCGATGCTTTTCATCTTTGAAGGACCATTCTTTTTTACTTTTATGTTGAGTCAGTTCACCTATTTCTCTCCACCTCAAGAAGCAAACACTTGTGTGAACTATGCATTGATTCCTACATACTTGCATATTGCACTTGTTATATTACTCTATGTTGACAATTATCTATGAGATATATATGTTATAAGTTGAAAGCAACCGCTGAAACTTAATCTTCCTTTGTGTTGCTTCAATACCTTTACTTTGATTTATTGCTTTATGAGTTAACTCTTATGCAAGACTTATTGATGCTTGTCTTGAAGTACTATTCATGAAAAGTCTTTGCTTTATGATTCACTTGTTTACTCATGACATTACCATTGTTTTGATCGCTGCATTCATTACATATGTTTACAAATAGTATGATCAAGGTTATGATGGCATGTCACTTCGAAATTATCTTTGTTATCGTTTTACCCGCTCGGGACGAGCAGAACTAAGCTTGGGGATGCTGATACGTCTCCGACGTATCGATAATTTCTTATGTTCCATGCCACATTATTGATGATACCTACATGTTTTATGCACACTTTATGTCATATTCGTGCATTTTCTGGAACTAACCTATTGACAAGATGCCGAAGAGCCGATTCTTCGTTTTCTGCTGTTTTTGGTTTCGAAATCCTAGTAACGAAATATTCTCGGAATTGGACGAAATCAACGCCCAGGGTCCTATTTTGCCACGAAGCTTCCAGAAGACCGAAAGGGATACGAAGTGGGGCGACGAGGCGCCGCCACCATAGGGCCGCGCGGCCTAGGGGGGCCCGCGCCGCCCTATGGTGTGGGCCCCTCGTCAGCCCTCCGACTATGCCCTTCCGCCTACTTATAGCCTCCGTTGCGAAACCCCTGATACGAAGAACCACGATACGGAAAACCTTACTGAGACGCCGCCGCCGCCAATCCCATCTCGGGGGATTCTGGAGATCTCCTCCGGCACCTCGCGGAGAGGGGATTCATCTCCCGGAGGACTCTACACCTCCATGGTCGCCTCCGGAGTGATGAGTGAGTATTTCACCCCTGGACTATGGGTCCATAGCGGTAGCTAGATGGTTGTCTTCTCCTCATTGTGCTTCATTGTTGGATCTTGTGAGCTGCCTAACATGATCAAGATCATCTATCTGTAATGCTATATGTTGTGTTTGTCGGGATCCGATGGATAGAGAATACCATGTTAGGTTAATTATCAAGTTATTATCTATGTGTTGTTTATGATCTTGCATGCTCTCCGTTATTAGTAGAGGCTCTGGCCAAGTTGATGCTAGTAACTCCAAGAGGGAGTATTTATGCTCGATAGTGGGTTCATGCCTGCATTGATATGCGGGAGTGACGAGAAACCCCTAAGGTTGTGTTGTCTTGTTGCCACTAGGGATAAAACATTGATGTTATGTCTAAGGATGTAGTTGTTGATTACATTACGCACCATACTTAATGCAATTGTTTGTTGCTTTGCAACTTAATACTGGAAGGGGTTCGGATGATAACTCTGAAGGTGGACTTTTTAGGCATAGATGCGGTTGGATGGCGGTCTATGTACTTTGTCGTAATGCCCAATTAAATCTCACTATATTTATCATGACATGTATGTGCATTGTTATGCCCTCTCTATTTGTCAATTGCCCGACTGTAATTTGTTCACCCAACATGCTTTTATCTTATGGGAGAGACACCTCTAGTGAACTGTGGACCCCGGTCCATTCTTTTATACTCGTTTTCTTGCAAACAATCATCTTCCACACAATACGGTTAATCCTTTGTTACAGCAAGCCGGTGAGATTGACAACCTCATCTGTTTCGTTGGGGCAAAGTACTTTGGTTGTGTTGTGCGGGTTCCACGTTGGCGCCGGAATCTCCGGTGTTGCGCCGCACTACATCCCGCCGCCATCAACCTTCAACGTGCTTCTTGGCTCCTCCTGGTTCGATAAACCTTGGTTTCTTTTCGAGGGAAAACTTGCTGTTGTGCGCATCATACCTTCCTCTTGGGGTTCCCAACGAACGTGTGAATTACACGCCATCAACCACCGCCATCTCCATCAACGCTCCTGTCTCCCATGAGGAGGGAGTAGTTCTCCATCGAGGCTCGGGGCTGTACCGGTAGCTATGTGGTTCATCTCTCTCCTATGTACTTCAATACAATAATCTCATGAGCTGCCTTACATGATTGAGATTCATATGATGATGCTTGTAATCTAGATGTCATTGTGCTAGTCAAGTGGGTTTTACTTATGTGATCTCCGGAGACTCCTTGTCCCACGTGTGTAAAGGTGACAGTGTGTGCACCGTGTGGGTCTCTTAGGCTATATTTCACAGAATACTTATTCACTGTTATGAATGGCATAGTGAAGTGCTTATTTATATCCCTTTATGATGGCAATGTGTTTTGTATCACAATATATCTGCGTGCTACTCTAGTGATGTTATTAAAGTAGTTTATTCCTCCTGCACGGTGTAATGGTGACAGTGTGTGCATCGTGTAGTACTTGGCGTAGGCTATGATTGTGATCTCTTGTAGATTATGAAGTTAACTATTGCTATGATAGTATTGATGTGATCTATTCCTCCTTTCGTAGTGTGAAGGGTGACAGTGTGCATGCTATGTTAGTACTTGGTTTGGTTATGTTGATCTGTCATGCACTCTAAGATTATTTAAATATGAACATTCAATATTGTGGAGCTTGTTAACTCCGGCATTGAGGGTTCGTGTAATCCTACACAGTTAGTGGTGTTCATCATCCAACAAGAGGGTGTAGAGTCTAGCATCTATCTATTTATTCTGTTATGTGATCAATGTTGAGAGTGTCCACTAGTGAAAGTATGATCCCTAGGCCTTGTTCCTAAATACTGCTATCGCTGTTTTTTTACTGTTTTACTGCATCTTTACTTCCTGCAATATTACCACCATCAACTGCACGCCAGCAAGCACTTTTCTGGCGCCGTTACTACGACTGCTCATATTCATTCATACCACTTGTATTTCACTATCTCTTCGCCGAACTAGTGCACCTATTAGGTGTGTTGGGGACACAAGAGACTTCTTGCTTTGTGGTTGCAGGGTTGCATGAGAGGGATATCTTTGACCTCTTCCTCCCTGAGTTCGATAAACCTTGGGTGATCCACTTAAGGGAAACTTGCTGCTGTTCTACAAACCTCTGCTCTTGGAGGCCCAACACTGTCTACAAGAATAGAAGCACCCGTAGACATCAGACTTCTTCACGACCTTGAGGTTGGCGTCGACGTACAATTTGATCGACAAACATTCATTGTAAACGTTAGGCTTTCGGTCTTCAAGGGTATGAACACCGATCCCTCCGTTACATTTCATCGAGTGTTTCAAAGTCGGTTTCGTGTTCCCTTTTTAGCCTTTTTGACGAGTTTTGTGAACTTTTTGCACACATTTGACCATTTTAAAATCCTTTGGGGAGTATCTTCACCTCACCATTTCACACTGCTTTCCTGTTTAAAGTTTTTGGTTTCGACCTTCGTAAACAAGTAGATCTACAACTTCGTATAGTGTACTATGAAGACGTAGATGTACTCGTATAGTAATGTCAAAATGGAAAAAAAATATGAACACAAAAGTTGTGCGTGAGAGTGAGATGAAGCTACTCCTCAAAGGAATTTTGAAACCCGCGGACGGATGAGAAAATTTTGACTAAATTCGGCCAAAAAAGCTTCAAAGGAAACACAAAATTGCCATTCAAATACTCAACGAAATCAAAAAAAAAAAAACGTTCATGGCAATTAATTTGTAACATCAATAAGCATCTTTTTCATGTATAACATATTTTAAACCGACCCACCGTTTTTGGATCGGAGAGGATTAAAATAATGTAGATTATTGACAAGGTTAGGTACACATGCTCGTATATATGCCTTCATCCACAAAGGGTCCACTTACACGCTCGCCAGAGCCTGACCGGGGAGAAACGACTAAATCAACTATTCTTCTTGGGACATTCTTTGTGTGCATCTTGTTTGCTTTAAGAACCGTCCGATGCAGGTAATCTTTTTTTTTTTGTCGTACTAAACGCCCAATTTTTGGCCCAAGTGATACAAGAAAGAGCTTGGTGAGCAACCAATAACGCCCGTGATGAAGGACCCCTGCACACTTTGCATGCAAATGCATGAATCAACACCATACCTATAAATAAAATCAATCTGAAGAAATAAAAAAGGGACAAAGTAACATAACAACTTCTGTTTTTCGAAATGGAGCATGTGTTTGGATGCATACAATTTTTTTAATTGATTTATCCAACAAAGATTGGACAAAGATCATACATGGAAAAACCCGAAACCACCAAGCAACACATACACAACTGACAATTAGTAAAGATTATGTCAGCATGACCTTATTTCCTGGACAACAATAAAGAAAACTCCCATGAAGTAGGAACTGGGAGCATCCCATACCAAGAAACACCCACTAAACGAAACATGAGAGTTTACCATGTCTATATACTTTAGAGAGGATCTCATGCACACGATATAGAGGTTGTCACTGCCATCAACCACTGGTCCATCTTTAGAGCAAAGATTTGCAAAACCCTTGCTAGGCCTGTCGTTGACACCACCATGGCACCAGACATCACCTCCACCCTACACATGTCCGCCATCACGCGACCTAACCCCACGGTCCGCTGCGCCATGCCGCCGACACTTGTTGTCGATGATATGCAAGAAAGCTGCGACCTTCCACCTCTATCCTCTACAGTCAGTATGTGCTCCAAAAATGGTCCTCTAAAGAGGAGGAACGGCGATGAAAGTGTCGCCAACGTCCGATCCGAGAGCCTTGAAAAAGGGTTTCCCTCGAAGAATCCTAATCAATAAAATAGAAGCTACAAAAATGCTGCCTTTGACACGGAAACGACGCAAAGGGTCATCGCCATCGTCTTCCTTGGTTTTCACCGGCTGCTGGACAATTCGAAAACCAACACTGACTAGACCGCGATGCAACCACCAATGAATTTTGATAGACAAGAGTTGTCCAGAGGCGATTTAGGTTTCTGCTCCTTCCGCCACACGGTAGCCAGACGAGAGGGTTACAAGAGGGTTAGCATTGTCAGATGAGAGGGCGTGCAATAGATTGATGCAGTGTTTACCCCACGATGAGAAAAACCTCAGAGATTGATTATGAGGCCCAGAGCTGGTGGTTGACGCAACGGCACTTTTCCTATAATAAATGATGAAACGAACGAAATATATGAACATTTTAGTCAATACAACTAAACATTTTCTGTAAACTAAATGAACAAAATAAAAGTAATAAAAATATTTAATCACACATGTATATCACGATTCAAGGCTGTTGTATTCATGTATGGAAAAATAAAAACAAAATCTCGATGTATTTATATAAAAAGAAAGAAATATACATAAATATATAAATATGTTAACGGGTTACGCCGAATACCATGTATAGAAAGCCTAAGGGCCTGTTCGGCAGCACTCCAGCTCTGAACTCCACAAACGGAGCGCGCGAAGGGGTGCCAAACAACTCCATGAATCTGATAATGTAGGAGCGGCGCACAGTGCAATTTTGCGAAGCAGTCTCTGCCCTGCTCCTCATTTCAGCTGAAGTGGAATCTGGTTAAAATTACAGAAAAAAAATGTCTTCGCCAAGTGCCACTGCAGAACCGGTACCACTGTCTATTTCTCCCCTCTCCTCTCTTATCGCCGATAGGGCTCATGATTCAGGAAACACAGACCAACGAGCGCTGGCGCGCCAAAATCTTGCCACACGCGGCACGCCGCCGGTTGATTCGAGGGCGCCGCCAGTAGAATCGCTCGAACGCCTCCAAATTGAGGGTGTCGTTGGTAGAATCGGCCGCTTCCAAATTGATTCTGCCACCGGCTCATATTCCTCTCTCTGGCACAAATTCATGTATACCCGACGACAAATCGAGACTACCACCGCCTCCTCCTCCGGTTCAGCTTGCTCCGCCACCAGGACCTTGGTCCTCCCCGAGGAGCTCGGCGCCACGACCACGACTCCGCTGCCCGCGCCCACATTCGACCTCCGTTCTCACTTTTTTTTTTCCTTCTCATATTTGTACCATTTCTATTTACGTTTCTAAAAGCTAAAATGTTTTAAAACCCGAACTTTTTAAATCTGGAAATTTTAAAATTTAGATTTTTTAAGAAAATCTGAACTTTTTTTTCAAAGTATTTTTTTAATCTAAACATATTTAGAATTTTAACATGTTTCAAACTTGAACATTTTTTAGCAAATTTTGATTTTTAATTTTTTTCTTCAGAATTTGACATTTTTTATATGAATATTTCTTAAATTTGGACATTTTTTAAACTTGGAAAAAATCGAAAATTTCAACATTTTATACGTATGAACATTTTTTGAATTTGCACATTTTTCAAATTCAAACAATTTTCAAGTATGAACATCTTTTGAATTTGATTTTTTTCAAATTCGAACAATTTTTGGTTTGAACATTTTTCGAAATTAAACAATTTTTAAATTCGATTTTTTAAAATTTTGAACATTTTTAAAAAGCCAAAATAAAACCATCAAAAACCCAAAAAAAAGTTTAAACCAACGAAAACCGAAAAAAAAAACATAACTTTTTTTTTTGAGATTTTCGCTACCGATTAAACGGTAACAAAGACAGGGATGTTCAGACCCACAGGCGGGTCAAGCATCCAGACCTGGCGACCAGGATTATCTAAAACTACACTCCTAGCAAGATTATGTGCTCCTGGCCGAAGGTAAGCTTCTGAAAGTTTCGTCTCACTGCTGTTATCTCCCGAACGATGTGAGTATAAACACCATTCGTTCCTTCGTTGATGACAAGGGATTAACTTGTCAATGCCTATGGATTGTAGGCTAGGGTTTAGTTAGAAGTAGAGGGCAAGTAGATCTCGAAGGTTTCAGCCGAAAAGTACTCGACGATTATGAAATTAGGGTTTGTGAACAATGATTCGATGCCTTTCTCGTCCCTCGACTCCCCCTTTATATACGAGGTGGAGCCGAGGGTTTCGTTTCGTACAAGTTACAGAGTTCGGGACGGTTTCTAACTCGTCCCGCCAAATTTACAAACAACACTTCCTATTACAATTCTACTTCCCTTAATATATCTTGGGCTCTCGAACCTTCTTATTCTTCGGGTAGTGGGCCTTCATTAAACCCCGGGTACTATCTTTGGCAGGCCCATTTGGGATGCCTATGTCGAGTAGTCCCGAGATTTTGCTTGAATCGTAGAATCAAGGAAAATCTCCACTGTTTATTTTTATTTGACAACCTTAAACTGTTCTATATTTCTTCATATAAATTTCTATATTGTACGGGGATTCGGTAGTTGGGGCTAGTTCATCCGACGGATCGGTACTAGTTAACTCGCTCTAGTGGCAATCCGCAAAAACCTACTTCAAGATCACGTCCCTGGACATGATCTCGGGATACTTGGTGCAAACTTCGACGAGTGCCGCTTAAGGTCTTACCATTCTGTCGAGTCCCGGTTAAATTTATCGGGTACCTAACGCGTCCGTTAGGATTTTTCTTCGTATCTCGTTGATACGGATAAAAGTAGCGAGCGCGATCTTCGGCGATGCCACGCCCGGCAGAATAGATCCGGGGTCTTACCTTCGCAAATTTGCGGCATTCAGAAATTGATCGCAACTTTGGCGTTCTGAGAATATATTGTCGAGTGCTTTTCCGGCTGTTGGAATGGCACATTTTATCGAGTCAAATATGACTTGTATTATTCTCCCGATGGGAGTATATGTAGATTACAACTCGAAATATACTCTCTTGACTTTCTATCTTTATTTCTTCTTCCTTTTTAAATTTCATCGGGCACGCGAACAGCGTTCCCGATGGGAGTAGCCCCCGAGGCTACAGCCAAGAACTTGTGCTTGGTTGTAGGCTCAAAATTTTAGTTCATCTTGTCGCTATATTGCCATTGCATCTGATATTCTTTCTCTTCTTTTTCTCTCTTTCTCTCCTTTTTTTTTATCTCTCGGGCGCGCGAACAGCGCTCCCGATGGGAGTAGCCCCCGAGGCTACAACCAAGAACTTGTGCTTGGTTGTAGGCTCTACAATTTCTATATTTGCCATAGTCGAAATTTTTACTTTGATCGAAGTAGCCCCCGAGCATTTGGGCAAAAACTTTGTTTCTGACCAAAGGCTCCCGAAGTATTGAAATAACTCCTTCTATCGCCATTCTCCTTTTATTTTCCTTGTCGACTTATTATCCTTTGTCAAATTTACTTCAATTCCCTGAATAGCCGAGATTTTTCTGCCTTGTGGGTCCATTATTCCTACCACGTTGACACGTCGTGCAGGTGGGGGACACACGTTCTCCGCTTTTCCTAGCGCACGTACAGTAATGCCTGTTCCGTTCCATCCTAGTAAAAATACCTTTTTACCCTTCTTATCTACTAGATCCTTTTCACCGCACGATCTCCTCATCCAACGGTTGATTACTTCTCCCGAAGCCTATATAAACCTTTCTTCAACCTCGGTCTACTCCCTCGCTTGCGCCCGCTATCTGCTCCTCTCTGCGAAAACTCCCCTGCGCCCAACTCTTTCTGATCTTTCGCACGCACGAACACTACTTCTCCAGTGCCATTGATGCCACCGCGTACGCGACTCACCCGCCACAGCACTCCGGAATCCAAGATGGCTGCTGAGGATCGTGAGTGGGAGAGATCCAAAATCTCCAACCAAGATGTCAATGTGCTGAAGAAGCTCGGCCTGATGAAGAAGGAAGACGCCATCCGCTTCCCCAGTGAAGAAAGCTACCCCAATCCTCCAATGGAGTACCGGGTTAGTTTTGTTGATCATCTCATCCGCGGCCTCTCTTCTCCAATCCACGATTTCCTCCGTGGTCTTCTCTTTGTTTATGGGATTCAGCTGCACCAGCTGACCCCCAATTCCATCCTCCACATTTCTATTTTTATCACGCTTTGCGAATGCTTTCTTGGAGTCGCTCCTAATTGGGCTCTTTGGAAGCGCATTTTCTGTCTTCGCCGCAATGGCGCTCACAACGCCACCTACAACATAGGTGGTGTAGTTATCTGTGTCCGAACCGATGTCGATTATTTCGACGTCAAATTTCACGACTCCGTCCAAGGGCTGGCGCAAAAGGTGGCTCTATATACACGAAGAAAGTGCCAATTCCGTGGAACACAACATAGTTCCTTTCGACGGACACGCAAAAATTCAACGCCGCTACTCCTGGGACGCTGAAGCTTCCGAAGAAGAGAAGAAGGCGACAGAAGCTCTTATGTCTCGAATTCATCAGCTCCAAAATACTCGAGGCAAAGAGTTATCTGGTGTCCAAATCACTGCCTACTTTCTTAGGATTAGAGTACAGCCTCTTCAGGCTCGAAAAAATCCCCTTTGGACGTATTCGGTGTCAATGACGCCAATAGGCTCTCCAACGATCTTTCCGTGAAGGACTTGGAGAAGCTTATTCGAAGAATCACCTCGCTGAGCAAGAAGGATCCTATTCCTTCCTCTTGTCGCATTGAGCCATACAGTTCCACCAATCCACTCCCCGAGGTATTTTGCCTTCTCGAGTTTTTATTTTGCTCTGAATTTTCTCTTCATCTCATTGTGTTGATATTCCGCTATTTTTTCCTTTGCCGTTACTTTCCTGCAGGATCATCTTACTATGGCTTCCCTTCCTCCTCTTCCTGAGGATGGAGAAGTCGAAGAAATGGGCATTATTGCTGGCGATAATCAAGAAGCTCCATCCTTTGTGAATGATCCCGTGGATTCTCGAAAATCTGCGGGATCTTCCGAGGACACTGCGTCAGTCCAATCTCCTCCTCCCGCTGTTTCCCCTCAAGGGAAAAGGAAGAGGAACGATGTCGAAGATTCCGGCACATCCAAAGCCGAAGAAGTTGTTCCTTCTCATCCGAAGGCGACTTATGATCCTTATGTTGCATCCCTCGTCAGCTCGTAAGTTACCTTGGTTGTCTTTTTTACGTAGTCGAAGTTTTCTTCTCTTGTCTCTCGCTTTTTATATTATTAATCCTTACTTGCAGTGATGACGAGGAAGAAGTACCAACTCGTGACGTAGCTCCTCGGACGAGCACGTCGCATACTTTAGTTATTTCGGAGAAGCCTGTTGAGGGAGAAGAATCGTCGCCTCCTCAACAGAATATTGATACGTCTACTCCTCCTTCGAGCCCCCTTGTCCCTTCGCCAAAAAGGGCAAGGGTTGAAATGATTGTTGAGCCTCCTCCTCAATTGAGCAGCTCTTCGTCGCAGCTCTTGGATGATGTAAGTTTATCGATGTCTATATTTCTTCTATTTTGCTTTTGTAAAACCTTACTTTTTTTAATGCCGATGTTTTCCCCTTCATTCTTCTTCTTTGACAGCCTATGATCAAAGATCTTATCCGCATCGGGTCCCAATTTATTGGGTACCGCGAGTATGCCGACGAGCCGAAGGTAATAACTTTTATATTTCTCTGTTCTTCCTGAATTTTGCTCCTTTTTGTTTGCCGCAATTTTTGATCTTTCTTTCCCCTTTTTTATCTTGATAGAGAAACTTGCAGAGGCCAACAAGCGTGCCGACGTACTTGCTCAAAAACTGGAGCAAAGTGAGGCGGTGATACGTCTCCAACGTATCGATAATTTCTTGTGTTCCATGCCACATTATTGATGTTATCTACATGTTTTATGCACACTTTATGTCATATTCGTGCATTTTACGGAACTAACCTATTAACAAGATGCCGAAGTGCCGGTTCCGTTTTCTGCTGTTTTTGGTTTCAGAAATCCTAGTAACGAAATATTCTCGGAATCGGACGAAATCAACGCCAAAGTTCCTATTTTTCCCGGAAGCATCCGGAACACCGAGAGCCGCCGGAGGGGGGCCTGTGGACCCCGGATGATAGGGCGGCGCGGCACGGGCCCGGCCGCGCCGCCATATGGTGTGGCCCCCTGTTGACCCTCTCGCGCCGCCTCTTCGCCTATATAAAGCCCCTGGATCGAAAACCACGATGCGAAGAACCACGATACGGAAAACCTTCCGGAGCCGCCGCCATCGCGAAGCCAAGATGCGGGGGACGGGAGTCTCGTTCCGGCACCCTGCCGGAGCGGGGAAGTGCCCCGGAAGGCTTCTCCATCGACACCGCTGCCATCTCCACCGCCATCTTCATCACCGCTGCTGCTCCCATGAGGAGGGAGTAGTTCTCCATCGAGGCTCGGGGCTGTACCGGTAGCTATGTGGTTCATCTCTCTTCCATGTACTTCAATACAATGATCTCATTGAGATTCATATGAGTTTGTATCACAATTCATCTATGTGCTACTCTAGTGATGTTATTAAAGTAGTTCTATTCCTCCCGCACGTGTGTAAAGGTGACTAGTGTGTGCACCGTGTGGTTCTTGTCGTAGGCTATGATCATGATCTCTTGTAGATTGTGGAGTTAATTATCATTATGATGGTATTGATGTGATCTATTCCTCCTACATATGCATGAAGGTTACGGTGTGCATGCTATGCTAGTACTTGGTTTAGTCGTGTTGATCTATCTTACACTAAAGGTTACTAAAATATGAGCATTATTGTGGAGCTTGTTAACTCCGGCATTGAGGGTTCGTGTAATCCTACGCAATGTGTTCATCATCCAACAAAAGTGTAGAGTATGCATTTATCTATTCTGTTATGTGATCAATGTTGAGAGTGTCCACTAGTGAAAGTGTAATCCCTAGGCCTTGTTCCTAAATACTGCTGAGTTACTACTTGCTTGTTTCTTGTTTTACTTGTGTTACTACTCGCTGCAATATTACCACCATCAACTACACGCCTGACAAGCACTTTTACGGCACCGTTACTACTTGCTCATACTTATTTATACCACCTGTATTTCACTATCTCTTCGCCGAACTAGTGCACCTATTAGGTGTGTTGGGGACACAAGAGACTTCTTGCTTTGTGGTTGCGGGGTTGCATGAGAGGGATATCTTTGACCTCTTCCTCCCCGAGTTCGATAAACCTTGGGTATCCACTTAAGGGAAACTTGCTGCTTTGTTCTACAAACCTCTGCACTTGGAGGCCCAACACTGTCTACAAGAATAGAAGCTCCCGTAGACATCAAGCACTTTTCTGGCGCCGTTGCCGGGGAGGAAAGGTAAAAAGGCACTCATACTACGGTCTCAGGTAAAGTACTTTTCTGTTGCCGTCGTGTGTGTGCTCGAAGCTATTTCCTTTAGGTCCTGCAATTGCATCTTTTTGTTTCTTGTTTACACTAGTTTGGCATAATGTATAAGAGTGAGCTTCTTGTTCTATTTCCTGATTTAAAACTTGGATTGTTTGATGCGAAAATTAAAAAACCTATGAAATCTTCTTTGCATGCTGGTAGTAATATTAGTATGAACGCCTTGAACACCATTGTTGACAATAATATAGAAAGTTCTAAGCTTGGGGAAGCTGGTTTTCATGATATTTTTAGTCCCCCAAGCATTGAGGAGAAAATTTTCTTTGATGATACTTTGCCTCCTATTTATGATGATTATAATGATAGTGGTCTTTTGGTGCCACCTACTATGGAGAGTGAATTTGATTATGATTACAATATGCCTCCTATATTTGATGATGAGAATAATAATGATAGCTACTTTGTTGAATTTGCTCCCACTACAACTAATAAAATTGATTATGCTTATGTGGAGAGTAATTATTTTATGCATGAGACTCATGATAAGAATGTTTCATTTGATAGTTATATTGTTGAGTTTGCTCATGATGCTACTGAAAGTTATTATGAGAGAGGAAAATATGGTTGTAGAAATTTTCATGTTACTAAAATGCCTCTCTATGTGCTGAAATTTTTGAAGCTACACTTGTTTTATCTTCCTATGCTTGTTACTTTGCTCTTCATGAACTTGTTTATT
>NC_061511.1:20866018-20880655 GCF_022539505.1 Lolium rigidum
AGCTTGGGGATGCCCAAGGCATCCCCTTCTTCATCGACAAAATTATCAGTGTTCCTCCCCCGAAACTACATTTTTATTCGGCCACATCTTATGTGCTTTTTCTTGGAGCGCTCGGCTTGTTTTTGTTTTTTGTTTTGTTTGAATAAAATGGATCCTAGCATTCACTTTATGGGAGAGATACACGCTCCGTTGTAGCATATGGACAAATATGTCCTTGGTTTCTACTCATAGTATTCATGGCGAAGTTTCTTCTTCGTTAAATTGTTATATGGTTGGAATTGGAAAATGATACATGTAGTAATTGCTATAAATGTCTTGGGTAATGTGATACTTGGCAATTGTTGTGCTCATGTTTAAGCTCTTGCATCATATGCTTTGCACCCATTAATGAAGAAATACATAGAGCATGCTAAAATTTGGTTTGCATATTTGGTTTCTCTTAAGGTCTAGATAATTTCTAGTATTGAGTTTGAACAACAAGGAAGACGGTGTAGAGTCTTATAATGTTTTCAATATGTCTTTTATGTGAGTTTTGCTGCACCGGTTCATCCTTGTGTTTGTTTCAAATAAGCCTTGCTAGCCTAAACCTTGTATCGAGAGGGAATACTTCTCATGCATCCAAAATACTTGAGCCAACCACTATGCCATTTGTGTCCACCATACCTACCTATACTACATGGTATTTTCTCCGCCATTCCAAAGTAAATTGCTTGAGTGCTACCTTTAAAATTCCATCATTCACCTTTGCAATATATAGCTCATGGGACAAATAGCTTAAAAACTATTGTGGTATTGAATATGTAATTATGCACTTTATCTCTTATTAAGTTGCTTGTTGTGCGATAACCATGTTTACCGGGGAACGCCATCAACTCATTGTTGAATTTCATGTGAGTTGCTATGCATGTTCGTCTTGTCCGAAGTAAGGGCGATCTACACTGAGTTGAATGGTTTGAGCATGCATATTGTGAGAGAAGAACATTGGGCCGCTAACTAAAGCCATGATCCATGGTGGAAGTTTCAGTTTTGGACAAATATCCTCAAATCTCTAATGAGAAAATAATTAATTGTTGTCAAATGCTTAAAGCATTAAAAGAGGAGTCCATTATCTCGTTGTCTATGTTGTCCCGTATGGATGTCTAAGTTGAGAATAATCAAAAGCGAGAAATCCAAATGCGAGCTTTCTCCTTAGACCTTTGTACATAGCGGCATAGAGGTACCCCTTTGTGATACTTGGTTAAAGCATATGTATTGCGGTGATAATCCGGTAGTCCAAGCTAATTAGGACAAGGTGCGGGCACTATTAGGTACACTATGCATGAGGCTTGCAACTTATAAGATATAATTTACATGATGCATATGCTTTATTACTACCGTTGACAAAATTGTTTCATGTTTTCAAAATCAAAGCTCTAGCACAAATATAGCAATCGATGCTTTTCCTCTATGAGGACCATTCTTTTACTTTCAATGTTGAGTCAGCTCACCTATTTCTATCCACCTCAAGAAGCAAACACTTGTGTGAACTGTGCATTGATTCCTACATACTTGCTTATTGCACTTATTATATTACTCTATGTTGACAATATCCATGAGATATACATGTTACAAGTTGAAAGCAACCGCTGAAACTTAATCTTCTTTTGTGTTGCTTCAATACCTTTACTTTGAATTATTGCTTTATGAGTTAACTCTTATGCAAGACTTATTGATGCTTGTCTTGAAGTGCTATTCATGAAAAGTCTTTGCTTATATGATTCACTTGTTTACTCATGTCATACATATTGTTTTGATCGCTGCATCCACTACATATGCTTTACAAATAGTATGATCAAGATTATGATGGCATGTCACTCCAGAAATTATCTCTGTTATCGTTTTACTCGCTCGGGACGAGCAGTAACTAAGCTTGGGGATGCTGATACGTCTCCGACGTATCGATAATTTCTTATGTTCCATGCCACATTATTGATGTTATCTACATGTTTTATGCACACTTTATGTCATATTCGTGCATTTTCCGGAACTAACCTATTAACAAGATGCCGAAGTGCCGCTTGTCGTTCGCTGTTTTTGGTTTCAGAAATCCTAGTAAAGAAATATTCTCGGAATTGGACGAAATCAAAGCCCAGTGGGCCTATTTTCTCACGAAGCTTCCGTAAGTCCGAAGGAGAGACGAAGAGGGGCCACGAGGGAGCCAAACCCCAGGCGGCGCGCCCCCTCGGCCGCGCGGCCCCATGGTGTGGGGCCCCCGTGCCGCCCTTGACCTGCCCTTCCGCCTATAAAAGCCTCCGTGACGAAACCCCCAGCATCGAGAACCACGATACGGAAAACCTTCCCGAGACGCTCGCCGCCGCCGATCCCATCTCGGGGGATCTCAGAGATCGCCTCCCGCACCCCGCCGGAGAGGGGAATCATCTCCCCGAGGACTCTACGCCGCCATGGTCGCCTCCGGTGTGATGTGTGAGTAGTCTACCCCTCGGACTATGGGTCCATAGCAGTAGCTAGATGGTTGTCTTCTCCCCATTGTGCTATCATTGTCGGATCTTGTGAGCTGCCTAACATGATCAAGATCATCTATCCGTAATTCTATATGTTGCGTTTGTTGGGATCCGATGAATAGAGAATACTTGTTATGTTGATTATCAAGACTATGTCTATGTGTTGTTTATGATCTTGCATGCTCTCCGTTATTAGTAGATGCTTTGGCCAAGTTGATGCTAGTAACTCCAAGAGGGAGTATTTATGCTCGATAGTGGGTTCATGCCTCCGTGAATCTGGAGGAGTGACAAGAACCACTAAGGTTATGGATGTGTCGTTGCCACTAGGGATAAAACATTAGTGCTATGTTCAAGGATGTAGTCACTAGTTACATTACGCGCAATACTTAATGCAATTGTCTCGTTGCTTAGCAACTTAATACCGGAGGGGGTTCGGATGATAACCTGAAGGTGGACTTTTTAGGCATAGATGCAGATGGATGGCGGTCTATGTACTTTGTCGTAATGCCCAATTAAATCTCACTATACTCATCATAATATGTATGTGCATGGTCATGCTCTCTTTATTTGTCAATTGCCCAACTCGTAATTTGTTCACCCAACATGCTGTTTGTCTTATGGGAGAGACACCTCTAGTGAACTCGTGGACCCCGGTCCAATTCTCTTTACCGAAATACAATCTCATCGCAATACTTGTTCTACTGTTTTCTCGCAAACAATCATCTTCCACACAATACGGTTAATCCTTTGTTACAGCAAGCCGGTGAGATTGACAACCTCACCGTTTCGTTGGGGCAAAGTACTTTGGTTGTGTTGTGCAGGTTCCACGTTGGCGCCGGAATCCCGGTGTTGCGCCGCACTACATCCCGCCGCCATCAACCTTCAACGTGCTTCTTGGCTCCTCCTGGTTCGATAAACCTTGGTTTCTTTCTGAGGGAAAACTTGCTGCTGTGCGCATCATACCTTCCTCTTGGGGTTGCCCAACGAACGTGTGAAATACACGCCATCATCCACTTAGATTTGCCCTTCTCCTGCTGGATGCAGAAGCTGCATCCTTTCTCCTCGTTCGGCCTCAGCCTGTCCGTTGCTCTATTTCTCCTCGGCAGCTCGTGCGAGCCTATATCCGATAAGCTTGCGGCTCTTGAGCCGTGGCCGTTGTTGTCATTGGCTCCGAACCATCTAGAGCTTTTGCGGCTCTATCCCAAGCTGCTTGTGGAAGTTGAACGCTCGACACGTGGCGTGGGCCCGACATATTTAGTGCCCATACCTCTCCTTAGATCCGAGGGATCGACGATAAGGATTACCCAAATCGTCGAAAGCCTCCGATGTTTCCTCTTGATTGTCGATAGCATAAATCCGATGATATTTTGTACTCCGATCTATATTGGGTTTGGTGACATCATTGTTGAGATTGATGAAGACCTTGCCCACCGTGATAGATTTGTCGATGAAGTCGTAACCGTCGACATCGCTGGAGCCATCGCTTATATATGAGTCCGCGGATGACTCAAACGATGTGTCGCCGAAGATCTTGGCGAGTTTCTCTCTTGCTCGATGCTCGACGTAACGTGTTGACGAAGTTTCTTCTTCCGACTCGGTTGACGATGCATAGCTTGAAAATCGGAATCGACCGCCGACGATCCCGACGAAATCGGAATTTCGACACGATACGATCCTTCTTTCTCGACGCGAAAGTGAAACCTTCCGAACGTCATCTCCAGTGGCTCCGCCGTATACGCATATGCATCCAAACGGGAGGGTGGGTGAGGAACAAAATCAACAAGACCAGCGAGCGATCTCGTTTACCTCGATCCATAGTGTTGCTTCCGTTGACGATGTCGAAGACTTTGAACGTGCCATCGAGATCGGATCCTTACGCCTCTAATTCCCACAGTACGGCGCCAATTGACAAGGGATTAACTTGTCAATGCCTATGGATTGTAGGCTAGGGTTTAGTTAGAAGTAGAGGGCAAGTAGATCTCGAAGGTTTCAGCCGAAAAGTACTCGACGATTATGAAATTAGGCTTTGTGAACAATGATTCGATGCCTTCTCGTCCCTCGACTCCCCTTTATATACGAGGTGGAGCCGAGGGTTTCGTTTCGTACAAGTTACGTAGTTCGGGACGGTTTCTAACTTCGTCCCGCCAAATTTACAAACAACACTTCCTATTACAATTCTACTTCCCTTAATATATCTTGGGCTCTCGAACCTTCTTATTCTTCGGGTAGTGGGCCTTCATTAAACCCCGGGTACTATCTTTGGCAGGCCCATTTGGGATGCCTATGTCAGTTGATGCTCTGCACCCCCGCATGCAATCACTCGCCACATGCACTGACGCGGCATTGATATCACATGCTAAAGCAATCGCTTCTTTGCACGCCAAAACCTCTAGGGTTTCTAGTTTTGTCTTCCCCTCCAGGACCACCGCAGAGGCGCCCAAGTAGAGGCCGTATTCAGATCGTGCCACCGCTGCAATGTAGCCACAGCCGCTCCCCTTACTTACGCACTGCATCGACATTTATCTTGATCATCCCCGCTGGCGGAGGGATCCACCGCGGAGCCAGGTTGACCGTTGTGGCATTGGCTGTAACCTGCTTCTTAGCCCCGCTCTGATCGAGATCATCCAAGAACCTCTCAACAAAACAGTGTGTAGACAAAGGACTTTGGAACTGCTGCTTGTGAATCGCCTTCCTCCTAGCATGCCAGATTTCCCACATAGTCACAAAAACTCGTGTCCTCTCCTCCTCTTTCAAAGAGTCATATTGGCTAGCCATAGCCGAGCGTATAACAGCGAAATATGGGCCAGGCCCATGCCCTGCGGGGGTATGCGGCGCCCGCTATAGGATTTACCCTTCGACCAGACGTACAATAGGGAGAGCACTGGCAAATCCTATTTGCCGCTTATTGCGGGCGTTAGGATCGCTCCCGCCTCGGGAAACTAGTTGTTGGGTCTGGCCCATTTTATCCTGCCTCAACTCTATGTGCGAACGTACATGACTTTGGTCGGTTCGATCTGGTATTTCCATATACGAGATTTCTTCCGGTTTTCTCGGCTTACTCCTGTTTTTCGTTCAATTTTTTATGAACAACTTTTGAATTTTTTAATTTTTTGAACATTTTTTAAAGTTTGAACATATTTTAGTTTTGAACATTTTTCAAATCTAAACATTTTTGAGAATTGAACTTTTTATTTTTGTTCATATTTTAAATAAATTTGTTTAAAATTGAAATTTGTTCAAAATTGAAATTTGTTTAGATTTTTGAAAAAACGTAGTTCAAAAATGTTCACTTCAAAATTTGTTCAAATTTAATAAATATTCAAATTTAGAAAATGTTCTGATTTAAAAATGCTCACTTTTTTTAAAAAAATATTAGAGAATGTTTTGAAAACTGGAAATGTCCCCGGATGAAACGTGCATGCATATGCACGACAACCCAACTTGCCCTGAATATCTACTAGTGGTTGGGGCGCCCCTTGGGGCGCCTCCTCACTATACGGTGGCAGCCCAATCACAGTCTAATCATATTTTCATCTCTATCTGCTATTTAGCAAACCAAACTCTAGTATCCTTATATTATTGCTTGGAGAAAATCAAAGTCAAGTGACCTAACATCACTTGGTAACTCCACAATAAAGCAAATCCAGAATACGGTCATCTACAACACGCATAGAGAAAGCACCACCTTATTTCTTCCGATACACATATGACCCTTCCGATACACATATGACACTGCAGAACAAAAGCAAAACTGGCAAAATATAGATGCCTTTGCTAGTAAGAGAAACCGAGTTTCCAGCCAATTGCTTTCCAGTTGGGTTAGCATGCCTAGAATTAAATTTGATTCTTTGAACCAATCTAGATAGCCATCACCTTTAAGCTAAACAGCTGAGTTCCGCTTCTTGCAGTTGCTGGCTCACACATCTGCCATGCAAATCGGTTTGCCTGTGTAAATTAAGACAGAAGAAATTAGAAACCACTGAATGTAACATCAGTCAACATGATTCACTTCTTTATTGTGAGTCATGCTGAAGCAAGAAACAAAAGAAGTAACACAGCTTGCACTTACTTCCTTTCACTGAGCTTAGTTTCAGATATCTATTGACTATTCCACACAAGTCAAGCTCCTAGTAAAGGTTTCACCTCTTGTGCTTATATGGATTGATTTGCCACATGATCCCACACAGTAAAAAAAACGGTAGAAATAAACACAATCATTATTAACCTCCATCTAGCACGCCCAACAAGGAAAGTTCCTTAAACTTCACAGAACTAAGAACTAAGATTTTTCCCTTCCACCGCAATTGTGAAAAAATCCATTATAATAACTAAATTGTATTAGCTGACTATTTCGGACAACGTATTTTAGGCTGCAAAATTTTAGATGAATCCTAACCAAGAACTCTTACACAATAAATGGCCATTCTACAAATAAGACAGGTCACCATCCTTGTTTGGAGTGGGTTGCCAAAAGGAAGTCAGGTTCAATTAGAGAATTTGACAATCATTTTTTACTTTCAATTTTAACAAGAAAACTGTCTTGACTCTTGAAATCGATGTAGTTAGCAGGTTTAAATGGTCAACATAAACAGTAAAAAAAAAGGGGGCCAGGAAGTTAATTATAGTGCTACGAATGGTATGAGTTAGCAGATGGGCTGGTTCATGAAGATTTGTCCGCAATGTAATCTGAAATTTACCATGTATACTGCTTCCCTCTGCCACTGTTTGAGCAGCCTCATAGGACAATGGTCTAAGCTGATATAGGTAAGTGTATATTCCTCCTCCAGATCTAATCAGAATCAATTCTAGTCTGAATTGGTTGTCAAATAATTAAGTCAGATCCATTCATTATTAAAATGACAAAATTAAAATGCTCACATAGACGAGATTGTTTATAACGCTCTCATTACCGTACACTTCACCACTGATGGATGTTCATCAGCTTCCAATATTGTAGCGCTCCACTCTTGGGCAGGTTCAAAATCAACCTGGTCCCACGATGGCCCTCGCCTCCAACAGCGTTGGCGCCCAGTACATCGGCTGCGTGACAAAGGTAAGCTGCAAACCGGATCAACGTACAGTTATGCGTATTCACACCACAAAATATGACCACAATGGATCTCCAAAGAACTTCAGAGCATAGTAATTTATACTTCTCTGTTCTTGTATTCTAAATTGCAAATTCAAAGAAATGGATTCACTATTTTTCCATCATAAGAAGCTGCATAAATTTATTAGAGAACACACATAAAGAATTCAGTAAGGATGCATCTCTTTCAATTAGAGATGTCATGGTATAGTAAGAACAAAATGTTCAAAAATGATGTAGGACATGTCAAGATTATAAGAAAATCTGAGGGAAAATGCAAACTATTTCAAGGCTTAAGCTATAATTATATTGTATTCAAATCAAATTTTGTAGACAAGAAGCAACAATAAATTCTTTTTAGAGAAAAATATTAGTAGAAAATGCAAATAAATAATAGTGGCACCTTATTGCAGCCAAAATAAAATAACAACGGCCTTGAGTGACGGGAAAATAAGGTTATTAGCTAGGACTCTATTTATACAATTCGGTTGTTTGTGATTTGCCACAAATAACGAGACACACTAACCTAATATGAATGATACCTCAAATCCATTTGGTCATCTGGGCTGGATAAGAATGAACACAAAATGTAAAATAGTAGTAAACCTGCATATGAAGGGAAGATTTTCATTTCAGATAACACAAGAGTAAATAGTTTCATATCCATATGGAAGTATGAGCCAGTATAAATAAAGATAATCAAAAAAAGAGATAAATTAGTAAATCCAGATCTAAGTGCAACCCCTAATATACCCATTAAAATTTATGAATCGTTGCGACCAAATATGTTCCTTGAGGAGCCTGTACTATTGCAAAGACAAAAGAGAAAGGTGCTCCCAGAATTTATGAGGTTGCCGGTTTTGACATCCTGATCTGGCCGGGAAGGCACAACTCCCCACAATCTGTCCCCTCACATGAATCCTTCTCTTACCACTCAAATAAATAAACTTCATGCCTTCTTGATCATTATGATCATGTCGTTAGCTTAAGATAAAAAAATCATGGCATCCTTCATTTCTCAACCCGAAACAAACAGTGGGAAGGAATAAAAGTAAGCACATGAAGAGCGAGCAAAAATATCATACCTTGAAGCTGCCCATCCATTGTCCTGGCCATTGAGTCAAAGGCCCTAGCCGTGTTGCCATCTGATGGGTGGAAGGTGCCCTCTCTCTCCTTCCGAAGTGAACCAACTCAGTCAGCTAGCTCTGCTAAGAGCTTCAATGTCCAATTGACTGCATAAACCCATAAAGCATCCATGAACAAAACGAAGACACACACAAACAATTACCGAGGTTGACTATGGTTGTTTATGTATATCTAGATGCTACAGATTGTTATGAAATTTCTTTGGAAAACAACACAGAGAGAGCATGCTTGCTACGGATTGGAAGACACTGAAAGTTTGAAACATATACCTTGAATTCTTGAGAAATCATGGCAGATCGATGGCATGTGAAAGGGTGTACCAATATTATAGTCATGGCCTTTCCTTGCCGTGATGAAGTACGGCGAGGCAAAGAAAGAGTTGGAATCATAGAAAATTTTCCCCACCCGTCTTCTCCACCGCTGCCGCTCTCCTCCCACCTTCCCGGCATTGTCGTTGCCCTCCTCCACATCCTCCCCGATCCAGCGCCACCCTCCTCGCATCTCCTCCGACCTCCACCGCCGCAAGCCCCCATATCCATCCACCTCCGACCTCCCCCATCTCCCATCTCCCATCTCTTCGGACCTCCGCTAGTGCCTGCCCTCACCTCCGTTCGGGAGCGCCTGCCAGATCCCTTCTCCTCCGACCCCCATCGCCGCCAGCTTCTCCTAGGATCTCCACCGCCGCCACCTGCGCCGGCCTGTTCAGAACGAGGGTGGGGGAATCTGCGGGGCAGGAGGCGTGTGTGTGTGACCTATTGAAGAGGACGTTGCTTTTTATTTTCTCTCTGGCGCGTTCTTTTTTCTTGCCCAGCTCGCTCGCGCCACGGCCCACGGGTCTATCGTGGAGCGCTGTGAGATAGGCCAACCATAGACGCACTTACTTGTTCTCAATGCAACTACACTAGATTCCACGCAGCGAGCCAACGAGCACGCTAAACAACTTTAAGTTGCCCTGGTGCACAGCTGCGTCGCGTGATCGTCGCGCTGGGCTAGGCCCATCTAGGAAACGCCATGAGCGGCGCGGCGCGTCCGGCTCGCTAAATGCGATGTATAGGGGCTCCCGAGAGCACTTCACCACTGGAGCGGAGCGGAGCGATCAGTTTTTTCTGGAGTGGAGTGTTACCGAACAGGCCATAAAGCTTCATGGGCTGCCCAGCTCACATCGTTTTCTCCAGTCAGGCTTGGAAAGCAGGCTTCGTTGCCAGAGCGGTGCCTAATGCGTCATGGGCAGGACGACTGATTTCACTGGGCCAGACCGGTGCCTACTTGTTAAGCCCTCTTCGACGTGGTAGCCCACTGGCGAGGAAAGAGGAAATACTATGTTCTTTATGAACATCTTCCACTGGAAAAAAGCAAAAGCAAATGCAAAAGGAACAGCCGAACAGCTCTATTGTTTGCAATGATGATTCATCCATGTGCAGTATTCGATTCTGCAGTCTGTGTTCCTGTTATCAACATGGGCGAGCCACCGTGAGTGGTAGGGAATTGAATGGCTGCAGGATGCGCATCCAGGTTACCCACCTCTACCAACCGGCCAGTCTAGTGCAGCATGCATGTATGCCTCGCAGCACGAGTACCATACGAGATGTTTCTTCCAACTACTCCCTCCGGTCCTATTTAATTGACTCAGATTTAGTACAAAGTTGTGCTAAATCCGAGTCAATTAAAAGAGACCAGAGAAAGTATAAATGAAGGTGCGCTCTCTATATGTGTTCGGAAAAAAGATCGTATATACCCGTCATAGATCTTTTTTTGTCTGTTTCTACGCCGAACATTTCTGCAAAACTAAATGGTGTTGGTGTTTTGTTGGGTTCTAATTTTAATGATGATATCGTTGTGTCGACTAAGGTTCTAAGACATATGGAGTTGGAACGATTAACGGATACCTCCCTTATAGATGAAGAAGAGGAGCTGCATGCCACTAACGAGGGTCAGCTCCTTTCACATCTAATAGGTGAGGTATCTGAAGTTGATTTTGATGAGGCGATTCTTGATTCAGTTTATGAATTCAAAGCTTCTCGCCGGAAATCAAAGTCTTCTTCCACAAAGAAGAATGTTGGGTCTCGGAAAAATGCCAAAATCATAAAATCTACAATTGATTCTATATGAATGGCATGTTTAGTAATAGCAGACTTGGCTAAACACTATACTGCTAATTCTATTGGTGAACATTGTTTAGATTTTGTGGCTATTTCTGAGACGGGCAAACGAGACTAGTCTCACCTATCAGGTGGAAGTTTCTCGGCCTCCTCGTGGTCGTTATGGGGCCTTTTACTTGGTGTTACAGTTGATACCATGGAGCTGTTAACTAATTCGGGGGAAGGGGGATTATCATATTAAACTTCATATCTAGTCCTTGTGTATGGTGCTGCCCAGAATGAGTTCAAGCCGGCCTTTCTCCGTGATTTAGTTAATCTAACGAAAGATAATATGTATCCTATTATTATAGGAGGTGATCTCAATTTGTTAATATTCGCTCATGAAAAGAGTAAAGGTCGATTCGACAATAACTGGCCGGTCGTTCTTATTCAACGTTGTCATTGATAGCTTGGATCTACGGGAGGTTACAATGATTGGGAGACAATTTACTTGGACAAAAGTCTCCATGAGCCTACTTATGAGAAGTTGGATGGAGTCCTAATGGAATCTAATTTGGAATTAAAATACCTAATGGTTTCAGGATCTCCCGCGTATCAAGGCTATGTCGGATCACCCTCCTATATTGTTAACCACCAGAATAACCAGGCCGTCGGGTAAAATGTTCTTTCAAAATTGAACTGGGATGGTTGCATAAGGCTGGTTCTTTGGATTTAGTTAAAACAATATGGGAGAAACCTGTTGCCGGTTGGGTTCCCATCCAAAGATGGTCTGACAAGCTACGCGTCACGCGTAGATACCTTGGCGGATGGGCTTGACACATGACTGAGCAGCTCAAAAATGAGAAACTCAACCTCTCATCGATTATCGATGATATTGAGGCAATCGCTGAGGTGAGACCACTATCCATGAAAGAGAATGAACTTAAAAGTCAATCAAATGCGAAGTTAGCTAGCATGCTTCACGAGGAGGAACTCAAGTGGTACCAACGATCAAAGGCTAAATTCTTGTTGGAAGGAGACTCGAATACGAGATATTTCCATGGTGTCGCCAATGGCAGAGACAAGAAGAAACTCATTCATTCTCTCACACGGGACGATGGCACGATCGAATGTCAGGAGCAGCTTAAGGCATATATCACCAGTTATTATAAAGGTTTATTCCGCGAACCTGTGGAAAGTAATATATCTATGGATAAATCCAGGATTGACGACATTCCTCAAGTTTCACAAGAGAAGAACGTCTTTCTCACTGCTCCTTATTCTGAGAAGGAGGGGAAGAAGTTGGTTTTCCTGGTGGAACATAATAAAGCTCCTGGTCCATATGGTTTCCCATCTGAGTTTTAGCAGCACTTCTGGGATATTATCAAGTCGGAATTGATGAACTTTTTAAGGATCTACATGCTGGCCAACTTGAACTCTTTAGTATCAACTTTGGGGAAATCATTTTGCTCTCTAAGGTTAACGAAACTGTAAGAATCCAACATTATAGAGAAATATGTCTCCTTAATGTTTGTTTTAATTTTTTTTACTAAATTTGCTGCAACTAGGCTCAATTCAATGGCTAACAATGTAGTACGCCCCACTCAGACGATCTTCATGCAAGGGAGAAATATCCTAGATGGAGTTCTCACCTTGCATGAAACTGTCCATGAGTTGCATCGCAAAAAGATGAATGACATAATTTTGAATATTGATTTTGAGAAAGCTTATGATAAAGTAAAATGGTCTTTTCTTCAGCAGACTCTCGGAATGAAAGGTATTCTAGTGAGTGGCGGGCTCTTATCCATAACTTTATTTTCGGAGAAAGTGCTGCAATCAAAGTCAAAGGTTTACGGCAAGGCAACCAATTATCGCCAATGTTATTTATTATTGTGGTTGATATGTTAGCTATTGTTATAGAGCGTGCCGGTAGTCAAATTGAAAGGGTAGTTCTGCATCTTTTTGATGGTGGACTAACCATAATTTAATATGCCGATGATACAATTCTATTTATGGAACATGATCTTGAGAAAGCAAGGAATCCAAAATTAATATTATCAGCATTCGAGTAATTATCAGGGTTGAAAATTAATTTCCATAAACGTGAATTTTTTGCTTTAGTGACGCCAACGACGATGCCAATCATTATGCTTAGATCCTTGGTTGTTGGATTGGTCAGTTTCCTATTAGCTATCTAGGCATTCAGATACATTATCGGAGGCTTATGATCGCTGAATGGAAGCATGTCGAGGAGCGACTAGAGAGGCATCTTAGTAGTTGGAAAGTAAAATTGCTATTCATGGGTGGAAGATTGGTTCTCATCAATTTAGTATTAACAAATATGACATTGTACATGATTTCCTCCTTCCAAGTTCCCAAAGGAGTCTTACATCGGTTAAATTATTTTCGATCAATATTATTTTGTCAAGGGGATAGTGAGAAGAAAAAATACAGGCTTACCAAGTGGAGTATTGTCTACCGACCAAAAGACCAAGGGGGGCTTTGTGTTCAAGACCTTCAGGTTAAGAACACAGCTTTATTGGGCAAATGGTTGTCAAAGCTACTAACCGAGGAAGGGGTCTAGCAGACAATACTTCAAATGAAGTATGTTTCCTCACAAGAGATTTCTCAGGTTCATTGGAAACGTGGGATTCACAATTTTGGGTCAGCTTGATGGCTTCGAAGAGGCACTTCTTCCCCTTCGTTTCTTTCTCAAATAAGGATGGATCTGAGATTATGTTCTGGTAGGATAAATGGTTAGGTAATGCCATGCTCCGAGAATAATATCTGGCTTTATATAATATTTTGCATCATAAGGGTGATACCTTAGCGAAGGTGATGGAATCTAACCCACTAGTGTAACGTTCAGACGTGATCTTATTGAACCTAGGCTGATAGCATGGAACGAATTTCTACATAGATTAGCTGTAGTACAACTATCACATGGGCCTGATGAATTCCATTAGAGCCTCACAACGAATGGAAAATTCATCGTGGTTTCCTTGTATAATGCGTTAATCCTCCAACCATTACAGCTGGTAATTAATTTTAAGAATTTATGGCGAATGAAGATACCTTTGAAGACAAAAGTGTTCGCATATTATCTTCATCGTGTGGTTATCCTTACTAAGGATAATCTTGCAAAGCATAATTGGCAAGGAAGTAAGAAGTGTGTTTTTGTCATCATAATGAGACAACTAGACACTTATTCTTCATTGTCATTTTCATTTTGCTAAGTCTATATGGTCAATCATCCAAATAGTTTCAACCTTATATCCACCAACAAGTGTTGCTAATATTTTTGGCAATTAGCTTCATTGGGTGGACCATAGGTTTAGCGTACTTATTAGGGTGGGACAGCTTTCCATTATTTTTTTCGCTTTAGATATGTGGAAATGATAAAGTGTTTAATGATACAAATATTTCTCATATGCAGGTTATCTGTCGGTGTAGTACTTTGCTCCGTTCATGGTCGACTCTACGGCGTATGGAGACTCGCGACCTGTTGACGAAGGTGTCTACACGGTTGGAGACCGCTGCGAGGGATTTTATTAAACAACATGGGTGGCAGCTCAATCTCAGGATTGGTCCGGTGCCACCTTAGGGGATGTCATAGATTCATGTTCATGTTTGTATCGTAACTATTACTATATTTTATAGCATCCTACTTATACAGAGGCCGACTGTAATACTTGAAAATTTGAAGTAATAAAATGCCATTTATCTAAAATAAAGATAGGCTAAGAGCATCTCCAGTTGTCGCCCAATAGGCTGTCTAGCAATGCTTCAGGGCAGCCTCTGTTGAGGACATCGACACATTGTT
>NC_061511.1:20880755-21021646 GCF_022539505.1 Lolium rigidum
TAAGGTGGGTGATGGTTCCACTACTAGATTTTGGAAGATGTTTGATTGGGTGATAGGACTTTAGCGCAGCAATATACATCTTTATATCATATTGTGCAACATAAGAACGTGCTGGTCGCAGATACACTAGCTCAGGTGCCTCTAAACATACAATTTAGGTGATCATTGACTGGAAATAAGTGGACAGCATGGTTGCATCTATGTAGAAGACTCATGAATGTTAATCTTAATGATGAGTCTGATAAGTTTATTTGGAATATTACAACATCAGGTTTTTTTACGGTGAAATCTCTGTATGAAGATTTGATGAATGGTCATACGCCTTTTTGCGGAAATACCTATGAAAATTAAAAATCCCCCTCAAAATAAAGATTTTTATGTGGTTCCTTAATAACAAAGTGCTATTAACTAAAGATAATCTGGCGAAAAGGAAGTGGAAGGGGTGTACTAAGTGTTGTTTTGTGGTGCACAAGAATCCGTTGAACACCTATTCCTAGCTTGCCCTTTTGCAAAACTAGTGTGGCGCATGGTATATTTCGCCTTTAATCTTCCACCCCCGACTAATATTACCAATTTGTTTGGTAATTGGTTGAATGGTGTTGACAAAAAAGCAAAAGAACGTATACGCATTGGTGTATCGGCCTTGTGCTGGTCAATATGGAGATGTAGAAATAATACTGTGTTTAACAAATCAAATTCTTCTAATAATTTGCAGGTAATTCATATGGTTGTGCACTGGGTGCAACAATGGGCGTTACTACTCCCCCAAGATCAGCGAGTGTTTATGGATACTGGATGGACCCATCTCCAGACGGTCGCTCAGTATGTCTTGTCCCAGGCTGGTTGGTGTCACACTAGTCGACTACAGGATGCTTAGTTGGCGTAGTTTCAAAGAGCTGATGTTTCGATGGTTGATTTATGTTTCAACCATGAGTGATCCATGAATTTGTATTAAATATTTATACTGAATGTTGAGGTTTCAATAAAGGCCGTGTGCATCATCACGATGCAGAGGCTGGGATCATAACCCCTTTTCGAAAAAGAAAAAAAACTGCTTTGGATGCTAGCCTACCTCGAGTATATACGCGACTATGATGGCTCTAGTGAAAGGCCTGAGTAAACATCATCCTTGCACTAGTAGAAACAAGGGCTTTGGTTTTTTGCCCCAAATAGCTTTTGCACCGGATTTGGCACGAACCGGTGCTAAAAGGGGTCATTAGCACCGGTTCGTGGTGAGCAGCCAGCCGAGGGACCTTTTGCACCGGTTTGTGTTACGAACCGGTGCAAATGAGTATCTTTGCACCGGTTCGTAACACAAACCGGTGCAAAAGGTTCGTCGCCGAGACACGTGTCAGCCGAGGAACCTTTTGCACCGGTTTGTGTTACGAACCGGTGCAAAGATACCTCATTTGCACCGGTTCGTAACACAAACCGGTGCAAAGGTCCCCGGCCCTATTTCAGCTGAGCTACCCGGCCAAACAGCCCACTCACTTCATTTTTGCTAGGAGAAGGTGTGTGTGTTGAGTGCTACCTTGCATTTCTTTGGCATGCACACAAGGTGCTCGATGAAATGTCTGAGAGAATGATTTCGCTTGATTTTACACAAAATAAAAATGCGATGAGGTGCCGGAGCGACACTTAAGCTTTCTCCTCTTTCTTTCCCTCCTCGATCAAGGTTAAACAACTTTACCCTTTCATTTGTACGGTGCTAATATCCACTATATATATTATGATGTTTTGTAATGGTTTTTTGATAAACTTAATATTTGATGCGGATGAACCGGCGACAATGGATGTACGTTGACCGACGTCTGCCCGAGTTCACTTCGGGCCTGAAAGAATTTTTCCGTGTGGCTGAGGAAAACCCACGGGCGGATGGTTATATGTGTTGTCCATGTGTTGATTGCCGGAACTTAAAGCAATACCCTGAATGGCAAGTCATTCACTCCCACCTGCTTTGGAAAGGTTTCATGCCCAGCTATAATTGTTGGACCAAGCATGGAGAAAGAGGGGTTATGATGGAAGACGACGACGAAGAAGAAGAGGATGATGATATGTACCCTAACTACGGTGATACCGCAACGGGGCATGATGAAGATGAGGAGGCAGGTGGAGGTGATCAAGATGAAGAGGCATCGGATGAGCCCGTTGATGATGATCTTCGTCGAGCCATCGCTGATGCACACGGAGATGCGAAACTGAAAACGAGAAGCGAAAGTTAAAGGGCATGTTAGATGATCACAAAAAGAAGTTATACCCAAATTGCGAAGATGGCAACACAAAGCTCGGTGCCACACTGGAGTTGCTGCAATGGAAGGCAGAGGCTGGTATATGTGACAAGCCATTTGAGAAGTTACTGAAAATAATGAAGAGGAGGTTTCCAAAGGATAACGAATTGCCTGACAGTACGTACGAAGCAAAGAAGGTTCTCTGCCCTCTAGGATTAGAGGTGCTTGAAGATACATGCATGCATTAATGACTGCATCCTCTACCGCGCTGAGTACGAAAATTTGGAAAAATGCCCGGTATGCAATGCACTACGGTATAAAATCGAGGCGAGATGACCCCGGTGATGTTGAGGGCGAGCCCCCTAGGAAGAGGGTTCTGCCAAGGTTATGTGGTATGCTCCTATAATACCATGGTTGAAACGTCTGTTCAGAAATAAAGAGCATGCCAGGTTGTTGCGATGGCACAAAGAAGACCGCAAGAAAGACGAGAAGCTGAGACACCCCGCTGATGGGTCGCAGTGGAGGAAAATCGATAGAGAGTTCCCGGACTTTGCAGATGACGCGAGGAACTTAAGGTTTGGTCTAAGTACAGATGGAATGAATCCTTTTGGAGAGCAGAGCTGCAGTCATAGCCCCCCATCTTTAGCACCGGTTTCAGCCAGGAACCGGGATAAAAGGGGTATATAATCAAATCCACCATCTTTAGCACCGGTTCAAGCCAGGAACCGGGATAAAAGGGGTATATAAACTAAAGACAACGACTTTATTGAAATTTAACAAGATACGTTAACTAAACTTAAACTAAAACAACGACAACGACTTTATTGAAATTTAACATTAACTAAATTTAAACTAAAATAATAACAACTTCTACTAGTTCTTCCGCGCATCCGTTGCTGCCCTCCTGGCTGCCGCCTCCTGCCGCAGCTCCTCCTCACAACGACGCTTATGCATCTCCTCACTATCCAGATCCGCCACACGCGGCCGCTTATGCAGCTCCTGGAGACTCTGCCTCTCAAATGCTTCTATGGTAGCCGCTAGCGCCGCCTCCTCCCACTCCTCTATCTCTGCAAGCTGCGGGTCCACCTCATCCTCTGCTGCCCTCCTTGCTGCCGCCTCCTGCCGCTGCAGCTCCTCCCACTCCTCTATCTCCGTGAGCTGCGGGTCCACCTCCACCGGCGGCGGGTGCGGCTTTGGGGGCATTGTGCAATGGGCTAGGGTTTGGTGATGATCGAAGTGGGAGAGACGGGGACGTACTATTTATAGAGGGAAAATATCTTCGAGAAGCTTCGCCGGAGAGGCTCTTTCCTTCTTGGTCGTTGCCTCTCAGGCTGCTCTCTCTACTCTCCCCGGAGGGGGCTATATATAGCAATGTGCCTCCAGATAACCCCCCCCCCAGATGAGGCCACCCCAGATAAGGCAAACACCAGATAAGCCTCCCCCAGATTTAGCCCCCCATCTTTAGCACCGGTTTCAGCCAGGAACCGGGATAAAAGGGGTATATAATCAAATCCACCATCTTTAGCACCGGTTCAAGCCGAGAACCGGGATAAAGGGGTATATAAACTAAAGACAACGACTTTATTGAAATTTAACAAGATACGTTAACTAAACTTAAACTAAAACAACGACAACGACTTTATTGAAATTTAACATTAACTAAATTTAAACTAAAATAATAGCAACTTCTACTAGTTCTTCCGCGCATCCGTTGCTGCCCTCCTGGCTGCCGCCTCCTGCCGCAGCTCCTCCTCACAACGACGCTTATACATCTCCTCACTATCCAGATCCGCCACACGCGGCCGCTTATGCGGCTCCTGGAGACTCTGCCTCTCAAATGCTTCTATGGTAGCCGCTAGCGCCGCCTCCTCCCACTCCTCTATCTCTGCAAGCTGCGGGTCCACCTCATCCTCTGCTGCCCTCCTTGCTGCCGCCTCCTGCCGCTGCAGCTCCTCCCACTCCTCTATCTCCGTGAGCTGCGGGTCCACCTCCACCGGCGGCGGGTGCGGCTTTGGGGGCATTGTGCAATGGGCTAGGGTTTGGTGATGATCGAAGTGGGAGAGACGGGGACGTACTATTTATAGAGGGAAAATATCCCGCGCGGCGTCGTTTGACGGGAACCTACCACGCGCGCGTCGTGGCGGGAACCTATCCCACGCGAAACACGAAAAATAAATGGCGGGAAAATACAAAAGGCAGTGAAAAAAGGGACCTTTTGCACCGGTTGTTGGCTCGAACCGGTGCAAAAGGGGTCTTTTGCACCGGTTCGAGCCAACAACCGGTGCAAAAGGCCCTGTGCATAAATTCCGCGCGCGCGCCCTTTCTTCTCCATTCGCGCGAGGACCAAATTACGGGGAGACTCGCCAGATTTTCGCCCGCCGCGCGCGCGCCGTCGACCGCGCCTCCCCGCCCGCCCGCGCGCCGCCTCCCCGCCCGCCCGCGCCGCCGCCGCCTCTCCTCGCCGCGCCGCCCCGCCCGGCCCGCGCCGCGCCGCCTCTCCTCCGCCCGCGCCGCCGCCTCTCCTCCGCCCGCGCCGCCGCCTCTCCGCCGACCGCGCCGCGCGCCCTGCTCCTCCGCCGCGCCTCACCGTCCGCCCGCGCCGCCCCCGCCCCGGCCCGCGCGCTGCGCCGCCCCCGCCCGGCCCGCGCGCCCGCGCCGCTCCCGCTCTGCGCAGCCGCCGCGCCCGCCGCGCCGCGCCGCCAACCGCCGCCCCGCTCCGGCCGGCAGCCGCGGCTACAGGTGAGCCCCGGCCGGCCTTTTCCTTTTTTTTTTCTTTTTTTTTGTTTTAGTTAGATCTATTTAGAAAATTGTAGTTAGAAAATATTTGTTAGAATGTTAGATAAAAATGTTAGAAAATTGTTAGTTAGAAAATATATGTTAGACAAATTTTTTTACTAAGATATAGAAAATTGTAGTTAGAAAATTGTAGTTAGAAAATTGTAGTTAGAAAATATATGTTAGAAAATTGTAGTTAGAAAATATATGTGAGAAAATTGTAGTTAGAAAATATATGTTAGAAAATATATGTTAGACAAATTGTAGTTAGAAAATATTTGTTAGAATTTAGAATATAGAATATGTTAGATAAAAATGTTAGAAAATTGTAGTTAGAAAATATATGTTAGACAAAATATATGTTAGACAAATTTAAAAATAGTAGTATTTGTTACTAAGATATATATATATTCATAAGTAATTTATTCAAATTCAATATTAGTTTGCATACGATGCCGCGCCGCCGCGTCCCGGAGCTAGGACAATTTTAGAGGAGTTGCGGCAGTTGGGGGAAGTTCGGGACTGGGCTCCGCCGGGGTGGCACTGGGAGGTGTTATCTTCCGGGGCGCGCACCTTGGTGCGGAATCCGGGTCCCGTCGTCGACCCGGATATTCTCTGGTGGAGGTCTTATGGGCCACGTTCGTTTCAGAGGGAGCCGGCCCCGCCGGAGGTGGTAGCTCAGCGCATTGCAGCGGAGGATGAGCATGTTCGCCGTTACATGTATGCGTTAGACACCATGTATAGGACCGGATGGTCAGTTATGCAGGGATCTCATGTTAGCTATGCTCCCGTTACTGTTCCGTGGCTTTGGGTGTTCACCCGGCGCGGCTCGGGACCCGGTCGGCGCCGTTGAGAGCTTGTAGTGTGATGTATTAGGGACCGATCGAGCTATATGTGTAACTCAGATCTTTGATTATGTATTCAGCATTATCCTTTATTTGCACTTATATATATGTGTAACTCTAATATTTGATCATTTATTTATATCATTATCTTGGTTAATTACTGCTTCGTTGTGTTTATAGCATTAGAATAACTTGTAAGTCTTTGCGGAAACTATGGAACGAGACCTAGAAAAAGAATACATGGTCGAGGAGATTATCCGTGATGATGAGGATATCACCTCTCTTTACCTAAACCAATCCGGCGAGGGAGACGAGCGAACCCGTGGAGACGCCTCCGGTGAGGAAGATGAGCAAGACAACCGTGGAGACGGCTCCGGTGAGGGAGAAGGTGACGACTGCGAGGGAGAAGCTCACGACGCCGCCGAGGTGTATATATATTAATTAACCAAGCCTCCAGATTTGTGCATATACATGTATTAACGTTGTTTCTTCTTTTAGACCTCCCGATCAACAAACTCTACTGGCAGAACTAAACGAGGCGCGGCCAGAAAGATGGAAGACCATGAAAGGTGCACCATCACGGAAATCGCGATAGATGGCGAACCGATTTCTCCCAAGAAGTTCGCAAAAAAGTTTGTAAGTCAATGTGGAGTTGTTGTTAGGGACACCGTCCCGATCACCACTCAAGAATGGAAGAAACCTGTAAAGGGGGCGAAGGAGTTACTTATGTCGACACGAGATTAAAAAGTGTGATGTTTAGGAAGCTGCTGATAAATTTCATCTTTCCGGAGCCAACTGACTCTGATAGTGAGAATGACAGGCCAGACCCTGAGGATCCCGAGCTGAATAGCGTACAGCGAAAAGTAAGGTAGAAGGGGAACCAGTTCCCCAGCTTGGAAACCAGAAAAACTCGTGCCCCCCGCTCCAAGTGTATCCCGATGTCACAGCGTGCTTTGATCCGGAGATGGTAAGACTATACAAAGATGAGGCAGATGCGGTCGGTATGAGTATTCCTGAGTACTTAAGCCGCATCGATGCACAATTCCTTACAAGTACGGGTGATGATGTCCAAATAGCATACCAGTACAAGTACGGGCAACCTCTTGTCGGAGCCGAGGAGTTGCCTAATCTATCAACGCAACTGCGAAGACTGCATAATTGGTACATGGAAAAATGTAAGGATGGTAAGAACTGGATCATGGTGGCAATCACAGATGAGCACTATGGGCGAAATGACGTGATGAACATCGAATTTTGTGAATTATTTCAGTTATTCAACCAAGACGCCCTCGACAAATCTCTGCTGAGTGCCTACTGTCTGTAAGTATTATTTATGTAATTAAGTCTCTACCGCGGCTCGTCCATTGCATGCATATAACCATACTCTCATTGTATTATGCAGAATGAAGATCCGCGAATGCCGCAAGGGGCAAATCTATGATCTTGGGTTCGTTGACCCATATACCGTGAATGGGTATACTGTCGACCACTCTCCCAAGGACACGGAGAATAACTTGGTATATGTCTTAAGGAAAAACTCATACAAAAGGGCAATACTATTTCCTTACAACTTCGCGTGAGTGTTACTGTCTTCACACATTAAATCTTTTTCGCTTACTCCATGTGTTAAGTGTAATTGATGAGTTATGCATATATATGTGTGTCCGCAGGTTTCACTATATCCTGCTAATCATTGAACCCGACACCGGGATAGTAGAAGTCATGGACTCGAAGAGTAAACCCCTTGAGGCGTGGGGGGACATGGCTGATATCCTCCTCAAGGCTTGGAAACGGTTCACCAACAAGTCTCCGGGTTTAAAGAATAAAGAACTTCGAATAAAACATGTACCGGTAAGTACTACTGGCTAGGCCGCGCATCTCTTTGATTCTAGTTTCAATATACCATTATTATCATCCTTGATTATATATATATTATTTTGATTGAACTTTGTTCTCGTAAAGTGCTTGAGGCAGGAGGACGGGAATAATTTATGCGGGTTCTACGTTTGCGAGTTCATCCGCCAGAATACCCACCATAAGAGGGACATTTTGGAACAACTTGATGTAAGTAAACAACATTCATGGCTTTATATTATCACCTTCTGTTTCATTCACATACACACACATATATATATTGACCACCGTACCTTCTTTAAATTATTAGATCCAACGGTTGCGGAACGGTCTTCTAGCAACCGAGCGTGTACGAGCAATTCAAGAAGAGCTGGCGGGATTCTTACTTGAGCAAGTCATAGCTCCAGACGGAGATCACTATGTGGCCGACATGCAAAATCACCGTTGATGTAGACATATATATATATATGCATGAACTCGTGTGTCACTTTGATCGATATATATATGTAATATAATGGTTTGCTATATATATATATATATTTGAATTTTCTGCATTAATATTATACCGTATTTCGAATGGGGCAGAGTCTCTGCCGCGGCAGCGTTTTAGTGCAATTCCCTGCCGCGGCAGACTCTGCCGCGGCAGGGAATTGCACAGAAACGCTGCCGCGGCCCAACCCTTTTGCACCGGTTCGTATTACGAACCGGTGCAAAAGCTCCCCCGCCGAGCGCCCCACAGCCGGCCACGTGGAGACCCCTTTAGCACCGGTTCGTAAGACAACCGGTGCAAAAGGGGGGGGGCCTTTTGCACCGGATGGCTTGCACCGGTTGGCCATCCGGTGCATATGGCCTTTAAAAACCGGTGCAAAAGGCCTTGTTTCTACTAGTGTTGAGTTCGGACAGATTCCTGCCAGGGAAAAAGACGCCATGAAATGGGCATTTCATAATAACTTGCTGCCTTGCTGGTCGATCTTGGCGAACTAGCTGCGTGCTGATTGAGATCAACTTGCCCATGACTAATGATGCATGGAGTGTAAAGCTGAAGACCGCTTATGACATAATCCTCCTAGTCTTAGTCCCATGATCCCATCATGATAGAGCTTGCTTATTAGCATATCATTGCTAGAGATACATATACAGCTAGGCCGAGGCCGAGGCCAACCGCCGGATAGAATAGTTAGGCTCTCTTAGTCAGAAGAAAAAAAAAGGTTAGGAGTTCTATTAGAAAGTAGTTCACAGAAAACTGAAGGGTCATGATGCCTAGACTCTAGAGGGGCGAGACTGCATTATGTCCGCACACCAATCATGCCGACTAAAGGTGTTAGTGTGGATCATGACACAAATATATATATAGATGATAATGCTAGCTTAACATGTCTGATATATGCTGATATAATGCCTTGTGATGTACGGTTTGGTGCGCAGGACATTTAGCCGCCATGCATGTGTTTGTTCGTTTGTTTTGCTTGCTTGCCTTGCCTTTTTTAAGAGTTTGTTTGGTTGCTTACTCAGCACATATATTGTTTACTGTAGTGTACGTGTGGTATGCCTGGGTTTCCATGCAATTGGCGTGGATATTGGCTAATCAAACAGCTCAATTCCAGCATAACCCGTTCACTAATTAGCAACAATCCAAATTGAAGAGAAGCGTAGGTTTGTATCAGATCATAACCTACTCATGAGTCATGACTCATGCATGATGGAGACTAAAACCCAAAGAGGTCGTGGCATATCGGTCTTATAATATTTCGGCAACACCTTATGTTGCTGAGTTTGGAACTACCTACCGACAGCCAGGGCAATTAAACTCTCATTAAGAATCCTTAACATAATATGGAAAGAAAGGAAAGCAGCATCCTGACAGAAAAGACCGTGAAAAGCAGCATCAATTTTATGCCAATTTACAACCGGTGTGGCTGGCGGCATGAGCTTAGAATCAAACTTTGATGTTTTCTTGAAGACAGCTCCTTTGTTTTTTCAGATGGTTGATTTTTGTATCGACTTTAGTCGATGAGTGAGGTGTAATAATGTGTAAACGCTGGAGTAGGTAATAAAGCAGCCATATGCATCATTTTGATGCAAAGGCTGGGGTAAAACCCCCATTTAAAAAAAAACTAATTAAACAAAGTGTCATAATATTGTGTGACGTGTGGTTGGCACAGGACATTTGCAAGGCCATCTAAAAGAGCATTTTCTTGCTTGCCTACTTATGGTATTTTGGCTTTCCATGGTAGGAAAAAATATGGTGGGTACTCCTGCCTTAAATGATCTAATCAGCTAATTAATAGGACCGTGATGAAAAATCAAGCACGGTGAGGTTGATGAGGATCGATGTAAGCATGTTCGTGCTCCCCGCTTCTTCCTCCTTTCGGGTAAGTTAATACATCACTGTTAGGACTTAGGACCATATGGTTGGGTACTATGATATTTTAATTGGCAAGTAGGGTGCCGATTAATTTTATTATCATTAATTATTTTGTAACTACTGAAAGCTCTGACCGACACACGCTCGGCTGAATTGCCTCCAGGTAAATACTTTGATGGTTACACAACCGTATTCATGTTTTACTGTATATGCTAAAATTATGAAGTTGGCTGCCCTGAGATAACCTGTCATGAGCTCTATAGCTAAGCATGCATGTACAAAAATGGTTAGCTTATTGTAGATTGTAAGTTGTTGTTTTTTTTACTTTCTCTATGCTTCATATTTTTGCTTTTTGAGAGCAACTATCTAATTTTGTATATAAAATAATGTAGTGCACAAGATCAAATAAATTGACACAAACACAGCCAAGAAGGGCCCATGATATAAATGAAAGTTATCACGAGGGGACTTCTAAATTCTCGTCTCTATCTCTATACCTCTGGCCTTTGTATCTTGACTTTTATCCACATTTTTTATATTTTTTATTTATATTCACGTGGGTCTAGCAGCCAGGCGAAGGCACAAGCAAAATAAATACCTTCTTACTTTTAGATGTACCAAAATTTTACTCATTGGCACATATAAACAAATGCAGGATGACAATCAAACTCCAAGCTTTGCTGTAGGTTTTAGTTTCCTCTATCAAATCAACTTAGTTGAATTTTAAATTCCAACATGCATGACCGTACAATTTGACAAGATAATAACTTTTTTTATAATGGGTACTTTATTACTCATAAAAAGTAATTACACCCAACCTCTGCATAGTTAAGATGCACACAACCGTTCAAAAAGTCTCAAAAGTCTGGAGTGCTAAAAAAGGCAATTACATATCACAAATGAGCAAATGTAAAACGCCTAAGGTGAAGGCGGAGGCCCAATCCGTAGATTATGCTGCCACCCATGTAGGGAAAAAGTATCCCTCGCTGTGTCCTTCAACCATGTACAGACCTCCATAAACAGGTCGCGGTTCTCCACCTTCTGCAGCGCAGTCCACGAACGGAGAGTAGCGGCACATCTGTAGATAACTTGCAAGAGAAAACAAATTATTCTCATAAAAAACTTTGTCATTTCTACGCAGTCATAGCGACCATATAATAGCAAGCGCCCCACACTAATGAACGTTCTAAATCTATGATCGATCCCATGAAGCCAATTACCGAAGATGTTTGCCACACTAGTCGGGAGATATAGATCAAAAGCTATTTGGATGCATGATCATATAGATCTGGTAAAACGACATTGAAAGAACAAGTGTTTAATTGTCTCATTGTGTTGACAACAAGATAATAACATACCAAAAGATCCTTCCTTGTACCATGTTTCTTCTCGTGTCATATCAATTAACGTAGGTGGAAATGATGCCTCCATTGGAAGGCTCGGGTATGTGTTATATAGGATGGAAAAGCCCCATCCGGGACTTGTACAACGAAAGACCCAACATGGTGTTATACTGTAACAGACATGTATATGTATTAGTACATGATGTTTAGCACTCCCTATTAATCTAAACTACAATGAAGATTTAGGTTGCACCTAAATTCATGAAGACATCTTACTGGAAGGGGCTTTGGTTAACCCACCAGCAATCTAATCCTTGGTCGACACAAACCAGATGTACAAGCGTTTGTTGGTCGCTCGTTCATGGACGAAATGGAAGTTGATCTCTATATGTTTTGCCATGCATCGAAAACTGGACTGGCAGATACATATGGTCTCTCTACCAAAAACACATATTTTCAAGTGTCGAAAAATTTTGACAAAAAAAATCTTCATGTACATTTCCACAGTATATGTGCGTCAGTCAAGTTTCGTGAAAACCGATATTTTTGCGGTCTATTGAAAAATTGAAAAAAATATCTTATTAAAAGCCTTACTTTTAGCACCATTTTTTATTTTTTAACACGCTGTACGACAAGTCGACTTTTCATGAAATAAACTTTGTGGGTGTGTAGCACGTGAACATGTATGTGTGAATTTTTTGTTTCAAACTTTTTGATATTTCAAAACAAGTCTAAGATCCATCTCAAAATAAAGGGAGCATAATGTCCCATGAGCCAAAACACCACTAATCAATAATACCAACATATAGTCCATCAACTTTAACCCTAGCTGGCCAGAGCGAATGGGGCACACTTATGAAAACATCATGAATCGCTATTGACGAAGGGGAAATTTCTTGTTTTGCTTCACTCCTTGCTTCCTCCACCCTCTCGTCCTCGCCAGACAAATCACTCCGTTCTTCATCGAGGACTCGCTGCCACAGTACAAGCAAAGCATGATGTACTTTCCTCGAGTGTGGTTTATCCCTCCAGGTTTTGTAAAGGCGTCGAGGGGTTTCGTAGTTGCAGCTATAGAATGTGCAACTTGTGTCCTTGCCCTAAAATGTGACTAGTATGCGATGGAATTGATCGCATAAACATTTTTTCTCTTGTCCAAAACGTAAAGTAATGTTGTTCCACTCTGGATAGATCCACCGTGGTATTCGATGTGATAAAAAAACCATAAAATTGTCTTCATTAGATCGAAGTACCAAAATAGATCCAGAAAAAAGAAAGCCCCAAATTGGATCTGCATGAAAATAAGTAACTTACATATTCGATGGCATTGCATCTTCGTGTCGCCGATGGTCGCTTCTCTGCCTCGCCGATTGGTGCTCCTCTCCCTTGTCTTCGGGCGCCAAGAGAGTATCCTCCGCTTCTTGGTGGTTGTTGTGCGGATTGCGAGATATAAAACCAAGGGTCAGCTTAGGTGGGCCACATTAGTCAGTGAAACAAGCATAACCAGTCAGCACGGTGTGGTGACCATTCTCAAGCGTGGTACCTAGAAGAAACAACGGTTATAAATGAGTGACGCAATAATTAATGCATCCTTCCCCGTAGTGCAGCCTAAAAGAGTGTCCTCTTCTATGAAACCTTTCACCACACAATTTTGTGCCGTAAACATGATGTGTTTGCCATTAAGTTTTCTAGTTTTACGTGCTATGATACGGTATCATATTATGATACCACCACTAGTGGAAAAAGGGCCTTTAGTCCCGGTTCACAACGGGCTTTAGTCCCGGTTGTGCAACCGGGACTAAAGCCCCCTCTCTAGTCCCGGTTGCTTATGAACCGGGACTAAAGGTCCATCCACGTGGGCGGATGGCGTGCGCTAGGGCGAAGGACCTTTAGTCCCGGTTTGTAACACGAACCGGGACTAAAGGCTATTTCGTTAAAAAAATTTTAAAAAAATTAGATTTTTAATTATTTTTTACTCCCTCTTTTTTTCTATTTTTTAGAATTTCTATTATTTCAGTTATTTACATAGTTTAGTGTCTAACTGCAATTATCTCTAGTTAAATTACTTACTCGTGGTCACACTTCCCGCTCGGTCACCCATCCTCCCACACTAGCACACTTAACTTCCGAGTTCCATTCCGTCCCGCATCAAAGTGCTTCGCGCGCATGTATGTGATACTAGTACCATAACAATCATGTTAACATGTTGGTTGATGTCACATTTATTTATTGTTTGAATTTCAAATAGTTCTTTTAATAAACAAAAGTAATGATGTAATAATGAACTTGAATAAATAAATAAACATTAACTTTTTAATTTGTATTTTTTAAAAAATTTAAAAAAATTGATTTTTTTTTGCCAAACCTAAAACCTAAAAATTTGAAAATCTAAAAATTGGTTAAAAGTAATAGTAATCTTTATGCAGAATGCAATTAATAATTTTATTTTTAAATAAAAAAATAAAATCTGTAATTTATAGTAAAAACTAAAATCTTCCTGCTTTCGTATTTTCATTTGGAATTTTGAGAATCTAAAAATTGGCTAACCGGGTAAACCCGGGTGAATTCGGATGTGACTTTTTCCCACGATGATTTTGATATATTATACGTTTTTTTTCGACATCGTATGCAAAAGTTAATGCGGTTTTACCATTTTTCAAACATTTTTTGCAAAATAAGTGAAAATTCGAATTTCTTAATTTTCCCTAATAGTAGGTTGCGTAACATATAGGAATCTCAAAAGATTTTATTTTTTGAATTTTCTATCATTTTCTTTTCTATTTTACAAAGTTAAAAATGCGATGGGGGGGGGGGTGAAGGGTGCATGGGGAGTAAAACCAGGAAAATAACCTTTAGTCCCGGTTGGTGTTACCAACCGAGACTAAAGGGTACCCTTTAGTCCCGGACTGGAGCATTAGTCTCGGTTCACCAGGAGAACCGGGACTAAAGACCCCATTAGTCCCGGGTCAAAATATTTGGGGACTAATGGGTTGGGATGAAAGGCCTTTTTTCTACTAGTGCACTCTCATCTCTCGCCTCATTAATTGGTGTGCCACATCAGATTTTTACCAACATGGCATGCATGATACTACTTATGATACTCCTATTGTGGCTAGTCTTAGCCGTACCGGGGGCTTGAGAGACTTCAGACCAATGTACAACCTTAGAATTAATTAAATGGCTAAGATTGATGAGGAATGTCAAATAAACTCAATGAATTGGTCGTAAATCCTAACTAGTTTGCAAACCCTAGCTACTGAGATTACTGATACAAGCAAGGCCCTGACGTATTCTTCCACGGCGAAGAACACTATACTTCTAGCTCGGTGCTGTCTGGATGGCTAAGTACTTAAGTAGCTAGCTTGGTCGCTGTCACGCAACCTCCGTCCACTGCACTACACCAACACGTTCCGACGATCCAGCTATTAATTGATCATCAAGAAGGAGAGGAGTAGCTCTTGACTATCATTACATCGAGTCTGCACTGCACGCAAGCCTTTAAACGGGTGAAGGAGCTCCCGGAAGTTGCAGCTCGAGTTGGTAATCTTAATCTGCAAGTCAGCGCTACAACCATTGTTTTATAAACATACCCGTGAGTTGCGACATCTCGCTCAGCCATTTCCGTCAGCTGTTTTTATAGAGCTTCGGAAGATCAGAGAGATCTTGACGCCTTCCAAGTTCTCCTAGCTAGCTAGCAAGCTGCTGGTAACAGGTCAATTAATGGAGGTAGGAGAGTAACGATCTTCGCCTCCACGTACCGCATATAGCACATTTAAAAAGTTGTCATGATCCTCACCCTGATTTTCAGCATCAATCCCAGACGATAGTTCGATGAATGATGAGGTGTGCAGTTTCCACACGGCAAACACCCAACTTGTTATATTCGTGTGCCTAAAGCTAGAAGCAAGCTTCCAGGAACTCGTAAGCAACTTGTGTGTCCTCTACCTCGTCAAGCTAGTTCTAGTTAGCTATAGCTAGCATAGTAGCAGACAGCCAGGGTTTACCTTGCAGAGTTGCAGGAGAACCTGCTTTGTTCTCTCAATCTACATGCTTTGCGCTAAAATACTGACTTTTGCTTGTTCCCATGGTCATTTGCCCGTTAGTCTTATACATCATAGATGGACTGGGCCACAGACACATTCAATCAGTAATTGTGATCCCACTAATTACGTGCAAGCTTCGAGTATATAGTATACACATGACATGATAGTTCTCTGTACTTGAAGGTTTACCGAATCAACATGCCGGAATTCAGACAGATTCCGGCCTGCCTGGGGGAAAAGGAGCCAGGAAATAATTGATTGATCAACTTGCTGGTCTCTTGGCTAGATGGCTAGCTGCACAGCGGGTGATTGGTATGGTACTTGCCCATGACTTCTCATGATGGAGTGCAAAGCGGAAGAGAACGACTATAACATGCCCACTTGATCATAGTTTTATCACGAGGAGCTAGCTTATTTGCATCACTCTTAGGCCATATATAGCGCCGTCGCGGACCGACAGAAAACTGAGCTCTCTCGATTAGGACTTTCATGAATTGATTGATTATATGTAAAGAAAAGAAAAGGTGAGGAGTTCAGGCAGAAAGCTATTCCCCACCAAAAATAAAACAATCAGAAAGTGATTCCAACAAAAGGTCTGTGGATTATGGTGTCTAGCTAGATTAGAATATGCATACTCCAGTCATGATGATTAGAGCATCAGTGGATCATGACACCATATAGAGCTTACTCAAACATCTTGTCTGATATAGTAATAATGGTGTGTGATGTATGGGTTCTCTTTAGCTTCTCCGTGATGTATATATGGTTTGTGCGCACAATGATATTGTGGACGCCATGTATGTTTATTTGTTTGATCGCTTATGGTGCTTCGCTCGATCTGGCTCCTGAGAAATAGCATGGTCTTCAAGAACAAGTTTAAGTCAGAAGTTTTAGTCTTAGACACCATCGTAGGTGAGGCAGATAGGTGACTAGTTCGCGAGTTCTCTCCCAATCCACGTGGTTGACTTCTGTATGTTAACTGTAGATTCTTGTATTTGGTTCTTTTTTTCTATCTATAAAGCAAAAAAGACGCCTTGTTGCTCGTTCATGAGAAAACCGCTTGTGGTATCAGGTTTACATGCCTAAGCAAGAAGTAAGGTATGTATTGGCTAGTCAAACCTTAATAGTTACCGCCATTTAGAGAGTAGCTTATGTCCTATAATGGGCTGTACTCAATTCATGGCCAGAGAATAATCAATTAATTAATCTACTCGTGACTCCTGATGCAGACTAAAACCAAGGATAATTGTCACATCTCCGCATCTCGGTCCAGTACTTAACTAGATCATGATAAAGGTACTACCTACCAGTACCTAATTAACACAGTTGTTAAGCTATGAAGCCACCGACACCCAATGTATATAATTTAAGCTCGCTAAGATCGTTAAGATAAATTTAGAAATATATGAAACTTACATGTGTCCAAAATCGGCATAGGTAATGAACAGATGAATTGTGGTAATTAAACCTCTCAGTGGAAGATGGCGATGCATAATGCTGCGTGAATCGTGATGCGTGGCTGGTGCGGGGCATTTTTAAGACCATCTGCATGCTTGTTGCTTGCTTGCTTACTTATGGTGTTTTGGCTTTCCGTGGATGGACAAAAAAAAAGGTGGGTATTGACTGCTGATCTCATCGACGAATTAATAGGATCACGATGAACAGTCAAGCACAGTGAGGTTGGTGAGGATCGATGTATGCACGTTCATGCTCCCCATTCTTCCACCTTTTCGGTAAGTTAATACATCACTGTTAGGACTTAGGACCATGTACTTGAGCACTATGATATTATAATGTCAGCTAGGATGCCACTGGTATTGTCGTCAATAATTAGTTTGTAACTAACTATAGAGCTCTGGCCGACACACACCCTTGCTGAATTTTAGCCGGGGTAACTACTTTCACCATTACACAATGTTTTGAACAAATTATTTAACTACACCGTATTTAGTTCTTCTAACATAACTGGGTATGCTAAAAACGACGAGCTTGGCTACAACCGTGAAATTGGTTGTCTGAGCTGTATTTTTCGATAAAGGGAATATATTAATATCGACAGATACCAATTACATCTAGTCTCTGCAACAACACGATACAATGCCGGTACGGATGCACATAGCCAAAAATAAAACAAAAAAAGTAAGGAAAAAATGTCCCGCTACGGTATTCCAGCTCCAGCGGCAACAATATATCCACCACTAAGACAGCACCTGAAGTCCAGACACTCCAAAAGCGACTCCTCCAAGAATGGAACAGTACATCAGCGTCGTCGTCGTCCGATCAAAAGATCTTAGGTTTTCACTCTAAAGATAGTCTCCACTCTTAAAACAATGTCTTCAACAAGATCATTGCTAAACACAAACAATTAAGGATAGATCTTGGATTTTTACCTGAAAGGTAAGATCATGAACTTCACATATTGATATATTCTAGGTTGTAAGTAGTTTGTGTTGCTTTATGTATTCTTCACCTAGTGTCACGGAGATGTAGCTAGTGCTTATAATAGCTGCAATAAAGATGACGTATTTTCATTCTTATTCAATGAATAAGTAAATTAATGTCATGGAATATAATTTCATGGACCGTATGCATAAGAAAGGTATTGTTTTTAATACATTGTATTCAAAATTTTGTGCTCAATAATTGTTTTTTCCAAAAAGGAGTGGCTCCACTCTCTGTGCATCAATCGATGCATAGAACCTTCTAAATGGGGGATAATTTCACTACTCGACCTCTGCACCAACTAGCATGAGTACACATAATTTTTTATCTTAGTCATCTCAAAATAAAATCTTAGCTAAGTACCAAGCCTGGTCCTTGGGAAAAGTTACATGAGTACTAAAAGAGCATGGTCCTTATAAACCTAAATTTGTTTCCGTGGTGATATGAATATGGGTGTTGGGTTGGTACATCCACTCAGCATACACACACACATAGTGCTTGTAGTATAATTATGTATTCTCTCTTAAATAAAGGAATGTCATAATGTGATATTTTCATCAAAGAGGTGAGGTATGATTTTGGACCAGTAATTTACATTCAAATAGTTTAGTGACACACACTCCCCAATGATAAAACAGATGAAAGAAAACAGAATCTATCAAGACTACAGAGGAGAGAAGAAGGCATGTTCTTAGCTCCTGGGTACCCCTATTCCCCGCTCTTGTTCCGGGAATTGGGTACCCAGTTTTGGTCAAATTCTAAAAAAATCAACAAAATAAATTATAGAAATGTTCAAATTCCAACATTATTTAAAATAGAAAGTTGTTCAAAAAAATAGAAAAAATTGGAGGGAAAACCCAAAAGGACGAAAAAACCAGAGGAAAATAGACCAAAAAAGAAACAACAATAGAAAAAGAAAAAAAACGAAAAAGGCACTCCTGGCCTGAACTTGCTTGGGCCAACCCCTTTAGTACCCCGCATGATCGGGGCACAATCCTCCCGCTAATTAGCAGGTAATAAGGAGATCAGTAAAAAAATGCCTACCATTGCAAAGAGCCGTCCACATGTTCGACACGGCTGGTTGTGTTGCCAGGATTTTTTTTTTTGAAAGTTATCTTCCTGCTCACAACCTATCACAAGGGGAAGAAAAGTGCGGATGAGGGATGAGAGAGAGCGGCACCGGAGGGTGGGTTGTCTCAGCTTTTTTTTTCAAGATTCATTTTTTTTTCAAAATAAAAATATCTTTAGAACTGTTTGTCCAAATTGCGAACCGTTTTCACTTTTAAAATGCTAGCATCGAGATCTTCAGAACTAGGTCACATGTCGATAGATTTCGTGAAACTTTTATTTGTTGTACTTCTAGAAGTACCATGAATGTGATTTTAGTTATACATTGGGTTGCAACGATCCAAATACCAATTTGTAATTTTCTCTACTCTAGTCTACGTGCGAGCCCAGTCCAGCTCTTCCACTGCACACGTTGAATGCCCAAATTTCATGGGCCAAATCCCGATTTACCCAACCCCCGGTCCAACACATTCTTCTATGGGCCCATTCACACGAACCGCCTTACCCGCCGACGGCCCAAAGCAGCCCACCAAATGCGCACTACTCTGCTGCCTACGGCGACCCACAACACAACACGCTCTTCCTCCTCCCCGATCTCCTCCAAACTCTCACCACAACCCTCCGCCATGGCGCCCGCCGCCGCCGCCGCCGCCGCCAAGCCGGCGGCGAGAACCACAGCGAACGTGGCCGCGGCCGTGCTGCGCGTGCAGGTGGCCCTGCTCGAGGGCGCCGCTTCCCGCAACGAGCCGCTCCTGCACGCGGCCGCCGCGGTCCTCTCCCGCGCCGACTACGACGACCTCGTCACGGAGCGCACCATCGACGACTCCTGCGGCCACGCGGCCTGCCCCAACCCGCTCCCCGCCAACGCCAACGCCAACACCAACGCCAAGTTCCACATCTCGCTCCGCGAGCACCGCGTCTACGACCTCGAGGAGGCGCGCAGGTTCTGCTCCGAGCGATGCCTCGTCGCCTCCGCGGCCTTCGCGGCCTCGCTACCCACCGAGCGCCCCTTCGGCGTCCCGCCCGCCCGGCTCGACGCCCTCGTCGCGCTCTTCGAGGGCCGCGGGGCTGGAACGGCGCTAGGGTTGAGGGAGGGCGGCGGTAAGGAGGAGGTGGAGGATGTGGGGATGAAGGTGGAGATTAGGGAGAAGGAGGCGCCTGGGCCTGGGGAGGTCACGCTGCAGGAGTGGATTGGGCCGTCCGGCGCCATCGAGGGCTATGTTCCCCGCCATCACCCCATTCACCAAGGTGATTGCTCTTTCTACATCAACTCTCCCATTTGCTTTCACTATACTAAGAGATGTTCCTTCTTCCGTTTTATTGTTTTGTCATTAGTTAGTTAACTGATAGATTTGTGAGAATAGGTGAGGCATCTTATTGTCTTCGGCAACAATTGAGCTTAGTTGAGAGAGTTGTAGAGAGATTATATTATGGTAGTATGTGACATTTTAGTCCCACTCTGTTTGCTATCTTATTGTAATTATGTGTGGGAATTTGACCGAGAAGTTTCTTCCCTTTGGTGGGACTTGGAAGGGAGATCACGAGAACATATTGACCTTCATCATAGATTATGCTATCATCATCCCTTAGCCAATCCCTCGTCAATTCCCACTAGCCAGACGAGGCAATGAACTTCCACCTCAAAATTCCACACATAATTCTCATTTGGTAACAAACAAATGATTCTGACTGAAATCACACATCCCGTGTGTAATCTCACCACAACTTCCCTCCTCTAAACACTTTCCAATAGCTGGCAAGCACGTGTTATATGGATTGATAGAATATCTGAGCCGTTCTACCGTCTTGACGTGTAGTTCTATGCAAGTCATTTTGATGGAAATGTACAGGTTATGAGATATTGAAATATAGAGTTTACTTCCAAGAGTTGAATTTAGCTTGGAGTGTGTACTGATATTATGTGGGAACATGAATGTTCTTAACGGCGGTTGCAGTTACCAGTTAGTAGGCGTATTTTTTATTGTGACTGTTGAGTTGCTGCCTATTGGTGACTCAAATTACCCACTTCAAATATTTGAGGACATAGTTTCCTAGTTGTCAAATGGAGTCAAATTTGATCCTTGTCTGTATGTCAGCCCAGCCTGACAAACACATGCAATCTTGGATATAGTTCCAGTTTTTCTTGTTAAAAAGAAGTGAGAGTTTGTTGTTGATCACAACTGTCAGTGGCCTTTTTGGGAGGCAGATCGGCTGGTCCAATGGGCCAAACCTGTCTCGCTCCTGCCCCTAGGAATTTAGAGGCAGAGATAGGTTGGAGTGATCTTGTTCTGGGGACACTATGATGCAAGAAATGGGCATAACGGTTCCCATTTTCCTTTCATTTATACTGAAACATTTCTGGTTTTTTATGTAATTGAACAAAAGAAATAAAATCAGGTTTTTGTGAGCACATCACATTAGGTATTCTGGTCATAATGCTCTAGAACCTAGTGTAACAATGTTATAAGAGTGACAGTAGTTTTACTTGCAGGCACAATACTGTACATGAAAGGATGCTTATCTCTTTCCCTTTGTTCGGCTTATCTTAAGTTTCGAACAATTGAAGAAACAGTGAGCTTGTGTTCTGTATTTCAGGGCCCATGCCAGAGGCTAAACAAAGCAAAGGTAGTATAGCTGAGCAGTCAGGGAATAAGAACATGCATTCTGGAACTGCTGCTCCTGGGAAACATGGTATGGCTGTTTCATCGTCTTCAGTGGAAGCAGAAGTGAGCTCAGAAGTATTAGCTAAAAAGTTAGATGTTAACATGAAAGCGAAGAAAAAAGAAGCAGCTAAAACCCCATCGAAGATTTTCAAGCAGGATGAAGAGGATGATATGCTGTCGACATGCATAACAGATACCATTGCGAAGCAGCTAGAGCATGTAATTTTGGAAGAGAAAAATGACAAGAAAAAAAAGAAATCAACTAGAGTGTCACCAAGGGCATCCAAGAGTAAGCCTGCAAGAAAATCTGCTGGAAGTGATAGGCATGGAGTAGGCTTTAGTAGTACAATCATCATGGGGGATAATACTTCGTTACCTGCTGGAAGCGATGGGCATGGAGTAGGCTTTACTAGTACAATCATTATGGGGGATCATGCTTCGCTAAAGACGGATCAAGGGCCTATGGGTCAATATAACTTCTCAAGCTCCATCCTAGGAGATAATCATCCCTCATCATCTCAACACTCTGCAAGAGATTCAACGAGTGGTTACAACGACCAACTACATGAAGGATTCAACAAAGCAGTGGACCTTGAAAAAAATGAGACAAGTGACGAGAAAGCTAGAGCTGCACTAAAATCTTCACTTAAGGCTGCAGGGTCCAAGAACAGAAGTCAGTCTGTGACATGGGCAGATGAGAATGGGAGCATCTTAGAAATAAGCAAAGCATATGATATCCATTCAGATGATAAACAATCTAAGGCAGACATTGACAGTTCACTAAGACGTGAATCTGCAGAGGCTTGTGCAGCTGCCCTTATTGAGGCAGCAGGAGATATTTCTTCAGGCACATTAGAAGTGGAAGATGCAGGTGAACATATTTTCCATAACCTTGCGATCCTTTGATATGTACCCCTTTTGTTGTTGATATACTGACTTGCACCTTTCTGAACACAGTTTCTAAGGCAGGGATCATCATATTGCCTGACATGCTTCACCAGGAACAGTTTGAGAATGATAAGGGCAATGATACCGCGGATAAAGAAGTATCTGAAGTAGATAATGATGTTGTGAAGTGGCCAACGAAGACTGTGCTTCTAGACACAGACATGTTTGAAGTTGATGATTCGTGGCATGACACTCCGCCAGAAGGTTTCAGTTTAACCGTAAGCATCCTTCAGAAAAAGTACCAGTTTTGTTGCTTACTCTATATTCATTGTAGAATTAAGCCTGACATGTATATCTTCTCAGCTGTCTGCTTTTGCAACAATGTGGGCCACACTATTTGGATGGATATCCCGGTCATCTTTAGCCTATGTGTACATGCTTGATGAAAGTTCTGTGGAAGAGTTGTCGATTTCTACTGGGAGAGAGTATCCTGAGAAGAGAGTTTCAAGAGATAGCCAATCATCTGAAATTAAAAGAGCTTTAGCGTCTTGCATTTCTAATGCATTGCCAGTACTTGTATCAAACTTGAGGATGCGAATTCCAGTTTCCAAGTTGGAGACTACTCTGGTATGAATCAATACGAGTTTATTGTTTGAAGTACTGTTAGTCCAATTCTATGTTCTTCTTACTTTGCATATCAACGTTGTTTGCCTTACTAGCTGGAACATACTGCAATACAGATAACTATCGTCATTACATTTGAGAAAACACTATGATAACAGGTAGAATGCGCATGTTTCTTTATCATGGATAAGACGCTAGTTGCACCTGGGTATCTCTTCACTGCATAGTGTTTGCTCATATTTGGCATGCCGAACCTTTCCGTGTGTTCTTTCTGCTGCATTCTGTGTGTGGCTAACATCTAATCAGCGTAAAGAAGTGTAGGTTATCTTGATTATAGTGTCTCATAATGAATTAATCGGACCTTCACACCTGGATTCCACATCTTTCTGTTGGCACTATGCTTTTTTTAGAAACTAATTGGATTTAGTTGATTGCAACTAGGGATACTTGATCGACACAATGTCACTTGTTGAGGCACTACCTCCTCTGAGATCAAGGCAATGGCAACTGATGGTTCTTGTGCTGCTTGATGCACTCTCGGTTCACCGGCTTCCTGTTCTTACTCCAGTGATCTCAGACTCAAAGCTTGTGCAGAAGGTGATGTTTCCTTTCCCTACCTCTGATGTGCACATATAAGGATGTATACGTGTTTGGAGAAATTTGATTGTTCTCTGTTGCGCACTGCAGGTTTTGATCTCAGCCCAGGTTAGCAGAGAGGAGTACGACTCCATGATCGACCTCGTTCTCCCTTTTGGAAGAGTCACACAGACACCCCCGCCAAGCTAGCCCATACAAGAAATCTTGCTAATCAGTTGGGAGTGGAGTGTGGCAATCCTCTACTGCGCACAGAATTTGGATATATGTTCACGCTGCTTAGTACTTAGAGGCTTTTACATATCGGCATTTAATTGACGCACTCACTAGCTAATGGCATGCACAAGCGGGTCTCCCTTCGCGTCGATTAAATCCGACCGGAGGGAGTATATCATAAATATCGCTGTCTTGCCGTGGCTTGTTGTATTCCTCTCTTGTTGCTGCTGTCAGCTGCGTGTGCAGCCAGGCATGTTTCCTGTCATTGTCGTAAACTCGTACCTTTAGTGTAGAGAGCAAAAGATAACTGCCACCAGAGAAATCTTTAGCAATATCACATCATGGAATATCATATCACCATGGACTTGTCATCTCACTTGTTCAACACTCAGTGGTGCATCCGTGGCTGTTACCTACAACCATTTGACTCTGTAGGCTGGCAGCTTGGCCCATGCCCATCCGTGCATCACCTGACTAGCTACTAATCCTACCCCACTTGCGAGTCAGTGACTGCTCGATGCCGACGGCGCCGCCGCCGGCTGTGGCTGTATGCATTTGTATTCTATATTTGCCTATCACCTTCCGTTCAGTGGTCAAATGCAGCGGCAGCTGTGAGGCCAAGGTGCAATGAACGACTTTGGATGTATCGTTGCAGCTTCACTGATTTTTATGTTTCCGATGCAGCCTTATCATAAAGTAGACATTATTCTTGGACGAGTAGCGATTGAAAGCAACAGAAAGTAGGGAGGCTGTGGATTTGGTAAGGGCATGTCTGGTCTCTAGTGGTGCCGGTGCCGGTGCCAGCCATTCCACTTCCACCACAACGGCTGACTTTAGTGGTATGGGTTCTGAGCTAGTGCTAGGGTCAGAAGTTTTCTCTATAGTTCTCATTCTTCTTTGATTCCAGTTTTCCAAAAGTTCATTTTATGTTCCCATGGTGCATGATGTGGGCAAAGAACCACACCTTTCTAAACCTGCACTAATTAGTTAGACGACCGATAGTAGGGTTAAACATAAGAGAGTCGCTCGAGGAAAGCAGTTCCGTCCATGGGCGCAACAGATATATGTACATGGCGTGAGCAACAGCAAAGGAGAAGGAAACAACAAAGAAATAATGTGAGAATGCTCCTACAAAACTGCTGGCAGCTGCATGAACAAATGGGCGAAACTAACGGTTACGATTCCTCGATCAGTGTCAGCATATTTACAGTGCAGGAACGTACCAACCAACTCTATTTGGCTACCTCAGCTTAGCGATCAGTCTCCAGCCAGCTCCTCAGGTTGCACAGGGCCTCAGCCGACAGGCCCTTGCAGCTCCTCGGCCTCGCCGCCACCTGCTCCTGCTGCTGAGCAGGTGGCGAGCCAAGCTCCGAGGCGAAGCACACCACGATCACCGTGAGGTTGTCAGGAGTCTGGAGCCGCTTCGCCTCCATCACGAGCTCCCGCGCGCACCGCTCGGGGTCGTCGTGCTGACGGAGACCTCGCCGGACCACGCTCACCGCGTGCTGGCTGGTCATCACGTCCCAGATCCCGTCGCAGCCCATGATGAGGAACTCGTCTTCCTGGGTCAGCATGGCCTGCTGGAACTCTGGTTCCGCGATGAGGGGCGACGTGGAGCAGTCAGGCACCTTCATGTCCCAGTCGCCTAGGGCCCGCGTCACGGAGAGCACTCCGTTGAGGTAGCCATCCTCGATGTATCCGCCGGACGCAGCAACCCTTTCACACTCCTCTACGTGATTCGCTCTGTGATCTCGAGACATCTCCATGGCCATGCCTCTCCGGCAGAGGACAGCCCGGCAGTCACCCGTGTTGGCAACCAACAATTGCCTGCAAGGAACGTTAGGCCTCGAATGAGCATGCCTGCTGAAACAATGACTTGCACATTTCTGCACACTGGAACTGCAATTGATGATGCACATCTTACCTGCCAAAGACTAACGCCGCGAGTGCTGTAGTTCCAGAAGAACTGCTGATATCTAAATTGTCAGCCAGAGCAAGATCAGCCTCCAAGAACGCGCTGCGAATGCAGTCCTCAACAGACTGAAGGAATATATCGTCCACTTGCAATGCTTGTGGGAACTCTCTATCCTCAAACAAGAACCTCATTGCATGCCTTTTCATGTAGGCTGCAGCGTCCGGACCCCCATGGCCATCAAAAACCTAAATACAAGCAAAAGAAACAAGACAATCCATTTAGGCACTATTGTTGAGGATAAAACCGTCTCATGAAATGCAGCAATAACTTACTGACTTACCCCATAGAAGGCACTGGGTAATGGGCACACTAGCAGTGAGCCAAGATGAGCTGAAAGATCATCTATCCGGATGTGTTCATCTTCCATGTACATCCTTGGTCCGATATCAGCAAAGCTACCAGACCGGATGTTGGGCACAAAATGTAGTGTCTCAGCAGACACGCTCGTCGCACCATCAACACTTGCCAACTCCTATACCAAAACACAAAGCCATTAGCACCTTATTCCTTGATTTCAGAACAAATAAGAACAACATGGGTCTTTTTAACTTAATCTGTTAAACAAACATTAACAAAACGATGCACAATAGTCTGAACTACTTGTGTGTTTCTTCCGTTCCAAATTAAGTGTCGCAGCTATGGTCAGATTTGGTCTAAATATGTATGCATCTTGACGCGTTTTAGTGTGTAGATCCGCCCATTTTGAAGAAAAAAAGATATGACACTTAATTTGGAATGGAGGGAATACAGAAGTCCAAAATGGTCTCAATGCTAGATCAATACAAAGCTTAACACCAGAAAAGCTCACTCCACTGGTTAAACTAAACAGTCTAAATACTCTTGTGGCTTACAACTAGAGATTAAAGATTCTAATTGCAACAATAAGTCGATATTTTCTGGCTTGATTATGAACCAAAGTAATGTTGCAGAAGAACACATATCACAACTTAGCAACCCTACACACTAAACAAATGGCTCCAATAATTAGAGCACCCACTTTCTCACCCCTGTGGCCTACAACCACCACCACCACCCTAGAACTAGAACCCTCTAAAAAGGAGCTACTTTTTATGAAAGTATGTCAGACTTTTGCATCCACAGGCAGATAACCATTCCTAGTAAGAGTAGCAAGTATAGCAAACTTCAAGAATAGTATGGCAGGAATAATTAACAAAATACAAGAAATTTTGAGCTGATTATGCCAACAATCTGTCCTAGAAATCCAACAAGAAAGCCCCACCAGGAACTCCAGCTGATCTGTTGTGGAAATTCCCCACTGCCTTACATACAGGTATATATGGTCTGAGGAGATTAGCATAGGAGCAAAGAAAAACAGGAGCTTGAGCGGCGCAACTCACCACGCTAGGCAACTCGACGGCGACCTCGATCCCCACCGCCACCTCCGGCACGGCGACCGCCGACATCCCGACCCCCTTAGTGACGCACCGGCTGTACTGCACCTCCAACACCGGCGCGGGCTGCTGATGCATCACCTCCGCCTCGGCCACCATCTCCGCACACCACGAACCGCCGTCTCTCCGGCCGGCGACCAGAGAGTGGTAAGAAAAATCTCCCGACAAACAACCGCTCGATCCGTAGCGACGCGGAGAGCAGGAGAATCCGTCAAAGGATGGCGCCTTTTCTGCGATCTCGGTGGTTTCTAGGACACGGTTTCTTGATCTGGGGAGGAGGAGGAAGAAGAAATGGGTAGAGAGGAGAAGGGTAGTTGGCTTTTATCCCGTGCTGTGTGTGTAGAGATGACCGGCGGCCACCGGTGCGTGGTCGGGAGGGTGACCGGTGGGTGGCGGTGGGCGTGCACGCGGCTGCTGCACGAACACGTGAATGCCGACCTCAGCACAAGATTTCGTGTCCACTCTGTTTTGGGGTAGACAATGAAAGATGGAGTACAACTTTAGTTATCACAAACAATATAAGAGATTTGTATTAGATTTTGATGTGGAGAAGCAAAATGAAATTTTGAAATGGTGTGTAGGAAAAAGGTATGTACATATGTAGAAATGTTATTTCTTGTTCATAATCGTTTTGGATTAGATGTGTTGAGTACACTCTTTTTCTGTATTAAGTGAGACCGATGATATATGTACAATGCTACTTGGGTGCCATCGCAACACGGCTCAATTTGAATCAGAATAACAAAGCGACATATGTCAATTTTCTTCTTTTGCTTTCTAAATCTATTGCAGCCATTGTTCTTCTTTGGTTCATTTTATTCTTCTTGGCTCACTCATTTACCATGTCTTCAGTGACGTGATTCCGTACCGTTCCTTACATTAGCTTGCCACCGACCCTCTTCTCAACTTTTGGTGACAACATTGTCGTCTTCACCACTTCATGCCGACTGTGTGGATTTGTGCGCTCATGGGGGCTCATGGGGGACGATCGTGATGAATGTGTCGGCTCACACATGATTGTTTCCTCCTTTTGAACAAGTTATTATTGTAGGAAAAAAAAATGCATTGTGTGCGTGGAGGTGACCGGCGGTATCCGGTGCATGAGGCGGGGAGATGGGACTATTCAGTGCCGGTGGGAATGCCTGCATGCATGCATGCAAATGGCGCAAGGACACGTGGAAACCAACATCGACACGAGATTGGAGTTCTTCCTTGTTTTGTCGTTTCGCACTATAAGATACAATTAATTATACCTAAAATTCATCAACGACCACAACACATCATAAATAATAACATCGTAAAATGAAAAGATAACATAATATGCATGTGAAGTTTTGTATTTCGATTTTTAACGTGGAGAGAATAATGAAATTTGTTGTGTTTTTTGTGTAGGAAAGAATGGTACGTCCACATAGAATGCTAATACATGTTAGTATTTGATTTTGATTAGGGCATATAAGATTCTTTTGTGGATAATTCCATTTAAGGTTTTGTGGATTAAGTAAGACTGGTTATATATATGGAAATGCTAGTGTTTTATTTGACTCTCATTTTCCACGTGTCTTTATATCATCATGGTCTTTCACAAAGCCACTTCATACATCATTTCAGACCTTCTTCCCCAAAGTTAGTGGTGCTATCACCCATCCTCCTCGTCACCTTGAAGTAAAGAAACAAATCAAAAGTGTCTCACGTAGTTGGCACTTCCATTGTATCATCCCACGATAATGGCAGTGCCGGCAACGGATTGTGGCTTCCTCCTGCTCCATCTTTGACTTTGGCGGCGAGTGGGGACGGGGCTGGGGTGGATTGCTTTAAATAGTTTGTGATGGTTAATATGCTTTATTTACTCATGGTGAATGCATTAACTCATAGATGATTGTTTTATCTTTTAAAACTAATTATTGTTGGAAATAAAATGCACGTTATGTCAACATCTTGGAGATGACTAAAAGGACAAGATGTCGCCTAGAGGGGGAGTGAATAGGCGTTTTAAAAACTATTACAGATTTGACTTGTAAGAATGCGGAATGAAACTAACGTTTATTTTACAAGCGCAAAACATAAATATGCTAAGCTCAACTAAGTGCAACAATAACAACTAAGATAAGCAAGATAGGCACAAGACATATGTAGCACAAGTGATAGCAAGATATATGTACTTCAAGTACGATGGCTATCACAAGGAAACTAAACTCGGGTATAGAGATAACCGAGGCACGCGGAGACGAAGATGTATTCCCGTGTTCCCCACACAAGGTGAGGTACGTCGTTGGAGAGATGCGGGCTACCACGAAGGTCTTCCGAACGCCACGAAGGCTCACCTTCTTCTTCAAGCCAATACCACGAAGGATAAAGGTCTTTCCCTTATGGCTAGTTTTTTCTCAACTCCGAAGATGGCAAGCTCCACAACCACTTCACAAGCTCCACGAAGGAGAAGCCCGGACCTCTTCACAATCTTTCACGAAGAGGTCACCGAGCACGAACCGCCAAGCCAACTAGGAGGTCACCCCTCCAAGAGTAACAAGCTTACGGTCTCTCACCCGAACTAATCGCATTGGAGAGCTCAACACTATGCAAGGATGCAAAGCAAGAACACCAAGAAAAGTGCTCAAATTCTTCTCTCTCAAATCCCACCGAAGCAACAAATGTTATGGAGAAACTAGAGAGGAAGAACAAGGTGGAAATGACTCCAAGATCTAGATCCCAGGAGTTCTCCTCACTTAGAGGAGGAATTGACTGGTGGAGGTTGTAGATCTAGATCTCATCTTCCAAATCCCTCAATAATATGCAAGAATCATGAGAGAAATGGGAGGGGAAGCAAGCTCAAGAAGGTCAACAATGGTGGTCAAAAACGTGCCAAAGAACCCTAAAAACAATGGGGAAGAAGCATCTTTTATAGAACCTCAAAAATATGACCGTTTGGGCCAAATTCGAGCCACACCGGCGCTGAACCCGGGAGGTACCGGAATTTTCAGAATCCTACCCGATATGCCGGGCCAGATACCGGGATGCCCGGCAGCAGTACCCGGCCTGCCGAGCCACACGCCGAAAATGCGATAACTTTTGCATCCGGACTTCGATTTCGATGATCTTGGGCTCGTTGGAATCACAACAATGGGCTCTACAACATCATGCGTAGAAACGTCATAGTACAACCATTGAGTAAGAACAACAATGTAAAAAGTTTGGCCTATCTATAAAAATCAAACCGGTAAAATCTCCAAACACGAAAACGCAATAGAAGACGTATAAGAATTCCGTTTTAGATGAACTTGGACTTGTTGTAAAGCTAGCAACAAGCTCAAGAACCTCAAATAAATAAACACCAAGAATCAACAAGAATATAGGGATGCAAGATATGCAAAGGATTGAGCTTCCTAAGACAATGCGATCAAATTACTCAACCGAAAGCCCCTCTTGATAGTGCGGCTATATATCCTATAACCTGGTCTCCCAACAACCACCTTGAGACCGGTAAAAGGAAAATCTATCAAGCACATACCTTTACCTTGCGTATCCCGCTTGATCTTGATGAGAACGCTTCAAGCTCCACTCAAGCCGGGATGGTTCACTTGATCATTGTTGCTTCGTGAAGACTCACAATTGCTCCCCCATACACCATGATGAGATAGCTTCATTGGGGCACATCTTCACATGTCCATTATCACCAAATGAACCGCAAGCTTCAAGCATGATATCTTGAACTTGCCCTTCTCAACCTTGATGACATCCAAAACTTGATGTCATCCTCTCATGGGCTATACGAGATCATACACTTTATGTATCCCCATGGCAAGATACCTAACCCATATAGACAACACAAATGCACATATATAGTGGGTTAGCTCATGAAGCATAATTGATAAGGCTTATCGCCCACAAGATCACATGATCCAAAGTGGTAAAATCTTTATGCTTCATGTGTTGACCAACTTGAATTCAATCTTCATTCTTAGTCTTGGTCAACCTTGTATCTCTGATACGTTGCAAACGTATCTATAATTTTTTATGCTCCATGCTTGTTTTACACCAATTGCTATATGTTTTATGTACACTTCGTGACACTTTTAGGCATTTTCCAGAACTAACCTATTGACAAGATGTCACAGTGCCAGTTCCCTGTTTTCTGCTGTTTTTGTATTTTCGAAAAGTTGTATAGGAAATATTCTCGAAATTGGACGAAACAAAAGCCAAAGTTCCTATTTTTCCCAAAGCGAAGAAGGAGTCCAGAGCAGAGACGGAGGAGGGCCATAGGGTGGCCACACCTACCCTAGGCGCGGCCTGGCCCTGGCCCGCCCCTAGGCATGGTGTGGGGCCACCAGGCCTCCACCGACCTCGCCCTTTCGCCTATATAAAGCTCCCGACGCAAAAACGCTAAATATACAAGCCTCCGCCCACGAAAAGTTCTGTAGCTCTGCCGCCGTCGCAGACAAGATCCGGGGGACAGAAGTCTCTGTTGCCCCCAGAGCCATCTCCATCGACTCCATCGCCATATCCATCGCTGTTTCTGACTCCTACGATGAAGAGTGAGTAGTTCTCCCCCGGGGCTGAGGGCTCTACCGGTAGCTATGTGGTCTATCTCTCTCTCCCATGGTGTGATCTTTATGTGACCACGAGCTTTGTAATCTAGATGGCGTTATGCTATTCAAATGGATTTTACTTATGTGATCTCCGGAGACTCCCTGTCCCACGTGTGTAAAGGTGAGTGGAGTGTGTGCACCTTGTGGGTCTCTTAGGCTATATTTCACAGAATACTTGTTCACTGAATTATGATTTGAGTTGGATGTCTCTATGAAATTGTGGTGTGTTAGTACCGCCTATGAACGCTCAAAGTGCGGGGTGTTCATTAGTACTCCCTCTGTCCTAGAGTGTAAGTCATATTCCGAAAAACTATTTGTCCCATAACCCCCACCTCTAAGGCATAATTTTATTTAATAAGGGAGAGAAAGGGGTTGCATGCACCAATGAGGGAAAGAAAGAGAATGCATGCTCCAATAAGAGAGAGAAAGGGGCTGCATGCACCAATAAGAGAGAGAAAATGAGACCCAATCAACTAGTACCTTGGGCCAAGATATTCAAAAATTGTGACTTACAAACTAGGACGGAGGGAGTACTTGGCAATACATTTTTAAGGTTTGCTTTTGCAGACCTACTCAGTGGATTAGTGTTCGTTATCCAACGAGAGAGTAGTGCAGAGTAGTATAGTGAAGTGCTTATATTTATATTCTTTTATGATATCATTGTTGAGAGTGACCCACTAGTGAAAGTATGATCCCTAGGCCTTGTTTCCAAGCATCGAATCACCATTTATTTATTGTTTACTGCATGTTTACTTGCTGCCATATTTTATTTCAGATGGTTAAGAGTAGCATAGTGAAGAGATAATATTTATGTATTCAATTATGATATCATTGTTGAGAGTGTCCACTAGTGAAAGTATGATCCCTAGACCTTGTTTATAAGCATTGAAACACCTTTTACAACCAGTTCTGTTACATGTTTGCTTGCTGCCATTTTTATTTCAGATTGCAATTACCACTTACAATCATCCGTATTACTTGTATTTCACTATCTCTTCGCCGAACTGGTGCACCTATACATCTGACAAATGTATTGGGTGTGTTGGGGACACAAGATACTTCTTGTATCGTAATTGCAAGGTTGCTTGAGAGAGATATCTTTGACCTCTACCTCCCTGAGTTGGATAAACCTTGGGTGATCCACTTAAGGGAAACTTCTTGCTGTTCTACAAACCTTTGCACTTGGAGGCCCAACATTGTCTACAAGAATAGAAGTGCGCGTAGACAACAATCTCTTCATGCTCTATTATAATATCTTAATCATTCAAAGGTAAGCTAGAGCATGGCTAACTTGAGTTCCACACAAGAACTCCATCTTTATTTCTTCTTCTTGATCATATCATATTTTTCTCTTCAAATCGATGATCCTGATGCCAATAGCAAAGGTATATATATCAATCTTCATGGCATCCACACTTGAATACAACACATGGACTACAAGCAATACCTATGGAACATTCTTTAATATAAACACGATAAAAAAAATTAGTCCATAGAGGATTGTCATTAATTACCAAAAACACACTTAGGGGCAATGTACCCTTACAATGACATGCGCACTACTTTCTCCGGCTCACAAATATGTGAGGTCTTGGACATATTTACAATACAACTTTGAAAACTTTGACCATGATTATTACTTTAAATATCCATACTCCCTCCCACTAGTAGAAAACAGGGCTTTCGTCCAAAGCCCCTGGGAGCTTTACTCCCGGTTTTAAAATGAACCGGGACCAGTGGGGGGCATTGGTCCCGGTTCGACCGGCGCGGGGCAACGCCACCCTCTAGTCCCGGTTCGTTTGGGGCCTTTGGTCCCGGTTTGTATTACAAACTGGGACTAAAGGGGTTGCGGCAGAGCGCTTCTAGCCGTGTCAGTCCCCGAGCCCATTTAGTCCCGGTTGGTATTACCAACCGGGACCAAAGGTCTATCCTTTAGTCCCGGTTTGCCTTACCAACCGGGACCAAAGGCCCATCTCTATATATATATATACCCCTGCCTCGCCCAAGTATAAGCCACACTTAGCATTTTCCACTTCTTAACTCAAGATAGGTGTATGTTGCTTTGCTCTCTTCTTATGCACAAGAGGTGTTCGATGAAATGCCTAAGAGCTTTTGCCACTTGAGTTCACACAAAACAAGCCACACTTAAAGCTTGCTCCTGTCCTTTTCCTTATCCATCGAGATTAACAACTTTATCCTTTCATCCATCATTGATAAAATACATGTGTATATATATACATCGCTTCACTAATCATGATGTTCTGTAATGGTTTTGATAAGCTTAATTATATCATGCAGATGAATCGGCAATAGATGTACATTGACCGACGCCTTCACGAGTTTACTTCGGGCCTGAATTTTTTTATCGATGTGGCTGAGGAAAACAAACGGGGTGGTTTTATATATTGTCCATGTGTTAGCTGTCAGAATATCATAGATTACTCTTCCTCGAGTACCATTCACACCGACCTGTCGCGGTCCGGTTTCATGCCCCACCACAATTGTTGGACCAAACACGGAGAAAGAGGGGTTATGATGGAAGACGATGAAGAAGAAAATGATGATGACAACTATCCCATGTTCGCTGAAAACGTTGGTACTGCAAAGGGGGATTGTTTTCCATCAGAAGACAATGAAGCAGAAGATCAATTGACATGCATTACGTGTACTATATTTCATGACGATGTCTATATATTCATTATGATATTTGTGGTTTCTTAAATGATGTATGCATTGCAGAATTGAATGAATAACATAAAACCTTAAAACTCTGCCGCGGCAGAGAAACGCTGCTCCACCCTAAACCTCTGCCACGGTATAGACCCTTTAATCTTGGTTCGTCTTACGAACCGGGACCAAAGATCCTCCACCACGAGCCCCTGGTCGCACCACATGGAGGGTCCTTTAGTCCCGATTTTTATTTGAACCAGACTAAAGGTAGAGGGCTTTAGTCCCGATTGTGCAGTCCCGGCTGCACAACCGGGACTAAAGCCCCAAATGCACCGGGACTGGATCCCTGTTTTCCACTATTGTCCGTCTCAAAAAAAGATGCTCAAGTTTATTTAGATATAGAGGTATATAGATACATCCGTATATAGATAAAAGGTGAGCAAAAATTTCTTTAAGATGGAGAGAGTATTAAATATGAAGCTAATCATAAGAATATATTTCTCAAATATGTTCTTACAATTTTTCTTACTGTAGATTTTATAAGATTGTGGAAGTTAGTGTTTAAAGTTACACCCCTAATTCTGTGTTAATATTCAAAGTGTCTACTATATTTTTTGTGTGAAGTGGAGTGAGAAAAGACTTCGAAGAGATTTTTCTAGTGAATATAGGCCTAATTTACGGTGCTTCAGAAAAGTCCACACGTGGAATATAAATCCAATAGTATGCACATTAGAAGAAATTTGTAAAATGCAATGATAATTTGAAGAAGATAAAAAGGACAGATGGTCGGTGTCCTTTTTGAGGGAAAGCTTGGAGGAGCGAGCGAGAGTTTCTTGCACGTCACCAACTCGCTCGGTCGACCTATCCACGTATTCACTTGCCAAGGAAGTAAGATGGAATCTTGTTGCGGACTAATTAATCCGCATTGTCCAGCGCCCATCAGAAACACAACACTGAAGATGACACTACATGGCCAAGATAATAATAACATCACAAATCATCAGGTGGTATTGCAAGAAAATCTAGCTAACAAGGTGATTCTTAATTGCGTACAAGTAATTAGTTCCCTTCTAGGTTTCAGTTCCTTCTAGATTGAGCCACAACTTTCACCAATCAGAAATGATAAGGAGCAGTCACGGTGAGCAGTGAAATGACATCAATCTGATGCATACATGTTGATTGTTAAAAATAATTGTGGATTTTCGATAATTTAATCAGAAAACACACCTCACAAAAGTCAAAGTGAAGGCAGCGCCGTCAGCAAGAAACGGCACACTATTTGTTTCTGACTTCTGTCAATGGAGCTATCACTTCCTGCATCCATCTTCTAGTTTTATTAATCTGGCGAATAAACAAAAGGGAAAACTGTCCCTGTTGCATTCTTATCTTTCTTTCTTTATATGCTTGCAAACTTATCCAAAATCAGTTTAGTTAGTCTTGCTAGGGGCGACTCGAAAGTATGAGAATTTTTTGTGTGAGAAGAAAGAAAGTATATGAGAAACTTGATTAGAGCATCTCCAACACGCGCGCTATATAGGCATAAAAACGTCCGATATAGCGCGCGCGGGAGGGAATGTGGCGCTCCAGCAGGCGCGGTAAACGGCGCGGAGCTGTATAAATTTTAGAGCGCGCGACGTTTTGCACAAACCGGAGCGGCATATCTGGCGCGTCGGCTACAGCGCGCGGCAACGCTCGTCCAAGCGCAAAAAATCCCCCGCGCTGAAACTTCCTCCTCCGCGTCGCTGCCCCGAGCCCAATCCGTCGTCTCCGCGCGCCGCCGGCGATCCCGACGATGGACGACCCCTCCGGCAACCCGCCGACCCCTCCCTACTCTGTCCCACCCTCCGCCGCCGCCACTTCCGCCGCGCCACCGCCAAACCCTAGCGGCGGCGCCGACGCCGGGACCCAACGGCTGCGCGCGCGCGCTCTTCGTCCCGCCGCGCGGGCGCACGCACGCGGCGGCTGCCGCGGCGCGGATGGCCGCGCAGGGCGCCGACAACGCGTGGCCCGCGCCGAGGAGGGGGAAGGCGCCGTCGACCAAACGGCCGCACCTCGGCCCCGCCGCCGTCGCGCCGCCGAAGAAAGCGAAGGCGCCTGTCCCCCGCCGACAGCCTCCTCCTTCGGCGCCGAACCAGGCGCCTCCTCCTCCTCCTCCTCCGCCGACCCAGCCGACGCCTCCGTCCGGCAACCGCGCGGGCACACATATGGTGGATGGTGAAATGCCCGAGAGGTAAAAAACACTACTTTTTTGTCAAATTGTGATGCATACCTAGCCGATGGTAATGAATTTCATTGCAATGTAGAGTGGATGATGCGGCATTCATGGAGACAATGAATGTTGGATCCTCGTTCTTGCATGATGAAGCCGCCGATGGGGAGGAGGAATATGAGGATGTAGATGAGGAAGGAGAAGGGTTGATTGAACCTCGCCCTCCCTGCCGGGCCGCCAACTACACCATAGCGGAGGACAAGTTGCTTTGCAAGACGTGGTTGACAATTGGAATGGATCCAACAACCGGTACCGATCAAACAAGAGAAACATATTGGATGAGGATGACGGAGTACTTCAACACAAACACAAGTGGGATCGAGCGAACCATGCGCTCACTTCGGTCCCGTTGGTCCGGTATCAACACCGATTGCCAAAAATGGGCGAGCGTGCAAGCCAACATCGATGTTCTCAATCCAAGTGGCACTAATGAGAATGATAGGGTAAGTCATTCTACTATGTTCACCATATGGCTCATATGAGAACAATACGGTTGTACTTCATATGGCTCATCTATTTTCTTTTCCGCATATGTGTAGAACTCCATGGCTCAAGGATTGTTTAGGGATGTGGGAAAGAAGAACAAGAAAGGCAACAAGATTCTTGGCAAGCCATTCACCTTGCATCATTGCTATGACGTGTTAGGGAATGAAGAGAAGTGGAAGACGCGCGGCAAGTTGGATGCGGCAACTATGGCGGCCAATGCTACCGGTGATGCAACAATCATCGATGATGATGATTCAAGTGATGAAGGGAAGAAGAGAAGCTCCACTCCTCACTCCGTCAACAATGGGCGGAGGAATGTGTTATCACCAGAATTTGACCGGATCAGAGGTGGGCCGCGATTGAGATGGGCTTGAAGAATATACATGGAAGAAATACATGAATCGGCCTTATATGCAAAGTTTGGGCTAGTTTGCCCGTGTATCTGTATTATAGTAGGATACGTGTCGGTTAAAAAGAGTTTGGCTCGTGCACGGTTGGGATTATTCCCACGTTAGAAAGTCTACGGACTATAAATATGTATCTAGGGTTTATGAAATAAACAACAATCACGTTCACCACAAACCAATCTAGGCGCATCGCCAACTCCCTTGTCTCGAGGGTTTCTTCCGGGTAAGCATCATGCTGCCTAGATCGCATCTTGCGATCTAGGCGAGTACACGTTATTCGGCGTTCATGCGTTGCTCGTGCTTGAAGCCTTGTTGATGGCGAGCAACGTAGTTATCATAGATGTGTTAGGGTTAGCATTGTTCCATCGTATCATATGCTTTCGTCCGTGCAACCCTTAGACGTCTAGCCGCCCTTACACCTATCTTGGGTGTAAGGGCGGCACCCGCTGATCATTATTTAGTAGATCCGATCCGTTATGATTGCTCCTTGTTCTTCAAGGATTAGTTTAATATCTGCATAGTTAGGCCTTACAAACGGGTTGAAGGATCCAGTGGCGCGTAGGGTGTAGTTTGCTAGCCCTAGGCAAGATGTTCCGGGGATCAACTTCATGTTGGTTTAGGGTCGGTTTACGATCATCGTGCGTGGCCGCCAGGCTCAATCACGCGTAGGATGTTCCGATTATGTGGTGAAAACCCTAAATCGTAGTAGGTTGTTTTAGCTTTATTTTGATCAAGCAGGACCACCATCTGACCGTACACCTCGTACGGATCATGGGTGGATCGGCTCCTTGAGCCGATTCACGGGATAACCTGAGAGCCGATCGAGGCTCGTATTTAATGTTTACGTGTATGCCATGCGAGGAAACTAAGCGAGGCAAATCCAACACCTTCACGACCGGGTATAGGTCGGGTGGCACGCCCTGCACCGGCATCGGACGTGCGTGCCGGAGTCTTTGCGGGTCGTCGCTCGGAGGGACCGGGGCCAGCCACGGTCCCGGGAGCCTCCCGGCTCTCTTGTGTTGCCCGTCGCTGCTCGCCGGTGGGTTTCTGACCGCAACACATTCTGGCACGCCCGGTGGGACAGTCTTCGACATCAACCGCATCGCCATCTACATCTGAGATGGCGGAAGGCACTCCAGTCACGTAAGTGGGTTAAGCCACAAGGTCCTCCAAGAGGGTTTGACTTCGACGTCACCAAGGCTGAGCAAATTTTCGACCTCCTACTTAAGGAGAAGCAGCTAAAGGTACCCGAAGGCCACAAGATCCCCACGGCGCAGGAGTTGAACGGAAAGCCATACTGCAAATGGCATAACACGTTCACCCATGCCACCAACGACTGCAGGGTGTGGCGTCAACAGATCCAAATGGCGATAGAACAAGGGCGTCTAATTTTCAGCCAGTACGCCATGAAAGTCGACACACACCCCTTCCCCGCCGTTAACATGGTGGAGTACACTTACCCTGGGAGGTGCCAGCCAAGTTTATCGTTCAACATCAACATGGTAGGACCTGGGCACCACCCTGGTAAGAACGATGACGAGGGCAGCTGTTCTCATAGCAACGACAAGGAGGAAGCCGTTCCACGCGATCGGCTCCGACACTTCCCAAAGATCCATGGACGAATGTTGCAAAACCTTCATTAAGCGATTCAATCAACATGGAGGCCGACTCTAGCAATCGGCCAAAATTATCCTCACCATACGTTCTGCCTCTGTTCAACGCCGATCTAACGAGGCAACGGGTTTACGTCGGCTGATGATTTGGAAGAAGTCAACATTGGTCCTAACGGAGCCGATGTTCAAATATAGTGCCTAGGCTAACTACAGAGCCGATATCTGCAGTTACCTGGCAGATTCGGCTCGGGGGGCACTTAATTAGACGAACATAGGCGATACATGCGCAGTGGAATATTGGGGGCCGATAGAAAAATCGGCCAGTAAAAAAAAAGGGGGTACATGCAAATCATAGCCGATGCACAGGCATCGACTTCAGAATGTAAGCCGATGCACAGCCATCGACTTTAGACAAGTTCAGCAAAACATTTATTACGCAGAGGGGCTCTACTTAAGAAACGCGTTGAGGGCGTGAAGGGCGTCGGCACGGATTCGATCCACCTCGGCAATCTCGGCCTCGTCGTCCTCGTCTTTGCCCGTCACCAGCTGACTGCTCAGGGCACGAATTTCAGCCAGATCGGTCTTCAGATCGGCTGTGAGGCCTTCTGCTTCCTTTTGAGAACGAGCAATAAGGGTTTCCTTGTCTTGGATAAGTTGCTTGGTCTCCCTGACCCTCTTTTCAAGGTTCTCCAATTCCTTGCGCAGCATCTCGAGTTCGGCACTATCGGCAGAAGTGTCGGTTTTGGCATCTAAAGCGGCCTTCTTCTCGTTGAGCCGTTGACACTTGTCCGCAATATCAGCTCTCAGCGGAAGCTGGGCGCGACGAAGAGTAATTCTTTGACGAGCCGACTGCACCCTCGACCTGAAAACCGACAAAGTCACAGCCGGCCAAAGCTTAACCTGCAGTGTCACCGGGAGATGGGGCTGGATGTCTTCGAGGATGCCCTTGACCGCTTCAGGGTTTTCGACCAGGGTCTCAACTGAGGAGGAGAGCAAAACCTTGAGACGCTGGAGTGGACCATGGACCGTGCTGGGGCTTGGCTCTTCACCTGCCTTGGAAGTAGCTGGCTCGATGGAGTCGGGATCGAATGTCAGCAAGCTTGAAGGATCACAACCCTGACAGACGAACAAGAGCAATATGAGCATACAACAAAGAAAGGGTAGAGCCGAGAGAGTGGAGCGTACCTCTCCCAAAGAAGGAGGAGCAGCCGATGTTGTGATAATCGGCTTTTCGGTGGACTCGGCTGGGTTAGCCACTCGGCCAGCCGCGCTCGTCGGGGTGGCCAGGTCTAGCGTGGTGGATGGCATCGGTACCTCTTCAACGTCCCCGCTAGAGGTCCCATTAGTCTGCAAAAAAAGTGGTGAGCCGATCCAGGTAGCAACGGGACGGCACGGAATGTGAGCTGGTGAAGTAGTTACGTTTGAAACCTCTTGGCTCGGCGAGGGAACTCGTGGGTCTTTACGAGCCCTTTTGACGCATCGACGCTTCACGCGTGACCCTGTTTTGATCGGAGCTTGAAGGGCAGCAGGTTCGGGAGTCGACCTTTTCCTAGAAGCCGACGGCCGGCGAGTCCGTCCGGCTCGTGTGGTGGATCTCCCGAATCGCCCGGGGTCGAGTCCCTTGGGCTGGACTGTTCCTCCCCGCTAGAGTTCTCTTCAGTGGAAGTCTGTAAGAAGAAGTACAACCATGTTACAAAAGACTGGGAAGACAGATGAATTTGGTCAAGGCACGAATCAGCTTACATGCAAGCTTGCTCAGACAGGAGCTTTGCGCTTCAGGGTTTTTCTGGCAACTACTTTCCTCACTGCCTTCCTCGCCTGGGTTGAGGCTCGGGGGGCAACTGACCCCGATGATGCTTTACTCTTGGGAGCCGATTTCGGTGAAATCGGCTGGCCCTGCATTATGACATTCTTCAAGGGTGGCGAGCTCTGGCAGAAGAGAACCACCGGAGCTGGTGGAAGGAACTTGAAAGGGGAGCCATCGGCTTGCGTGGGCTCTGGGCCATCCTGTTGCTGCCAAGGAACAAAGTCAGGTTACAGACAATCATCACGAGCCATTGCAAGTAATTTATATGTAATGGTACCTGGTGTGCAGGAACGTCATATTCGGCATCAAGTTGCTTCAGCAACGGTCCTAGAGCTCTTACGAAGGCGTGGGTCTTCCACATGGACCACCAAGTCTCGAAGCCATCGGTAGTGGTGGTGAAACGAGAGGTTATGAGGGATTGGAATGGCCGAGAGCGTCAAAGAAGGTATAACACCTTTGGCCGATAAGAATGTCGGGCGGTTCAGCCACCGCTTGTCGTCGGGTGGTGGAGAAAGAAGTGTGGGGGCACTTGCCCAAGGCCAAGCTGCCGGGCTACCACCACCGGTTGGTAAGACTCATAACCAGGCTTAATGATCCTGTTTGAGGTACTCATGCCAACTGGGAGAAAGCAAGGACGGATCATGATAGAGTACAGGTGACGGGTGCTAGCGTCATCGGCAAGACTGTCTAATCGGAAGGAGACTGGATTCTCAAAGTTTTCCGATTCGGTATAGGGAAAGAACGAGGGGTTGTCCAGGCCTTGGAAGAAAATCTTGAACCACTCTGCTTGCTTCCTTGGGGATCGGCCTGCTGCCTGGGAGACTATACAGAGCTTGACCATAGCTAGTGCATCGGATATCCTTCCCATTTACATCTGGGAAGGTGCAGGTGGCCAAAGGTGGGAAGTTTGGGATTTGGTTTTGGAAGTACAGCTGAGCCCATAATTGAATAAACCACCAGGGGCCTCCTGTTTTGACTGTCCTTTGGGAGAACAGTTTGACGGACATCAGTTGAAGAGATCGATAGACCTCTCCAAGGAGCAGTTTTCCGAGTCCAAGTTGAGTACCTTTGGCGAGCTCATAAGCCAGGGAAAGGTAATTCTTGGTTGGGGTGAGTGAAGGACCACAAAATATGAAGTGCTCCAGCCAGAAGTTCAAGAAAGCCGTGTGCTCTCTTTACGTCACGGGGCCTTTGGTTTTCATATAACGCTCGAGGTAGGCGCCCCGGCTTGTGCACTCTGTTTTGGAGGAAAGGGTGAAAGGGACCTTTGGCAATTTAAAGGCGAGAGGGGCTTGGGGATGCAATGTCCAAGCCTGTGATCATGGCCACGTCCAGCAGAGTTGGTGTCATGGGGCCATGGCCGAACATGAAGCAATTCAGTGCATCAGACCAAAAGTAGCCGATGGTTTTCAGGATGTTCTCATTCTTCTCAATAGGAGACAATGATAATGACAAGGAATCGGCTATCCCTATCGTGTCCCAGGTAGCATAGTGTGTTTTAGACACTCTACTGTACCATGCCACCCAACCTTCGGGAGGATTAGGCCAGGCTCGCAGGCAGTCGGCCCAGGAAGTCAGATCTAAATTCTGGTTCGCGAAGGGGATTCTATTGGCCTCGCATGAGATTAGGTGAGTGGGACTCTCAGAAGAACGGGGGCCAAGACACATAGAGTTTGGGAGAGAAGGGTGCGGCAGCAGGATGTCTGAAACCTAAAATTGATAACGGAATAAGGCATTAATTCAGGTGTTTGTCTGTTTAACCCTAACATTGATTCGAATGGCGAAGAGGCGGTTGAGGATTACCTTCAGACCGGAGACCATGGCGTTGGCGTTGGATGATTCCGCCATTTGATGCGCTGAGGAATTGGGACGGCGCGGTTGAGATCTGAGATTCGTGGGGCTTCTTGGGCGGCGATTTGGGGATCTGAGTTTGCTTTCTCAGACGGAGGTCGCAGGTTACCGTTTGGAGGAGCAATTAGGATGGCCTTACTTTTGTTTTATCGTAGAGGCTGATGCGATACCATCGGCTCTTTCGGGGAGTGTTTGACTTTGACTATCGGCAAAGTTAAATGAAAGTACTCCTTCATTAATAAGAAGGGTTTTTTAGATTGGTGATAAAGTCGGGGAGGCAAGACGCCACGACATGACCCGACGAAGAAAAAGCAGAGTGATTTTGGAATTGTCATTTCCAAAACCAGGGGGGCATGTGTTGTCACCAGAATTTGACCGGATCAGAGGTGGGCCGCGATTGAGATGGGCTTGAAGAATATACATGGAAGAAATACATGAATCGGCCTTATATGCAAAGTTTGGGCTAGTTTGCCCGTGTATCTGTATTATAGTAGGATACGTGTCAGTTAGAAAGAGTTTGGCTCGTGCACGGTTGGGATTATTCTCACGTTAGAAAGTCTACGGACTATAAATATGTATCTAGGGTTTATGAAATAAACAACAATCACGTTCACCACAAACCAATCTAGGCGCATCGCCAACTCCCTTGTCTCGAGGGTTTCTTCCGGGTAAGCATCATGCTTGCCTAGATCGCATCTTGCGATCTAGGCGATACACGTTTATTCGTCGTTCATGCGTTGCTCGTGCTGAAGCCTTGTTGATCGCGAGCAACGTAGTTATCATAGATGTGTTAGGGTTAGCATTGTTCCATCGTATCATATGCTTTCGTCCGTGCAACCCTTAGACGTCTAGCCGCCCTTACACCTATCTTGGGTGTAAGGGCGGCACCCCGCTTGATCATTATTTAGTAGATACGATCCGTTATGATTGCTCCTTGTTCTTCAAGGATTAGTTTAATATCTGCATAGTTAGGCCTTACAAACGGGTTGAAGGATCCAGTGGCGCATAGGGTGTAGTTTGCTAGCCCTAGGCAAGATGTTCCGGGGATCAACTTCATGTTGGTTTTTAGGCCTTGTCTAGGGTCGGTTTACGATCACCGTGCGTGGCCGCCGGGCTCAATCACGCGTAGGATGTTCCGATTATGTGGTGAAAACCCTAAATCGTAGTAGGTTGTTTTAGCTTTATTTTGATCAAGCAGGACCACCATCCGACCGTACACCTCGTACGGATCATGGGTGGATCGGCTCCTTGAGCCGATTCACGGGATAACCCGAGAGCCGATCGAGGCTCGTATTTAATGTTTACGTGTATGCCATGCGAGGAAACTAAGCGAGGCAAATCCAACACCTTCCCGACCGGGTATAGGTCAGGTGGCACGCCCTTGCACCAGCATCGGACGTGCGTGCCGGAGTCTTTGCGGGTCGTCGCTCGGAGGGACCAGGGCCAGCCGCAGTCCTGGGAGCCTCCCGGCTCTACTGTGTTGCCCGTCGCTGCTCGCCGGTGGGTTTCTGACCGCAACAGAATGTGCATGGTAGGAAGACCGCCAAGGAAATGAAGGGAAAGAAGGCCGGAGATGATGACATTGCCATGGCTATGGAGAGGATTGCAAATGCAAGGTTGCAAGCAAATGAAGATAGAAAGATGCAACGAAACTTGGAGAAAGAGGCTATGGATGCTATTGAAGCTAGGAGAGCCGCTTTGGAGGAGAGGATTGCCGCCAACGAGGAGAGGAAGTTGGCTTTGAAGGAGAAGAGGCAAGCCACCGAGGAGCATGCACGCCTAGCGGAGGAGGAGAGGAAGCTTTTCTTGATGGATACTGCCCATATGGATGAGAGGCAAAAGGAGTACATCAACCTTCTTCGCGATGAAGTGTTGGCCAAAAAGAGATTGTTGGTAGCCAACATGAACACTTCCACTACCGGCATGTTTGGAGGAGGCATGTTTGGAGGAGGCATGCCGACGTTTGGAGGAGGCATGGGAGGCATGGCCGGCATGGGAAGCATGCCCATGCCCACCATGGGAGGCATGGCCGGCATGGGAAGCATACCCATGGCCGGCATGGGAGGCTATGGAGGCATGGCCGGCATGAGAGGACCAAGCTATGGAGGAGTGTTTGGAGGGACCATGGGAGGCTCCGTGAGTGGTGTGTATGGGAGTATGTGAGCACCACCGGGAGGCTTCGTGTCTTCCATGAATGCTACTATTCCTCCTTCAACCCAAGATGACGAGGAGGAAGAAGAAGGTGTTGACTTGGAAAATGCGGAAGTGTGATATGCATTTGTGATATGCATTATGTGTTCCACTTTGTCCATTTGAACCATATGTTGTGTGTCATTGTTGAACTACGTCATTTTGTGTGTCCTTGTTGAACTATGTGATGTTGTTGCACTTTGTGTCATTTGTTTCATGAATTGTGAATGCAATTATGTGTGTTTATTTGATCTTTGTGAATGCAAAATAGTCTAGAAATCTGTTTTCCGCGCCCGCGCGCGCTGTATTTTGCCGCTCCTGGCGGAGGACCATTTTTTCTGCCCGCGCACGCGCTGCATATTAGCGCGTCCGGCGGAGGAAAAAACGGCACAGCGCGCGTTATCTGTTTACCGCACGCGAATTTTTAGTTTTAGCGCGCCGCGATATAGCGCGCCTGTTGGAGATGCTCTTACCTTTTGCCGTGGGAAGAGAAAAATATATAGAAAAAAACTCTATTGTTAGGGACCTCTACACATATATGGGCTGGTCCCTTGGGCCATCAGGTGGGCCTACCGAACTCAAGGAGCTGCAGACTACAAATACAGCATCAGCTCTGGTAATTGCATTCCACTCGAAAATAAAACTCTAGTAGTTGCAAAATTTAACGTGGATGCTGCCGTGGCGAGGACTACCAGCGGAGGGGCGCTGGGCGTAGTGTGCAGAAGTGTAGACGGAGCCTTCCTTGATGCATCAGCTTCGGTAGTTTCTGGAGGCGTTAGCCTGTCAGGAAGCCCTGGCCCTAGGCGAGGACCTTAATATTGAGAAGTTGATCGTGGCGTCAGATTGCCTTCAAGTCATTAACAACCTCCATGGAGATTCTGAAGGCGGTTACGGCATGATTACAAGGGAGATCAAGGAGAGACTTCTGGTTTCTCTAATGTTCGTTTTAGACATGAGAACAGGGCTTCAAATTCAGAAACTCATAGAGTGGTCCGTAGTTTTGTTTCTATCAATTATTATGGTAGAAAGGTTTGGCTACTTCAGCTACCTGAAGGACTTTGTATTCCGCTGTTGATTAATCAATAAAGAGGCACTCTAAACCTCAAAAAAAAATACAAATACAATAGAAAAGGCAACGAGGCAGTTATCCATGGGGATCAGACGAACGGCACGATGGCTCCTCTCCCACCTCTTCTCTACCTTTCCCTTCCCTTTCATGCTATTCTCTTGTATCAAATTGCTACCAGAATCCTTGTAGCGTGCTAGGTTGATGTTGCACGGCTCCATCGCGACTACAACATCACTCCCGCGATCGACATCGCCGTTGGCATCACCGAGCCCGTGATGGCAAGTTTTGACCCTACCGAGCTCGTCGCCGTGTTAGTGGGGTTAGCCAAGCTCCCGAACAAAGGTAATGGCAAAGGCCTCCCGAAGATATCAGCAAATTGATCCTTAGAAGAAATAAACTTGATATGTGCAATGCGTTCCCTCACAAAATGATAATCAACTTCGATATATTTCGTTCGAGCGTGAAATACCGGATTTGACGAGAGGTAAGTAGCACTGATGTTGTCACACTAAAGGACAAGAGGTTGATGCTGAGAAATACCCAACTCTAGGAGTAGAGACTGAACCCAATATTCAGCTTCAGCACTACTGCGAGATACTGTCGCTTGCTTACACAGTTCAAGCAATCAGGTTGGGATCGAATAACACTGCATGCCTCCATGTGGATCACCGGTCATCAGGGTTGCCAGCCTAATATGCATTAGAAAACGAAGAGAACATGCCAGAAATAGCCGGTTGAAGGTGAAGGCCAAAGGTTGCAGCTTGACGAGCATAAGACTTTGGATGGGCATCCCAACATTCAACCAAACCTTTGGGCGGGTCAATCAATTGAGCACTGGTGAAGAACCACGACGAGAAAAAAAAAATTGACTGATGTCGTTTTGAAGAACTACCTATTTTGATCAAAACAGATCTCATACTGTAGCAAGATTCAGATGACACTTACTAAAAGTGTGTGCTATCTAAATTGATCTGTTGGTTTGAGGATTATCCGGGCTCTAGCTCTAACGTAGCTTTGCTTTTGCAACTCGTTATCTTATTATTATTTCTTCCCTTATTAGATAACAATAACTAGATTGCGACCCACCATTTGAATGTAATCGTTGGCTGACGTAACAATTTTGCTCCACCAAAATCCAAAAGTGGATATACTGGTCGATTTACACAAAAATAACCCAAAAGTGGAAGAAAAGCACAGACTGACCCTCCGGCGAAACTATTTCACCAATCTAACCCTTTTGTGTGGCGCCCCTCCCACGGGCGCCACACGTGCCCATGTGGCTCCCCTCCTGCCGGCGCCACACACCCAGCCGACGTGGCCCCATCGACGCTGAGCTGGTGCGCCCGTCCGACGTGGCAGCATGTGTGGCGCCCCTCCCAACGGCGCCACACATGCACTTGGAATCCCCCAAAACATACTGTGGGACGAATCCTCTGGGACTTAGCCGTTTTGCGAGGCTCGATGTGTGGCGCCGATGACAGGGGCGCCACACTAGCCTGTGCGGCGCTGATGCCACGGGCGCCACACATAGAGGCTCGCGAAAACGGCTAAGGACTTATCGTCTGGAGCCCCTGGATGTTTTCGACCCAATGGTTCATATAAGTTGGCATGTGTGGCGCCGATGCCACGGGCGCCACACTAGCACTCGTGGCGCCAGTGGGAAGGGCGCCACACATGGACTTGTGTTGAAAACATGAAAAATCCTACCAAACTCCAACGAGTTACGAGTACAACATTGGACACAACAAGTAGCAATTTCATGACATACACATATAACACTTCATAGGTCACATTGTAGCACGTAGATTCAAACAACAAGTAGCATTACAGACCATGGTTCGAAATGACATAGGGTTCACAAATCGATACTTATGAATATAGAGTTCACAACAACACGTAGCACATCCTAGTAGCGTCCTCGACGTGCCGTCCTCGTGGGCTGCTTCCGGACGGCCATCCTCTTCGTCCGCTGCCGTGGCTGTTGTTGCTGCTGCTCCTGCTCCTCGTCCTGCCGGTAGAGGTAGGCAAGTGCCGCTGTTCCCCAACTCCACCATGCGTCCAACACCGTAAGCGCCTTCAGCCAACACCAATGGGCCAGCTTACCCCCACTGTCAGGAAAGAGAGTCCTGGAAATCATGTACCATAAGTACACGCGGGCGTACGTCCTCCGAGTGTCCTCGTCGGCCTCTATGGGGCATTCTGCAAAGTTAGTTCTGATCCAAGAGAAAGAAGCGCCGGCGGGAACTCTCTCCTTTGGATTTGCTGGCGCCGGAGGAGCCCTGCCAATAAGGTCCTCCATCTGTCCGCGCCACCCATCAGAAGCTGTGTTCATACACAGTGGCTCGCCCTGAATAGGTAGTGCAAGGATCATGGAAACATCCTGCAGAGTAGGGGCCATCTCGCCGGCCCTCAAGTGGAAGGTGTGAGTCTCCGGCCTCCACCGGTCGACAAGGGCGGTGAGTGCCGAGGGGTTCATGTGTGGCCCCCACGGCTTACAAGGGATATGAACGGCATAAGACCGGTAGGCCGGATGAACTCCGTGTACCTCTCGTCATAAGGTATATCCGGTGTGCCATGGTAACGAATCTTCAAAGGGTGAAGATCCGTTCCCTCTCCGTCATATGAACAGCCCGGTGCTCCCTGTCGTACTCTTCATCCGTAAGCCACACCATCCTACATGTTTACACAACCATGTTATGAGTCATTCCACTAACAAAAATAAGCAACACATACATGAGAATATCCAAATACATGAGAGTTCATATCCAAATACATCACACATATGAATTTCGTAAGACATACCATTCCTAGGCACATAATAGACATATGTTAGACAATAGAATAGGCATTTGCTAAGCTCCAATTTTGCCTTTCACCACATACATACATATGTAAGACAATATATCTAACTTTCGAATCACCCATACATACACACATTTGAGTGCAACAAGTTTGAATAGGCATTTGCTAGGCATATGTAACAAATTTGAATGCATTTGCTAGGCAAATGCATGACATTTCAACACATACATACATAGGATTTCAACACATACATGTAAAATTTCATATCTAGGGCTCCAACAAATCTTTGGTTCAAACACATATACTACAATGTAGATTCCACCAACATTGATTTCCATATCAATGGTTCATATCCAAATCCACCAACATAAATTTCCATATCTAGGGTTCATACCCAAATCTACCAAATCCACCAATACTAGTGGATGAATCGGAGGGAATCGAAGGGGAATACCTTGAGGAATGGAGGAGGAAGGAGTTGGCCGGACAGATCTGATGATTTCTTGCTCGATTTGGTGGGGGGGGCGAAGGGGAGGCGGGCGGCGGCGGCGGTTCCGTGGGGGAGGAGAGAAGAAAGAAGAGAAGAACTGGCTGGGTCGGGCTGGGGCGGGCGCGGGCGCCACACTTAAGTGGATGTGTGGCGCCCGTGGCATCGGCGCCACACATGCTAGTGTGGCGCCCCTGTCATCGGCGCCACACATCGAGCCTCGCAAAACGGCTAAGTCCCAGAGGATTTGTCCCACAGTATGTTTTGGGGGATTCCAAGTGCATGTGTGGCGCCGTTGGGAGGGGCGCCACACATGCTGCCACGTCGGACGGGCGCACCAGCTCAGCGTCGATGGGGCCACGTCGGCTGGGTGTGTGGCGCCGGCAGGAGGGGAGCCACATGGGCACGTGTGGCGCCCGTGGGAGGGGCACCACACAAAAGGGTTAGATTGGTGAAATAGTTTCGCCGGAGGGTCAGTCTGTGCTTTTCTTCCACTTTTGGGTTATTTTTGTGTAAATCGCCGATATACTGTAGAAAAGATTAGTAAGTGCCATACCCTAATCGTCTACGCAGGTTTGCCCCTCTCGACCATGGCCTCTGCCAATTACCGCAGAGAAGAATACATTACGTTGGAACGGAAATACGAAAACGGAAGTTTTGTTCTGCTCACCTCCATCCATAAAAGAACATAGCAACTTATCTAAATTTTCGTGTATCTAAACACTTTTTAGTGTATAGATATATTTAAATTTCAGTAAACCCTCAACAACCTATTATAAACGGATGGAATAAGACAACACTCCGGGAATTACACATCAATATACGCCACAGGGACGTAATTGATCAATAGAATTTGTTAGAATATTTCAGCAATCTGAAGTCACGTTTGCCGATCTCGGCCATGGCCTCTTCCATTGATCGCAGAGAAGAACCGAGTATCACACTCCGAACATTACATTGGAACAGAAGCACGAAAATGCTAGCTTATCTCGGTGTCTTCACATTTTGCCTAGGTTCTGCAACCCTGCTGGCTCCGTCACATGGACATAGCAAGACCAGCTTCTTTCTCTTTTGCTGTCGGGCTCCTAGTCATTTTTCATCAAGAGAGCTATAAGGCATCTCCAACGCTGCGACCCCAACGAACGCATTGTGCCGTCCATTTTAGGCAGTTTGGATGGCTGCGCGGATACCCGGACAGCGGCTCGCATCCGCGTACGTTTGGGTCGCACACTATGCCCAACGCGGTAACCCAAAAAGTCACCACGTGGTTCGTCTTCCCTGGGCGACGCTGCACCATAGCAGGCCTCGATGGGACAACAATGGCGGGCCGGAGAATGTCACATCCCAAAAAATTTCTAATTTTGGAATGTCAAATAAAAATAAAATTATGTGCTTGATGGTTGTCTTGATTGAAATTCACAAGGAATTAAAACTTTCATGATTATTAAAAAGTTATTTTATAAAAATATTTTTTATAAATATTTGGTTTCAAAGTATTTCAAAGTTTTAAGATTTTGAAACCATAAAGGTTTTATTTGACTTGGCAAAGTATTGCCCAGGTAACTATATAGGTCAAAGTGCATAAACCATTTTTTTTAATTAAACAAGAAAGTATTCTTTGATGTCCTAAAGAAATATTTTAACTTTTACAAAGTTATTAGATTTTGTTTGAACCAATCCAAAACCCTGAAGCAAAAGTTAGAACAGAAAACAGAAAAAGAAAGTGAAACCACCCAGCCCAAAGAACCCAGGCGTGGCCTCCCTCCCCTCCTTTTTTTTTCTTCTTCTTATTTAATCTTGGGCCGAACTTTTGGCCCAAGCTATTCCAGCTACGGACGGGTCATCTTCTTCCCTTTTTCTGTGTCCACGTACTAGAGAACTGGGACGTAATGTCCATGGCAGTTAGTTCTTCCTCGCTTTGAACACGAAAGTTATTTAAAATTTAGTGGATATTCCGTTCAGGGAGTTATCTCGCCATTTTATTGTCATAATCTCCTAAACCGAAATGGCGCACTGAATGTTAACCGGTGGCATACCTATACCGATCTCCCTTCTCGAGCCATACTAATGGAAACCGAGATGTCCAACGTGCGTTCCTGATTCTTCTCCCTCACTTTCGTTCTCAAAATTTCTCCAGATGAGTTCTGTACAACTCATATTGACCATGCCATTCTTCAGCCCAAAATCCGAGTTCATCGCTAGATTACGATGCCCTGGTGATCATCTCGTCGATTTCCTGCACTATGAGACTACCTTCGTCAAGGCCTTCCTCTAGGTCATGGTGCTGCATCATATCATCGATGTTGATCCTATTGCCGTTGTTCCGCCGGCCACATCGACCGTGTTGTTATTTTCATCGGATATAATGGACTGAGGTCCTGGTTCTTTCTTCTTTGTTTTTCTCAAGCCTCGTGTCAATCTCCTGATGCTTTCCCTTTTGCTCAATTCACAGCCGTAGGCTCCTCCGCAACAACCAACGACATCGTCAATGCCGTGTTTGTACGCTGTCGTAGGCCATCATCATAGTACTGGAAAAACTGGAGTAATCCTTGACCGCTACAATGACTAGGAGGCTCTCCGCGGTATTCCTCACCACTACGCGCTCAGAACCTCTCAGTCAAATCCCGTCAGTGGGCGCCTTTTCTCTATTCAGCATTTGCGCTTCTTGAGCTAAAACGTGTACATCACACCTGCCATAGTATTGTCAGTTGGTCACTGACCTCCTTTTAGACATTTCGATAGTATTACATACTAGCACAAATGTCCGTGCCTTGCTACGGATTATTTTTTATTTAATATTTTTTACTTCCGCTGTTTCATAATTCTTAGTCGTGGATTGAAATGTATGTCCAAATTTGAGACAACAATTATAGATGGAGGGAGCTTATAAGTGATAGTGTCAACGAAACCCCCTTGCGATTCCTGCCAACTTCTACGCTAGGTAGCGGAAAAGAACTCCACATAAGTTTATTGATGAGTTGGCTAAACCTTCACAATATAGGTACTAAAATAATACAGATTTTAGTCAAATATGAAAACAACAAACAAAAGAGCATGATCCCCAGCCGAAAGAAGAACTACTAATCTTTCGAATTTTATATATATCATGATTGCTCATCTTGGTACATTAGAAAATTATTTTTCCACATCATGTTTATGCATCCTGATATCTTCGACAAACAAGACGGCTGAAGCAGCACGTTGTGTTCTTATGCCATACATGAGTAGTGCACTTCTGTAATCATTCCTCAATATTGCTTGTTTTTCACACAACATAGAGAGAAAGCTTGCTTCGCAAGTTCAGTTACTTAGGACAATGTCCAGACGTTGTTGCTGCAAATGATGATTACATCAAGGATGTATATCACGCCTAAGGGTGTCAAGTGGGATCCCACTTTTGTCCCACTTATAGTATAATTTGACAAAATTTGAACTACATAGTACAAAATAACATTCCACCGGGATCCCACCTTGACACCCCGATCACGCCCAACTCGGATCTCCCACGGTGCTAAAAAACAAGTTGAAGTAAACATCAAAACGGCCAGCTCAGACGGGGACGGAGAGCAGCAGCACGGACCTGGTTGTGCGGCAAGCGTCGGGAGGTCTTCCTGAGCGCCGAGTGCAGGAACCGTGTCAGGAGAGATCCGATGCAGTCGCCCTCGTCTTTACGGCCGCCGCGAGGACTGGGCTCAGGAAGAAGTCCCTGCTTCTGGCCATGATCTTGTGCATCTACGGATCTACCAACAAACTATTGGTACAGGCCCGGAACGCTTGTGGTGCTACATATCGTCGGCACCCTCATGCCCCTCAGGCTCATGTCTTTGCCGATGTACGGTGTTCGCTGCATACGGTATGAAGCCTGGGCAATGGGAATCTCGACAACCAGCGTGTTCTTCCAATGTGAGCACACGCACTTGTCCAGAAAGAGCACAACACGGAGCTCATGATGGTTGATCGTGCTTGTCGGAGCTCATGATGGTTGATCGTGCTTGTCGAGTAGTAGCTGCATCGCAGGAGTCACGAACCAGCACGGAGGCGAGCGAGACGCCCAGATCGGCGAGTTTCTGGTTGTCGTCGGCATCGGAGGCAGCGGCGTTGCCGGTGAGCCCGACCAGGCCGTAGCATTGTTGGTCGTGGGAGATCTTGAGCGAGGCGCTCCTGGTCATGGGACACGGAGATCTCGTCCAACCCTAGCCCCTCGACGATCTTGGACGCGCTCATCTCGGGCGTCGTTGCGTGTTTTTTTCCCGATCGCTACAGGCGGGAGACCGGTGCGGGAGTGGGACAGACGATGCAACCGGTTTTTCTTCTATCGTTGCTGGTTTTCTTTTCCAATCGCTGTGCGGGGAGATCAGGGGTGCGACGTACGACGTACCAGTCCGTTTGCAATTTAATAGTAAAGACTAGCAAAAGTGCCCGTGCGTTGCATCGGGAGAAAGAAAAGCTCAAACGCCTCCAAGATATCATCCTTGATGACCCTTCTCCCGCCGTGTGCCATCATCGACAAAAGTGGTCACATTTTCTTCTACCGGCCCATGCGTTGCATCGGAAGAGAAAAATTGCTCGTGCGTTGCGATGGGTTAATTATATAAACCTATCACAAAACAAAAACTTAAAATAATTCAATATTATACATGCTCGTAACTGAAATAAAAATAGCACTAAAAGTCTAAAAGAGTGTACAATGATAGAAAATAGTTCAATAGAGCTCTCTACCTAGTTGAAACTTTCACATGCTAAAACAACAGTCAGAATTACAAAAACTATCGAAGGAGCGCATACAAATATTTTTATCATGTCCACTGAATCCTAGAAACCAGAAGATTTTTCCAGTGTATACTGAGATACAACAAAACATATATATTTTTAGAATTAAGATAGTGCAACAACTATTCAGAATAGGATGAGCATAATATTTTATATTTTGGGAGAACTGCCTTATTACCATTATTGCAGTCACCACAGTGTACGGCGTGGAAGTTCTCCTAGAAATTTAGAAATAGTCCAAGCTTCAATATCCAGCCAGGTATGCTTCATCCAATACTTTCAGAACGATTGAGTAATCATGAAATTAGTCCAAACAGAAAAGATCAAAAGAAGCACAAAACGTGAGTCGTACAATACTTTTCACCACACGAGTTTATACTGAAACTGGAATAGTTTTAAGAGTCAAAGTATTTTGAAGTTTTAAGGGTATTGTGTGCTGCTTGGCCAGCCCTGTAACTATCAACTGCGTGTTTCTTTTTGCCCGCGACCTTGAAAGCAGAGGCGCCGGAGTCTGGCCAATCCGCTTGTGTGCCGGTGAACCGCGCTGCCGCATTCGGTGGCTCCATCTCATTTATGCTCACGAACGTCGCTGACTTGAAGCTGAACGAAGTCCAAGACATAGCCGCACAAGGAGATCAGGCTCGTCCTCGTTGACTTTGTCACTGGCCGGCGCAAAAGTTTCATGTGAAGGAGGCACGTCTGGTCGCTGCCTAATTTCAAGCCAAACGCCTGGCAGTTCGCGTCACAACAGCAGCTACTCTCTCTGTATATTCGTGGTCGGCAACTTCTACATAAACCTCTAGGATTTGAGTAACCGGTGATTGCGCCGGACGCTGTAAAGACGACGAGTGGTATACTATTGTGTCGTTGCGGCAGAACGATCTCTTGGCGATGAGATCATATGATCCAGAAATAAGGAAGATGATGAAAGATAAACGCAGCACTCTCTCAGATAATCAAATGCCGTCCTTTCCTTTGTCCATGGCTGCGAACGATCCAATCTCGCCCTTAGGGGTGGGTTCGTGGCGAGCCAGGACTGGAGTCGTCGTTTTCTGGATTTCTCCGTTTTAGAAAAAATAGATATGAGGTTGATTTTCGAATACTTCAAACATACTCGTCTGACACACGGGATGTTCCAGATCAGTGGTGTTGACGCACACGCTATTCCAGAGTAGCGGTGTGGTTTTGAGCCGGGATCCATGGCGGCCGAGAGCTGGGATCCATGGCCGCAGTGACGTTGGACGGGATCCATGGTGGCGGCTCTCCGGTATCCATGTTTCCAGGATCATGTTGCAAGCCAAGCCTTGAACTATATGGATTAGCTGGTAGCTGGTACTCCGTACTACTCACGCACGCACGTGAAAACTGATTTGATCGCCACACAGGCCCGTGCCCATCCATGTAGCTACATACATAGGTATATATATAGATCTACACGAAGCAGCGGGAAGAAGGAATCGGTGATGAACTTAGCTCTACCTGGACACGTAGTGTGTTGTCGGAAGGAAACCAAAACGGGCACGCTCGACGTATGAAGCGCATACAACACCAAGAAGGAACCGGTGATGGAACTCTAGCTCTATCCGAACACGCAGCTTGCTGTAGAAGGAAAACAAAAACGCACACGCGTGACAAACGAAAGCGTAAAGAACGACGGACGAAAGCGCAAAGTGACGGACCGAACCAAGGAAACGCTTCTCCCTTTATTATTATTAGGTATTAGGTATTAGGTATTAGGTATAGATATAGATATAGATATGTTCTCCGTTCAATTTGAAATTAGATGTGAGATCACCTAGCTGTACCTTGCAAAGGTACGTAGTTTGTTTCTGGTTTGCAAGTAAAGCACGCACGGTCATGCCCAACGGCCTGATCTATTTATCAATCTCCACTAGTCTCATGTACACACCAAGCAGCATTGATTTTTTTTTTTCGAAATGGGGGAAATATCGCTCCAGCTTCTGCATCCAAGGGATGCACACGGTTTTATTTATTAGATTATTCACAACACCTTACAAAAGCAATACAAAAAATCAAACTCGAAGCCACCTCGCTAAACCTACAGAGGGATGAAGGGGGTGACAATTCAACAACTCACATCAACCAAAAACCAAATGCCTTCCTAGGCCGCCCAATAGCAGATGAGAAGCACATCTAGTCAAGCAGACTCCCAGCATACGCCAATGCTTACGCCATAGAAGTTGCAACCGCCGTCTTCCTCGACTCCATCTTCAAGAGAGATCATCGCATTGACCATGCCAGGCCTGCCATCGATGCCGCCACGGCGCCAGACGACTCCACCATCCTGCGCGAGTCCATCACACTGCATCCGTCCCGAGACACCAATGCACCATGTTGCGGCGACTCGACGACGCCGACACAGCGAAAGCACACCGCTCCACCTCGGCACCACCGCCATCCGTTGTCTGCTCCAAAAACGATGCCCCCAACAGGAGAATGGCGTTGCCCGCCGCCATCGTCCGATCCGGGAGACCCGGGTCTAGGATTTCCCCCGGAGCAGCCCAGGCGAAGAAACGCAGGCTGCAGAGACAATGCCTTCAACAAGGTAACGACGAAACACGCCGCCATCATCCGCCATGACCGAAGTCCGGCCGGCTTTCACCGGCAGCTGCGCCTCGCCATCGGGGGCTAGGCGACGGATCGCAAGATCCGCCACGGCTAGCCACACAACTAGCCGATCTCCTCCGGCGAGAGAGAAGACCAACACCGTGGTGCCACGTTCAGTGGCACCAGACGCCCGCCACCTGCCACCAGGTCGATGGCGTCTCCGCCATCCAGGGCCGCCGCCCTTGGTGACGTGGTCCCAAACCTTGAGGAGGAGCAGTGCGAGATCCGTCTCCATCACCGCTGGCCGGGCGATGCCGAGGCTAGGACGGAAGGAGAGGATCGCGCCGCCAGGTTCCGGGTCCGCTCCGCCGCCCCCATCACCGCCCGCCCGAAGGCCGCGGCGAGGAAGAGGAGAGCCGCGCCCCAGATCATGGCCACGCCGCCGCCACCATCACCGGCCGCCCGGCGAGGGGCCGCGCCGCCAACACCCTCCACGGGCCGGGGCCATCCCCCCGTGCGGAGGCTAGCCTCCATCCGCCGCACGGAGGGATCACGCGAGGAGCCCCGCCGCCCCCATCACCGGCCGTGCCCGGCTTCGCCGGCGACGGCCTTCGGGGACGATGAGGAGGGCGGGAGGGGGAGGGGAGGACGGCGGCGGCGGCTAGGGTTTGCTGCCCCAGGTCGCCCAGGAGGGGGACGACCCGAGCAGAATCGTTCTTTCATCTGAAAGGCCATACGACTTGTTCTCCTTGATCCATGCAAGCGTGAACGTGCACCACTTCTCTAGCTAGCAATGCACACAACGAATTTAAAACTATTTTTTTTTTTTTTAGAAACACAGTACAAACGCAGGCGCTCACATACACGCGCATACACTTACCCCTATGAACGCACACACGCACACCCTACCCCTATGAGCACCTCCGGAAGACCGAGCCGGCGGATTGGATCTTGAAGTTGACGAAGTCACCACAGGCGCCTCGCTGTCGACGGGAACGTCGCCTCCCACTGAAAGAATATTTCGCCTTTATAAGACACACAGATGTCAAACCTGAGGTTTGACCTCTGATGGGCTGGGGATACAACCACCCTCCTAACCACCCAACCTCAGGTTGATTCTCGAATTTAAAACTATTAGCTTTGCACCTGTACAGATGATCTTGTATCTACGTTCGTGCACAGCCTTAACTTAACAAGATTAGTTCCAACACCAGCATAGAAATCTGTCACGTATATACTTTGTTGGACTGTACTACAGGGCGGCGCCGCATATTTGCTGGCCCGTGCGGCGGCAGCAACCGAAGCCGCGCTTTCCTTTTATACGAGCCGCGCTCTCTTGATCGCCACCAGCGCGTGACAAGTAACATCCATGCGTGCAGAACACAGCGGCGGTTCATGTGCATGCACTTGCACTAGCTCCTACTATAGTGGATCTGCATGTGTCAGTACCACTAGGTCAAAGCAAGGGCACTACTCCAGATTTATATTAAAAATCTATTGTAAATTGGTTAATATGTGCTGCCACAATAACTTGAACTTAAAACATTTCCAAGACAAAACAAGTGGCATTTACCAGATTAATCTGGTACCAGTAAAAAGTCACCACCACACTGTCGGATTGTCACATCATCCATGTTATCTAGAGATGATTATAAAGTATTTCTAGCTACTTACCAGATTACCGATTATCTGATTATTATCACTCAGCAATTACCAGATTCTACAGAGACGACTACAAGTTTTCTCGTAACAGTTACATAATTACCAGATTATTACTTAGCATAAATTAGCAATTGCCAGCTTATCAAAAGCAATTACCAGGTTATCACTAGCAGCTGCCAGGTAATCGATTAGCAAATGCCGTCGAAATTATTTTCTTGCTAATAATTACCAGATTACTAGTGGGCAGCTAACAGGTTATTAATTAACAGCTGCCAAATAATTACCAGATTACTACTCTCCTCCAGGCTCCAGCCCCTAGTCCCACCCGTGGTCCTTGCCGACCCCTTCGATGACCACGGCCGCGTCCGCTCCTCTGCAGCGCCGACCATCTCCACCGAACAGAATCGCTAAGAAGATGAGTCAACTGGCTTCTCCTGCTCGCGCGTGTGGCCGCATGAGCTCGTTGGCGCGCACCCCCTGCGGCTTGCTCGGGGGCAGCGGCGGCGTCCTCGCGCGCGTGGCTCCATGAGGTCGTCGGCGCGGACCTCCCGCGGCTTGCTGGGCGGCAGCAGCGGCGTCCTCGCGCGCGTGGCTCCGTGAGGTCGTCGGAGCGGACCTCCCCGCGGCTTGCTCGGCGGCAGCAGCGGCGTCCTCGCGCGCCTGGCTCCATGAGGTCGTCGACGCACATCTCCCCACGGCTGTCTCGCCGGCAAGGACCTTCCTCCCGGCGGGGCACCCCTCCACCTTCCCGGCGCGGTGACTGTGTGCACGCTCGGCGGAAAGGACTCCCACGGCGCTCCTTGAAATCCCGGCGATCTCCCCGTGACATCTGAGAGCGAGATAAGAAAAATGGGAAGGGGAATTGTGCAGTCAAGAGTTGTGGAGTGGAGTAACAGATAAAGTACAGGTGCGTGTACACGATGGAAACGAATCGGTCAGTCAACACGTATCTCCGCGCACCGCCGCACAAGAGAGAGAGTCGTGCGGCGCTTCTCAATAGAATTTCCCTACTTTGTTTTCTAGGCAACCGAATCGCTACCAGTGTCACGGTGCAGTTTGATCGATCGATCAGTTCCCATATTGTACTAGCTCATGTCACAACTTCAAAAATTCATATCCTCTGGTCCATAACTCCGTTTTAGGTGATTCATCTTGCTTTGAATTCGTAATTAAATTTCCTATCTGGTGATACCAGTTTTCTTAATTTTCAAATTTTCGAAATCTGAAATTAAAATTTTGAATTTGAACCATATACTAGCTATATCTAGAAATCTATAAACCTTGTCCAATTAATTCCTTTTGCAAATAAAACACATCTATGTCTTAGTGCAAATCTATCAACTCTATCTTAGATGTATCTTTTTTCTTTATAAGTATTTGACCCTTGTTAAATCAATCTCCCAAAGCCACATCAACACTATACCCTTTTATGTCATAAGAAGAATGAAATACCAAGTTAAAATGAATATCAACCCTTTTACTTTGTTGCTTTGGCTTGCTTGATTTTGGTGTGTATGTTTATTGTGTACTTTTCTATCGTATAGATCGTACGGAGTGCAATGTTTGAGATTGTGAGAAGTGTATGATCATCAACTACTAAAAGGCAAGTGTCACTTTCATTGTCCTACTAGGTTGCAACTAGCAATTTCATGGCGCTGACCTCCTACTGTGCCAATAATGCACTCTCTTTTGATGAGACTGGCATGTTACTTGAACACTACCAGGTGCTGCCTCAGGAGGCACTTTGTGCCACCATGCAGGATCGATCATTAGCTCAGGGTCAGCAGCATAATTTTATTATGCACACCTGTAGTTCCTTTTGAGCTCTTGTTTTTTCTTATGCTTTTGTTTTCCAAGTTTTGCACACGATCAGCCCAAATAGGTCTTACTTGTTTGATTCTTTAGGGTAAGAACCAGGTAACTTGCTCTGTGTCAATCTGGATTACTGAATTTGGTTGCATCTCTGAACAATTGGATCTTTTGTTTGTACTCCTTAGCATATAAGCCAGCATGTGTAATAGATTGTAATTGTTGATGAACAATTATTATTTCGTACAAATTTTTGTTCGATAGGCTCAGTCAGTTGTAGGACTGAGTAAACTGTTACCAGGGCACTGAAATCTGGATTGAGACAACAGATAGGCAATGTTAGTTGATTATACGACAGGAAAGAACAAGGTCATTCAGAGTTCAGACTTCATGCACACCTTTGTTGCTGCTAGATGACTAATTTTCACGGGAGGAGCAATATGCAGTCGAGGAACCAGCCATGCTGTACGAACAGCATTTGGAGTTCAATGGAGGACAGTCTACTTAGCTGTGGCATTTGTTTTGTTGATTTTCCTAAAAGAGGTTGGTGTTGATATTTGACAATACCAACAATGATCCACTTGTGAGCCTATTCATTTGAAGCGAGGGGCAGTTGCATTCTATGACTGCCTCCAAGGATAGGTCATTCTGCATGTTCGATGTATATCTGTTCAGATTTTCTTATCCAAGACATATTTACTTACATTGTGACGTATACTTTTATATGAATCTTAAATTGTGCAACATAATCCTGAAGTTTAATGCATTATTTACCATGGGCTCACTGAAGCAAACTGGGGTTACAAAATTCTCCCTGGTCATTCATCATCTCTTCAAAGTACTGCTGTTGAAAGTTCAGGACATATGGTAATGAGTTACTTGATCTAATGTTATGCGGCAATGCTACATCACAGCACGCTCATTTATATCCTGATTTCTTCTTAACATATTTTTCTAACCTGGATAGACATCACGATTAAGCTATGAAAAGTTAAAGGATGGCGATGTTATCTCAGTGAAAAAGAGAAGGACAAACTCTGATGCATCTGGGCCCGAAGAGTCTCAGGTATGTTTTCAGCAGGTTACCGTAATTAGAACGCCTCTACCATGTTCAAATCTGAATATCAGTTCATTTCTTACATGCAGATTAAAAGAAAAGGCAGAGTTAGCAATGGAAAATACGATTAATTATTTGTTTTGTAAGAGGCAACAGATTGATGTCATATCGTGTTTCATTAGGTTTGCGTCTTCACTCTTAGTGATCATCATGTACTCGAAAGTATAGTAGATGTGAGAATAAAAGTGTAACTTGGAACTTTATAAGAACATATACCATAATAATGGACAGAGTTTCAGAGAGTCCTTATTATTCCTGAAACTTTCAGAGCTTATTGATTGTAGTTGGATTGGATACATTGCTACGTGTTCAGGCCAAGTAATCTGCTTTTAGAATGCACTTGTCTTTTAACCCTATGCTAAATGATGCAAACAAAGAATGGAGTAAAAGAAAGGCTTCATTATTGGGAATTTTATCTGCCTTTTCCTCTTCTACTTTTCACATCAAGTCTCCCCTACTGGAAACTCAGTTGTTATTTTTCAGAAATACATTTATAGTATTGTACCATTGGAACACAGTTGAAGCACTAAGCAGACTATGACTGTCAGACGTGCTGATATCATGATTACATACGTAACTGAAGAATGATATCTTTCACTCGGAAGTAAACGGAAATGTCTTCCATCAACTGCTTAAAATGGTAAAGTTTGGCTTTTGTCGTTGTTTCTCCTGGTTTGTATAGTTTTCAACTGCTTAAAATGCTGTCTTTGTTTGCATTGATTGATCTTGTTTACAATTAGCAATGCACCAAGCACTGAGCAATTCTTTCTTCTTAGATCTTTGATGCCTGATTGCCTTCCTGCATGTAACATATAGTATCCGGTAGCTCTCGGTCATTCCAGTCGAACATGTTGTTGCACGATGGCTCAGTCATTACCTATTCTCAGTCATTCAGGCCTGCGCTGGAGTTGATGATACATCTCTACTCCCGTAGATACTTCAGAACCACGTTGTGGACAAGAATGTTTTGGAATCTGACAATGAAGTGATTATCCTGACAACTTAATTCCCTTTTGAGGACTGGCCTATCTACATGGCAAACTCTTCAGGAAGTAATAGAATAGTACAAGTTAATTTGGCCATAGATCAGATTCCACAAAATGAGGAATATTGTAGTTCATGATTTTGCAGCTCTTGGTATGAAAGCTTTGTGTTGAAAAGTCTTTACTGTCATTCACATGCAAATAAACTATATTTGAACGTTTGTCAAGATAGGCATACTTGAACGTTTGTCAACATAGGCTAACCTGAGTTTTTTCTGCTAGGTTACTCCTGTAAGTTATAAGCTGACCAAATATCTTCTCTGTTAATTAATTCAACTGCATTTTGAGAAATGGTTCTGGGTGGTGCGCCAGATTAGTGTATTTCATTTTCGTAACATTAGGGGAAGCCAGGGCATGTGAGGACCCGCTAAAACAATGCAAAGTCACATCTGACTGTCAAGTTCAGGAATGTTATATCATTTCTTCTGCTGCCGGCAATGATGGAACCCTTTGTGGGTAGCACATATTGGACAACCTGAAGCAGTAAACTGCATGCAAACGATGAAATAAGTATCTTGAATTGTTTTTAAAATGACATGAACTTAGACCACGAAACTTATTTTGAAGCGCATTGCATTAAGCGAGACGTGCGTTGCACGTGCACATTGATGGTACTGTGAATGGAAAATGCATGGAAATTGGTTTGACTGTGAGTATCTGTGCTTTGAACTTTGATCACGTTCCTAGACTTTGTAGATTTGGCCTTACGGACAAATATAGATTCAGTATTCCAAATGTATATAGATTCACGTCTTTTCTCAGATCGCTCCTCCTCCATGGATGTAAATATTATCTCTTTGATTATGGAAGAATATATTCATGATTAACATATTACCCACGGGCCTCATGGCTAACTGGTTATGTCGTTATGTCTATTATTTTGTACCAATCTGGTTATGTCTATTATTTCTGTACCAAGATGGTTTGCTGAGGAATACAATCTTTCCGTAAGGATGAGCTAATTAATAATTGTATTTAAGGCCTACTAAGTTTGTGATTTTGACATGGGGCAATAACCAAAAAAAAAACTTCGCCAAGAAACAGTGAGAAGAGAAACACGTGCATGCACGAGCCCAATTACTAGTGTTCTTTGACAAAGCAATTACCAGATTAAAATTTCCATAGCAATTAGCAGATTAAATAAGCTAAAATTATCAAATTAATTACTAAAATAATTACCATGTTGTTTATAAAGCACTCAACTACAAGATTAATTAGTATTCACTTTACCAGATTAATCAGTCATATTTATTAGATTTATTAATCACGATTGCCAGATTAATTATCTGTGCAAACTATTATCATGTTCTTTGACAAAGCAGTTACCAGATTAAATTTTCCGCAATTGCCAGATTAATTAGCCTTAATTGACATATCAATTAGCCATGATTGCCGGATTAGTTGTCTATGCAAGCAATTGTCTTTAACAAAACCAATTACCAGATTAGTTAGCTATAAATGTCATATTAAGTAGCCACAATTGCCAAATTATCGGGACCTGGTGCTCTGCTGCTTGTGTGAACGCGTGAAAACGATAGGCATGGAAGAACACGAGTGAAGCTAGCATGACAGTTGCAGGGTTGTGAGCGAGAGCATACATGAAAGCTTTCCAAGAGTTTGCATCCGAAATATGAATTTACATAACAAATAAATTAAAGATATCTCCTAATTTGCAATGGCACATATAAATTCACTCAATCATCTCACATCAAAGCTAGTTCAAGAAGTGTGCAAAAAAAGTGCTATCAAGTTTAAAGTCCACAGTATGACAATAATGTGAGGAAGGTATATGAAGTTGTGATCTCATACCGAGGAAGTTCAAGAGTGGTTAACCAAAAACACAGTTTTCATTATAAAATATGAACTCCAGAGCTGACTATTTTAATGCAGTTCATCTGAGATAGGACGTGAAGACTTTGTCAATTTCAGAAACGACTACATTAGTTATCTGTCATGGAAACAACTGTGCTAGGAAGAAAAAGGGCTAGTCTAGATTTAACTAGATTTAGATGTACGCCTTGGCGCACGACCCCGTAAAACTCGTTTCAATAAACATTATATATATAATTTGGGGCACGCCTTGGAGGCGTTCTCGTCTTCCGCATTGTTGAGCGGAGACTAAAATAATACTCCCTCCGTCCATAAATAGATGTCTTATATTTATCTAAATTTAAATGAATCTATACACTAAATAGCGTCTACATACATCGAAAATTTGATAAATCAAAGACATCTATTTATGGACAGAGATAGTACGATAAATAGGAGACAAATAGTTACTTCTTTTGCAATCCTGGATTTTCAAGTGTGGCTTGCCGCGCGACCCGTCTTCAGCACATATGGTAAAATGCCATGTCAAGCATTGATACAAACTCATAATTATTCAGAAAATAAACATATTTAAAGAAATGTGGGAAAATATATTACACAGTATAGTGCATGGAGTATATGAAACCACAATGTGGTAATGTATCCGGCAGGTTCTATTTGTAGACGGAAAGGTAGAAGAAAGTATTTAATAGCGCACAAATTTCAACGATGCATGTATGTACACCGGCAACCATTGCCACAGTACTGAACAACATGACTTACCATTGGTACAATGGCTTCATGCACTGCAGTGATTAACCTGATCAGTTGGGTCATATCAATCTAGTTCTATATATAATTATCATGTAACTTATTAGCTGAATGGTGACAACGAAAATAACCCAATACAATCGTACATTTCACGGCCGTTCAAAGAGAGTTATAGCTTCAGCTTCTTCCGCGCTAGTGCAGCAAGGCAGAAAGGTCCCAGATGCAACGGCAACGCATCCCAAGTGGTCGCGGATCATGGCGTCCGTCGTATCAACACGATTGTCAGCGAATTAAGTGGCTACTTTGTAAAATAACTCTGTCTCACTAAGAATAATATGTGCGCAGCGGCACTCGAGAACTCAAAACCAGCAGCATGGGCTATAATGGGACTAAGATAGCTGTAAGTTACTACAGCTTACATACAGGTGTAAGCGCTGGGGTTTCCAGCTCCGACATTCTAAAATCGTACTATTAGTGAGAGATGTATAGCTCTACCAAATTATTAGAGGTATCGGCAAAGAATTCTCATTTTTTTTGGAGTGCATAAATCAGCCGGTCACTGATAGTTTTACTTAGCTAGGTGGATTATGGGCTGCTCCGGAGGCGGCGACGTTCCTTCGCCGATCGGAGGTAAGTTCTGGTGCCTCGCGGCCGACGAGGTTGAGGATGGTTCTCGGGAGCGGCTGTCGAGTTCACCGGTGGATTACCGCCGGTCATCGTCGGAACTTTCTACCACTCCCACATCTAGGTACGTAAAGAGGTGCCTGTCTCGTGCGAAACAGCGTCAGGCAGCTTTGCTGCTTGCTTCTCCACTTGAGGCTGCTTCATCTTTTTCATCTCAAGATCGTAGATCTTCGCCGCGGTCTTCCTCGCCGCCGAATAAAATTTTGAAATATCCTGTCCTAGAGCCGACAGTTTTCTTCCTGACAAGTTTCGATGCAAAAGAATGGACTAAGGTGGTTAGGAAGAACAATCGTTTGCAAGGCCGACGGCCACATAGACCGATCTCCGGCCAAGAGCGCCGGCGACCGTCGTTGCGCAATCATCGACGTTCTCTGTCGAGCGAGAATTGTGGATCTCACGCAGTTCAATTTTGTGGGCCGTCGAGGCAACGGGCCAGAGGACCGGTACATGGGTTTCCTGGGGTAAATTATCAATTCGTCCAGAAGTCCCAGGTTTTTAGACGTGCCACAATTCATCGTGGTTTACCTGCACCAGTCGGTCGCTCTCGACCTGCCCTGTTCGTTTCACAAACCGCGGCGGCTAGGGTTTCAACTACCATGGCAGGGAAGGCTCCTGCTCCTGCTCGTGCTGGGGGGGCCCCCATGAGGCAACCTATTCCCCCAAGAAGTACGCCTGCTCGAGTTGCTGAAGAGGGCAGGCTCGCTACGGTTGCTCCTGGTGGTGTCTCTGCTGCGGGGGAGGGCCAGATCACACAACAGCCGGTTCCCAATTCTCGCTTTGAGGAAGGGAGTGGCTCTGGCAATGGTGGTCGTCCTGCGGATCGCCGTGATGGCAGTCTCAATGCTCATGGTTTTGGTGGATTCCAGGAAGGTTTTTTTGAAGGAAACAATGGATTTGGGAATGGGTATGGACAGATGAACAGAGGTTCATACAGGCAACGCCCATACAACAACTATCGGCAACAATGGAATAGAAACTACAACAATTACCGGGGTGCTGGAAGGTTCAACGGTGGAGCTAATCGTTATCAGCGGAGATTCAACAATAATGAGATTCTGAGTACCAACTCCACATCTCTGACGGGAGAGACTACCCAGATGGTGTCCTCGGCCTCAGGAACCTTGGCTAATGTTCAGGACATGCGTACCCCAGCCACTTCTTCCGAGGCAACATTGGTAACCCCCCTCCTTTCGCGTGCTCAAAAGAAAGTAGAAAAGATGTTGTGCCTTAGATGTGGGCAAAATGGACACCTAGCCGATTCCTGTTCTGCAGCCCTTTGCCTTTACTGTGAAAAAACTTCACATGAATCTTCTGCATGTCCCTTATTATCGATGCCGAAACCTGTTGCTATCACTTATGGTGTTTCCCGTAATGAATTGATGTTCCATGAGGTGCCTGCATCCTCTGATGTGACTTTCAGACATGATAGTGGTAAAGTTGGGAAAATCTCTGTTACTGGAGGTGTGCTAACTGCACAAGAGGTTATTAATGAGCTTGATTGGATTATCCCTGGAAATCATCAGTGGGATCTTCAACCCATGGATGATGGTGCTTTCAAGGTGGTGTTTCCCTCAAAGGCGGATCTAGCCCGTATGACAAAGATTATCAATGTACCAGTGCCTGACACAAGTATGTTTTTACATTTTGAGGAATGGTCAGCGGCAGATCTTGATAGATTTTATCTAAGCACTGTATGGGTCCGGGTTTTTGGATGCTGTTACAAGGAAAGGTGTGATTACCTATCTCTCTTTGGTGTTGGTTCTCTGATTGGTAAGACTAAAGAAGTTGATATGGCATATACAAGAGCACACATTGATGTGAGAATGTTGGTCGAGGTAACCAGAACTGAGCACATACCCACTACCACTATTGATCATACATACAATGGTGAAGGCTATGGGTTGATTTTCAAACTTGAGAATGATCCAGGTAAAGACAAACAGGATGTAGATATGAATGAGATGGATTCGGAGGACGACTCCAAAGGTGAGGAGGGTCAAGAAAAGGACTTAGTGAAGGATGATGATAAATTAACCAAGGGAGGTACTGATAAGTCGGCTTCTTCCCATTCTCTTCCGCAACAGCCTATCATAGATCCTTCCAAGAAAACTCATGCTGAGTCATTACCTGTGCTTAGAGTTGGGTCGTTTGATTGCAAGAAAATACAATCAAAGTTTGTCTCTTGGTCTGACAGCAAGAACATGGTCGTTGCGCCTAGAAGGCTTTGGGGAGACAGTGATAGTGATGATGATGACCTCCCACCACCGCTACCTCGGTTACAATCTCAAGTGGAGACTGAGAAAGTTTATACCGTGGACAAAACCCCTGTTGCTGCCACGCAAACACAAGAAATTACAGATATTTCATCTGTGACAAATCTCCCTGTCATGACGGATGGTCCTGCCGCGGCAGGAATTTCTCCTGCCATCGTTGCCAAGATAGACAATCCCGCGGTTCTCTCTGCTATGGCAGCAGCTTCGCCTGCTAAGACCTTTCAATCATCGGTTATCTCTGAGACTTCTCTGGTTTCTGATGTAGTGATGCCTGCGAGGCAAGATGGAGAGGATGCTCTCCATGGGCAGCAAAAATGGGAGGCTTCGGTTATAGAGCAAGAGACTCTCCCATCCTCTATGGTGATCGGCACTCCGAAAAACCAAGGTACAGAATGTTCTTTTTCTCGGGAGCAAGTGTCTCCTTTTCCTAGTGTACCCTTATTTAATAATAGCTTTGAACAATCTGTTTCTTCTCGTCGTAACTCAGAATTGCACCCTGTTTATGCTGATGCTGTAGTGGGCACGCCTGTAGTGAGGCAAGATGAGGGAGAGGATGCTCTCCATGGGCAGCAAAAATTGGAGGCTTCGGTTGTAGAGCAAGAGACTCTCACATCCTCTATGGTGATCGGCACTCCGAAAAACCAAGGTACAGAATGTTCTATTTCTCAGGAGCAAGTGTCTCCTTTTACTAGTGTACCCTTATTTAATAATAGCTTTGAACAATCTTGTTCTTCTCACCGTAACTCAGAATTGCACCCTGTTTATGCTGATGCTGTAGTGGGCACGCCTGAAGTGCATCATGATAGGAAGGGAACTGGAGTTTTTTTGGGTGGCCGACATTATCTGGAGAACGTGGTGGCTTTTGGCGGGATTCCTTCGCCATCGCTTAATATAAGATCAAGTGAGAGAATTCGTAAACAACCCAACGCTGATGCCACACAGATGGACCGGGCTAAGCTTTTGACACAAGCCAAAGTATCTACCCCGATGTCAGGTACAAATACAGCTATTAAGTTTTCCCTGTCATCTATTCCAGACGAGATTTTCATACATAGAGTGGAGAAATTGGGGGTTTCTTTAGGGTCAAATTCAGACCAAGTAATTGCCTCAGTTGCTAATATGAAGAAGGTGGATTTTAACAGAACTTTAATAGTGCTTTCAAAAAATCTAGAAGAGAAGGAAAATGAAAAAACTAATCAAGAATTTGAATCCCTTGGTCACTTGAATGAGCTTTCCTCTGACCTAGCTGAGGAGGGGAACCAGAGTTCCCAAAATACAGAACCTAAAATGGTCAATAAAACTCTGAAAGTTTACAAAAGAAAACAGAAGGTTGCCCCTAAAGTGGTGCGTAGAAGTGTTAGGCTGAACAACAAAAAGTGACTTGCTGTCTGTTTCAAAATGAAAGGTAGCTTTTGGAATAGTGACGGTTTTAAAGATCCAGCAAAGCATATTTTCGTTCGTGAAACTTTAAGCGAACACAAACTTGATTTTTTTGCTATCTTAGAAACGGGGAGAGATAATTTTTCAGTACCTTTTTTGAAGAACATTTCTGCTGGACTAGATATTCAATGGTACTGTGTTCCTCCTATTGGGCGTTCTGGCGGTATTCTAGTTGGTATTAATGCAGCTTCGCTGACAGTTCAGCGGGTGGTTACAGGAAGTAGATGTGTTAAGTTTTTTGTAACATCTAAATCGGATAATTTCAAATGGGTTCTAGTCGCGGTCTATGGGGCTGCTCAAGATGAGCAAAAGCCTGAGTTCCTTGCGGAACTAGTAAGAATATGTGAGGACGAGACGCTACCGCTACTAGTTGGGGGGGATTTCAACATCATAAGGCGTAAAGAAGAAAAGAATAATGAAAATTTTAATCCCAGATGGCCTTTTGTTTTCAATGCTATTATTGAGAGTTTGAATTTGAGAGAACTTGATCTCTCTGGAAGGCAATATACTTGGGCTAACAGAAGGCAAAATCCAACCTACGAGAAATTAGATAGGATTTTGGCTAGCGTTGAGTGGGAGCAAAAATTTCCGCTAGTGTCGGTAAGAGCCCTCACAAGATCTGGGTCTGATCATACCCCACTTCTTATTGACTCGGGAGAACATGCGTTTCTAGGAAACAAATTCCATTTCTCTTTTGAGCTAGCTTGGCTAAAACAAGATGGTTTTTTTGAAATGGTATCTAGGGAGTGGAATAAGGCAACTTTGGGAGACAGTCCAATTGAAATATGGCAGAATAAAATTAGACATTTACGTCAATACTTACGGGGCTGGGCTAAGAATTTAAGTGGTATTTACAAAGTTAAGAAGGAACATCTGCTTACTGTTATAGACATGCTTGATCTCAAGGCGGAATTCACCCCCCTTGATGACGATGAAATAAGAACTATGCGTGATGCTCAAAAGGAGCTCAACGATTTGAGGAGACAAGAAGAATCTAAATGGGCACAAAGGGCAAAGGTCAAATATATTCAGGAGGGGGGCCATAACACAAAGTTTTTCCACCTAATTGCTAATGGAAAACATAGAAAGAAAAAAATATTTCAATTAGAACAAGAAGAAGGAACAATTATTGGTCAAGAGAACCTTAAAACATATATTTCCGAGTACTATAAACAACTATTTGGGCCGGTGGTTATGAACTCTTGTGTGATGGAAGAGTCCGTCATACATGATATTACACAAATTTCCGAGGAAGAAAATGCTATTCTTATTGCGGACTTCACTGAACAAGAAATTTTTGAAGCCATATCACAAATGGAAAAAAACAAAGCTCCGGGCCCAGATGGTTTTCCCGCGGAATTTTATCAGAAATTCTGGGGCGTAATAAAAGGGGATTTACTGGGTATGTTTAAGGCTTTCCAATCTGGTGATTTGCCGTTGTTTCATCTCAATTTCGGTACAATCATTCTTCTCCCAAAAAAAGAGAATGCGGTCCAAATTCAACAGTATCGTCCCATTTGTCTTCTGAATGTTAGTTTCAAAGTTTTCACTAAGGTAGGGACAAATAGAGTAACGGATATCGCCGAGAAGGTGATTAAGCCGACTCGATCGGCGTTTATGCCAGGGAGACATATTCTTGAGGGAGTGGTGATTCTTCATGAGACTATACATGAACTTCATAGGAAGAAAATGGATGGGGTCCTTTTTAAAATCGATTTTGAAAAGGCTTATGATAAAGTTAATTGGTCCTTCTTACAACAGGCTATGCGTATGAAAGGTTTTGATCCTAAATGGTGTGACTGGGTTCAGAAGTATATTGAAAAGGGTAGTGTAGGAATTCGGGTAAATGACGACATAGGCCATTACTTTCAGACAAAAAAGGTTTACGGCAGGGTGATCCTTTATCCCCTATTCTTTTTAATATTGTTGCGGATATGCTTGCCATACTCATTGCAAGAGCCAAAGAGGATGGCCAGGTTGGTGGTTTGATTCCACACTTAGTTGATGGGGGGATTTCTATATTACAGTGACGCCGATGATACCATCTTATTCATGGAACATGACCTTACAAAAGCCCTTAACATGAAGATGGTTCTCTCGGTATTTGAACAACTCTCAGGTCTTAAAATAAATTTTCACAAGAGTGAGGTATTCTGTTTTGGAAAGGCAAAAGAAGCTGAAGAGGACTATAAGATTCTATTTGGGTGTGACATAGGCTCCCTCCCGTTTAGATATCTAGGAATACCAATCCATTTTCGGAAGCTTAAAAATAGTGAGTGGAAACCGGTAGAAGACCGTTTTGAGAAAAAACTTTGTTGTTGGGCGGGGAAAATGTTGTCTTATGGTGATCGCCTTATACTCATAAATTCAGTACTCACGAGTATGCCAATGTTTATGCTTTCTTTCTTGGAAATACCTGTTGGGGTGAGGAAAAGGCTAGACTACTTCAGATCACGCTTTTTCTGGCAAAGTGATGGACATAAAAAGAAGTATCGGTTAACCAAGTGGAACGTAATTTGCAGACCTAAAGATCAGGGTGGCTTAGGGGTGGAGGTGTTAGAATTAAAGAATAAGAGCCTTCTTAGCAAATGGCTATTTAAACTTTTGAACGAAGAAGGAATGTGGCAAGAACTCCTATGCAATAAATACTTGAAGAACAAAACTTTATCACAAATTTCAGCAAACCCTACAGACTCGCCTTTTTGGAAAGGCTTAATGCATGTCAAAGATGATTTCTTTAGTAGAGGTTCCTCGGTGGTTGGGGACGGGCAAAATACTAGATTTTGGGAAGATACATGGCTGGGCGATATGCCTTTAAAGGATCAATACCCCACTTTATATAGTATTGTTAATCATCCAAACGTGACAGTAGCACATGTTATGGGGTCGTCTCCTCTAAACATTGGTTTCAGGCGTGTCTTGTCGTCAAATAAGTGGGATCGATGGGTACACCTTGTTTTACGGCTTATGAGGGTTCAGCTATCGGATCAGCCAGATGCTTTTCGGTGGGCTCTTACTCCCTCGGGTGTTTTTACTGTCAAGTCTATGTACTTAGATTTGCTTGATGACCACACTCCATATCTTAAGAAATACATTTGGAAAATCAAAGTACCACTTAAAATCAGGATTTTTATGTGGTTTTTGCATAAGGGAGTGATCCTCACTAAAGACAATCTCCTTAAACGCAACTCGGAATGGCTGTTCAAAATGTTGTTTTTGTGATCAAAATGAGACCATACATCATCTCTTTTTCTCCTGCCCGTTTGCAAAAATTCTATGGAGGATTATTTATATGACTTTTAACATCCCTCCACCCTCTAATATTACAAACTTATTCGGCAATTGGTTAAATGGTGTTGCCAAAAAAGACAAAGGTCTTGTTCGTGTGGGTGTATGTGCCCTTCTCTGGGCTATATGGATTGTGCGTAATGATTTTATCTTTAACAAGAAGAGTTACCCATCCTTTCTGCAGGTTATTCCTTTGGTTACCCACTGGATCCATATGTGGTCCTATCTACAGCCTGCGGGGCAGCGTCAGGATATGGATACTGGGTGCAACCGTTTGGCGACGGCCGCTCGGGATTTCTACAGCCGGTGCGGTTGGCGATCTGATAGGCGTATCACCTCATGAAGCCTAGATTACACTTAGTCCTTTTGTTTAGATGGCTTATCCATGTTGAAACTTTGTGTGATCCGTGAGTTTGTAATAATCAGAATGTTGTAATAATCTCATACTTTGTGGTAATAAAAAGCCGCATGCATCGATTGATGCAGAGGCTGGGATGACCCATTTCGAAAAAAAAGCTAGGGGGTTACATCCTCAAACAAAATGGAAAAACAACACTCGGAACGAAAAGAAAGAAATGGATTGGTAATTATGTGATAAGGCAAGCAAGAAATAGATGGTACTGAAATTACTGGGATTAAATTACTTCAAAAAAGTAGAAACCTAAACTAAACTGGGACCATGCTTTCTAGTACAGAATACTCAAAACCAAAAGCACTTCAGTGGAAAAGGATGTAGAAAACATGAGACTGGATACCAAAACTGTATGTATCGGGACTATGGCGAAGCAAGTGTGTGAGCAGGCATGGATCTGACAGTGCAACCACATATTCAGATTAAGAAATTGTAGGCCAGCGGTAGCTATAACCAGTGTATTTCCTTCTAATTTTGTGCCCACCATGTGCAACATGAAGGGCAGGAGACAAATCAACAACCAAGTAATAAATATATATAAAAAGAAAGCATATGATAAGAATTAGTAGTCCACCTTAGGTCAGGAAGGAACACATCCCTCCTTGCTACACAAATGTCCTTCCTGGGACAGCGAACACAGATGATGCCAATCACATCTGCACTTCAAGGAAGTGAAGCTAATGGCCCCGGTAAGGAGACAATGGTGTGCTCATGTACAACAAAGAAATAAAAGGATCAGTAAACAGGCAAAGGATAAATGTACGGAGACACATGGTGCATAAACCTGACGGTGAGTTAAATACAGTCTTGTCCTACTGCAACAAAACAAAGCCAGATCATAGTTTCTAACCCAAATATGTATATATGGTAAGGACAAACAAACAATACAACTTAGGAGAATAGGACCTCAGATAACATCGAGGAACAAAGTAATATTTTCACCAAGATGACCCAAAGAAATTCGTGCTAACTGGCTGACTATAAAAAAAAGGAAAGGCCACAAATATAAAAATAGTTGCAAAATTTGCAGCTTTTAGCTATAAATTAACCCAATCCACCAATGAGCAACACCCCTGAATATATATAATTGTTACAGAAGTAACATGAAAGTACACAACAGAGAAGCTGTAAAATTAGAGTGCCAAACAAAAGCCTAGGAGTATGTATGGTAATACCGTTTATTGCTGTATGGCATGACAATTAACCTCAGTGCACTAACTTAGCTCCCAACCAAGATCTGTGATATTGGACAGCCACTAAATAAACATGAAAAAAGTAGTGTTTGTTCGAGGATACCTTATGCCACATGCCCTCCCGCACATTCTCCAACAGCTAGCACACAGGGCTCCAGGCTGTATGCCCAACCTGGTGAGCTTTGCAGCGGATCAGATCTTGGCACGTAGGTCCAAAAAGGTGTACGGAATAGTTGAAGTGGCAAAATCTCTTTATGTATTTTCTGCAACATCTTTATGTATTTCTTTGATCTAACCAGGTTTATTCTGCCAAAGTTACTTCAGAATAACATCCTCTATCGAAGTCCTGCAAGCAGCAAGATTTAGCTCAGTATTATAAACATCGACATCGATGTTTATAATACTCTTTATAAAGGTGTACGGAATAGTTGAAGTGGCAAGATCTCCTTATGTATTTTTTGCAACATCTTTATGTATTTCTTTGATCTATCGAGGTTTATTCTGCCAAAGTTACTTCAGAATAACATCCTCTATCGAAGTCCTGCAAGCAGCAAGATTCAGCTCAGTATTATAAACATCGACATCGATTGCAAATTTTAAACCACTAAACAATACAAAAAAAATTCTTCAGCAAACCATCAGACTGAAAGGAAATTCACTGTCATTAATTTCACACGTACATGAATATATTTACAACTCTAGACTGAAGTGACATTAATAAATAATAACCCTCTAGAAGATCCATTCATCCATTCTCTTTCCTAGGTCCTTCCTATTCTAGCAGCTTCTTCTTCCTGCTTTATTTCTTGCATAAAATTTCATGAAACTAAGGAACATGCAGATGTCATTACTACTACAAAATTATATACATACGCCTACAGTCACACAATTACTTAGATGTTCAGTGTAGCATATATATAATTATATAAGATAATACTGGTAGGAATTTGATCCAAAGCCGGGAGAGATGGTAGCTATTCAATCTTACAGAAATATATCTTATCTTATGGAACAACAAGGAAAACACCACACATGGTGTGATAAAAATGTAACAGAGCAATTAGTAATTACATATAACAGACAGAAAGTACATTTGTATTTGAAGTGGAACATAAGGAATTAATCTACTCATATGAAACATCAATTAAATCCATTGCCTGAGCCATTTTGATTCATCCTTAGGTCGTCTACTGGTGTTGCAGAGGCTGGGGCTGCCCCATTTCGAGAAAAAAAAATACTGGTGAGTGGTGTTGGAGCATCTATTGGTGCCCCATTTAATGCATACCACTGTTGGAGAATGCACGATTGCCTGCATCAGTAACACACATCTCTCTTAGATACTAATTAATGATGTATCAAACCCAAGAATCGCCGAAGTCAAGAATCGCCAAAGTCGAATCACACACATACTACTCCATAGTGTGCTGTAGCAAAATTTGAGAAATCAAGAAACAGGTTGCATAAGAGTTTCATGACTGTATTTCAGACAGTATTAGGTTCCCTTTCAGAAACCAAGAAATGGTATTGTATATTTGGTTCGTGTCTGCAGTCTAGAGCAAGTACTATGGAAAGGAAAGGAAAAATATTCAGGTCACATAAGACTGAAACCATAAAGTAGTAAACCAGATATGATTCTTTAGAAAAGAAAAGATCTTACCCTGCTTCAGAATCACAACACTTCAGAATAAACAAGCGGTTATCACCTTGGCTTGCATTACTTTTTCCACGTAGGTTTAATAGTCGATGCATCCAGTTTGGACTCGCCATCAGCAACCCCTCTAAGTCCTCATGACGAAGGCGCTAGATATGTCCACATGACACCTGCATTATCTATGGTAGAATGAGCACAACAAGAAATATCAAACAGACACATTATTATGAAAAATTGCTGCCACTGATCATTTGAACCAAGCCACATGCTTTCAAGACCTATGCCAGCGAAAACAAGATTGCGCTTTCAAGATAATACAGCATGTGAGCAATTCCAACCTAATCCAAAAAAAAAATGCTAGATAGGGCATCACGGCCAATTGAGTCTCTCACCTTGACAAATATCTTACTGAATGGTTCCATTTCTGGGGCTGGAGACAAAGTATTGAAATCATACCACCAACACCATTCAGTACGACCCTGGAGACAAGGGAAAAATAGGCACCAATTTAGAATGGTCGTTTACTGAACAAACACACCAAAAAATAAACCTCTATACTGTACCAGGGAGCAGCGCCGCCGACATTGTTACTTGGATGAGCGAGCCACTATCCTACTTTTCCTTCCCGAGCCGATAGACTTGTTCGGCACACGCCATCGAGATGGTTTTCCATGAAGACCATTGAGAAGTCGATGACGTAGTAAGCCTGATCTCAACTACATGTCCACCAAGTACTCGTCTTTGTGCCCCTCCCCATCACTAGCACCCCCACCACTGATAACCTGCAAAATAAACCCCCAAAAAACAATTGCATTCCACATAGACATATCATCATACATTGGCTTGCATAATTTCTCTACACCAAAACTTACAAACGGGGAGAAATAGAGAAGATTAACCTCCCCATTGAAGAAAATGTGTAGAAGAGCAGGCCTATGCACTGCCAGCTGGTGTCAGCTCGTGCACGCTTCTTCCTGGCGTGACCATGCCTACCGCGCCGCCGCCACCGCGGCCGCCCTTGGGGTTGGGGAACGAGGCGGCCTTGGAGGAGGCGTCGAGGTGCGGGTGAAGGGTGGCAGGTCGACGTCGTCCGCCGCGTCCATGGCGGCAGAGCTCGGCGTTGCGGCGGCCGTGGTCCGTGCACCTCCTACCGTCCAGGACGAGTGACGTGGCAGAGGAGAAATATGTTAGGGTGGAGGAGATGAAGCTCGGCGAAGGAGCTGGAGAAGAGGTGGTGAATCGGCGGCCGTCGTGCGCGAGGAAGAAGGCGAAGGTGAGAGGAGGCACGGCTGGGCGCCGTTTCTGTGGAGAGTGCCGGCGGCGGATCGGGAGAGGATATGAGGGGCAGGTGAGATGCGGGAGGGGGATTGGGAGGAGAGACACGGGCGGGATTGGATGAAAGAGATATTTTCTCAGCTGAGCCAACTGTTAAGCTTCATGCACTAGCCACTTGAACCAAAAGTCCGAACTGATGGAAAGGGCTAGGCAATCTACTTGTACACTTCACAACACCAACCACATAAGGACACGTGGACCAATAGACGAAAGAGAAGCAAGACCAGCGGCCAGCCCGCGTGCGCCGAGTCGCCTATCGTGGATGGCCTCAAAATGCCCCATAAGGGTCCACCAATTATACCTTTAGATATCTGGGCATATTTCTTCATGAAAAAACAGTTTCTATGCATACTTATTTAAATGAATAATAAAATAGAGTAGGATACTCTAGTATTACTTCCAGAAAAGAAAATATAAAGATATATACCTTACATTATCTCTCATATTTGAGACTGCTTTTCAAGTTCGTCCACAATTATGCTTAACCATTCAGTTATGAGGCCAGCAATATACTACAAATACAAAGTTAGAACTGTGTACATTTGGGCATTCTAGCACAAAGTTTTGCAGAGAACTGTGTCTCAATTCTCTGTACTACTTCACCAGGATGTTTTGATACTGTTCCAAAATATAAAATGCGGATAACAATCTAGCACAAAGTTTTGCACAATGGCTTCCTTCCCTAAAGTGGCGTTGGTTTAAGATCATTGACCAATCACCATGTAATACACTATCGTACCTCGTCATGTTGGAGCCTCACAGTTAGAGTTGGGCATGCGGACGACAGTCAAATTGGGCAGCAGCTTGTGGAGGAAATACAGGGAAAAAAGCACCCGCGACTTTGCTTGGAGAGCGAATCATCTCTGTTTTTACACAAATCAAATTGCAATCTTCGAATCCTATGATCTATCTCTTTTTTCTGCATACAACATTCGCAAAGTTCCAATGGCTAAGTCACTTATTTCAGGTGAGGAACAAAAACATAGGAGAATTAGTATCAAAGAACAAACTACCTACATCGTCAAACACTAAGATCTTGAGTGTCCGGTCAGACCCGTTGGTACCTCCTATGCACTTCAAACTCATCTTTATCCTGGAACCAAACGTGGGTGAATCCAACCAAACGTGTTAGCAGACTTATCATTTTCATGACCATAGCTGAATGAATTTGCATCAGCCTAGTTGGAGGGGACCAACAATGTCTGCGTCTGCGTGGTATATCCGTATTTGTGCATATACATATCAGATTTTCCTTTGCTAACTCAACTAATAAACGCACACAACCTGAGAATCAATTGATGCACACATGACTCTGTGCAAAATTCAACCTTAGCTAGGACTGGATGAGACATACCGCTCAAATCTGAGACCCGATAGCACGAGCATTGCTAGTACCTTGCATCCTGGATACCAGATGTCGTGCAGGCCTGGAGGCGCCCAATGGCCTTGTCCAGCGCAAGTACGCAGGGGAAGGATCACGCACATGGGGTCGAGCTCGACAGTAACCTGTCGACGGCGGCAGCGCGAGCGGTCGATGTAGACGGGGACTTACTGGTGCTCACCTTTCTACTTTAATGAAAATTCAGCTGGGCTCCTCCCCAGTTGAACTCGTTTTTTGGAGACTGTGGAAGGAGCGTAATGCTCGTATTTTCCAGCGAGAATCAAGCGAGCCACACAGGATGTTTGAGTTGATTGTGGAAGACATCCGTTCCTGGAGAGCTGCAGGGTGCATAGTAGATTTCTAGTGGAGCTGTGTTGGTTTCTGTTTCTGCGTGTGCCTATGTGCTGACTGAAACCCCTGCTTGGGGCTTTTGGTGTGTTCGCGGTCGCGTGGCCCTTTTGTTTCGGCTATCTCAGCCGATCATGTAACAAACTCTGTAATTCCCTATGCTATCTTAATTTAAGTCCAGCCTCAGACTGGCCATAGTGGGAAGTATCATATGCTAGTATCATGCATATGATACTAGTGTATGATACTACCCATCTAGTGCTTAGTATCATCTAGTAGTATCATAGTATTGTTGCATTTAATTATATTTAGAATCTCAATGCAATCTTGTGTACTAGATGTATTTGATATTAACTTTTCTTGTTAAATGTGCTATGATACGGTATCATATTATGATACCACAAGCAGCTCTTTCTTCATTAATTGGTGTGACACATTATCATTTTGCCAAGATGGCATGCATGATACCTCTTACGATACTACCACTAGGGCTAGTCAGGCCCTTCGAGATGTAGACGGGGACGGCAAAGACCTCGAATCGGACCAAGTCGGACGGGTCCGAAGCACGGGAGAGGAGCGCGACGCGGACGACCTTGCGGCCATTCAAGCGGATGATGGGCGGCGGCGGACGTCCCGTCCAGCACCGCTGCAACGCGTCGTCATCGGCAGCGCGCACACAATGGGGGCCATGGAGGTTTCCTGCAGATCACGTGCCGGCTGCTCCTCCAGGATCCCATGCGTCGCCGTTGCCGGCCATCCCTCGTCGTGAATACATGGAAGAGAGAGAGAGAGAGAGAGAGAGAGAGAGAGAGAGAGAGAGAGAGAGAGAGAGAGAGAGAGAGAGAGAGAGAGAGAGAGAGAGAGAGAGAGAGATGGGCGGGATGCGGCGGCGCGGGAGGAGAGGAACGGCGGCCGCTGAAGGAAACAAGCGAGGGTTGACTTACGCGTGAGGAAATGTCTAGGGTTCCCAACATATTTACGGTCAGTCTGATACATTTTTGAATTATTGTTGCAACCTGGAGAAAAGTAACGAGGAAAACAATTTGCTACAAGGTGCCATGTAGCAAAAATATCTACGGTGCCCAACATATTCAAGTTATGTCTGGTACATTTTTTATTTTTTGTTGCAACCTATGTGCACCATGAGAAAAGTAAGGAGAAAAAACAACTTGCTACAGGGTGCCATGTAGCGAAAGTGTCTAGGGTGCCCAACATATTAAATGTCAGTCTGGTAGATTTTTGGATTTTTGTTGCAACCTGTGTGCACCATGAGAAAAGCAATGAGAAAAACAGTTTGCTACAAAGTGCCATGTAGCAAAGATGTACGTCTAGGGTGCCCAACATATTCAATGTACGCCTGGTACATTTTTGAATTACTGTTGCAACCTGTGTGCGCCATGAGAAAAGTAAAGACAAAAATAATTTGCTATATGGTGTCATGTAGCCAAAATGTCTAGGGTAGCCACCATATTCAATCGTACGTATGGTACATTTGTTAAACTTGTTGAAATGTAGCGTTTTCCATCATATTTGGAGCCGTACTATGCAACATAAACAAGATCAAAATTAGCAACCTACATACAAAAGAGAGTTAGATAGCGAGAGAGGCAAGCTAGCTGCGAGAGTGAAAGAGCTAGCTGTTCACAGTATGCCCCGGCTGAGAGCATCTCCACTCGTCTCCCCGACGAGGCCCCCGAGCGACGTTTTTTCCATCCGGACGGCGAAATTCGGCCCAGTCGCGCCCCCGGTTCCTCGTTTTCGTCCGGATTTGGCCCTTCATCCATCCGGCGAGCCCATGCCATCCCCGGTCCCCCGGGGCGCGCTCGGGGACTCCGGACGAAAGAATTTGGCGCGAAACGGCGTGTGGACCCTCGTAGTCGGTGACAGGAAAGCCAAAGCCTGTCGATTTCCCTCCAATTTGCTTGCATATCCCCAATCTCTCCCGCCGAAATTGTCCATTCTCCTCCTCGTCTTCCAGTTCCAGTTCACGTCCTCGTCTTCTCGTCCACCACCGTTCTCCTCCTCGTCTTCTCGTCCACCACCATGCCGCCGAAGGCGAAGAAGCCGCGGGCGAAGAAGGAGCGGCCGCCGGGTATGTCGAACGCAGAGTGGGCGGCGGACGAGATCCGGCGCCAGGTCGAAACAAGCGGCAGGATGGAGAGGGAGAAAAAAGCCGCCGCCAAGAGGGCAGCGGCGGCGGCCCAGGACGACCAAGCGAGGAAGATCAGCATGGCCATGAGCATGGGCAATGTTCACGGCGGCGGCGGCGGCGCCATGTTCCCCGGCCAATGGCCGACGCAAGGTACAAGCAGTTCCGCGTCGACTTTCTCCCCTTCGATCTACTCGCCATCGCCGCCTGCCATGTTCCAAGAGGGCACCTACGTCCATCCATCCAGGTTCACGCCGTCGCCGTCCGAGCTCGCCGTCGGCAGCGGGAACCAGTACGAGGGCACCTCGCCGGCCCTGCGATGAGGGCCGCTCCCGTTCGGTGCGATGGCGGCTCCGAACGACGAGGAGATCCACGAGATGATCACCTCCGGCTCCATGGCCGCCGCTGCGAGCCCGGGGTTCTTCATGGCCGCTGCCGCTGCGAGCCCGGGGTTCTTCACGCAAGAGGAGGCGAGGGCGACGGCAGCTGTCGCGGCGCGCAACGAGTATGTGGAGGATGTGGCCGACGGAAGCCAAGCCGTCCAAGAAGAAGACGAAGAAGAAGCACAGCCAACTCAAACCGAGGTCGCCGACGCCAACCTGTCGAAGGGAAAGAAGAAGAGGAAGAAGGACTCGCCGCCTGCCGAACCGCGTATCAAATGGACGCCGAAGGAAGAGGAGTGCCTCGCCGAAGCTTGGATGACCGTGTCCATGGACGGCATAACCAGGGCGAATCAGTCCTCTGACACGTATTGGCTTCGAGTGAAGGCGGCGTTCGACGAGCGCAAGCTCGTCGATCCCTACTTCAACAAGACGATCATGAACCGCGGAGACAAGGCAATGGCCACCCATGGGGGATCATACAGACGGCGTGCAGCAAATGGCACGGCGTGCAGGAGGAGATCAAAGAACGGCCGATGAGCGGCCACGACTTGGAGCAAAAGGTATGCTCCGTCGACCCTGCATCACCGAGGTTGTGCACCGTGTAGTGATCGTCGTGAGCTGACCCCTATCGCCGTACTCTTTTTCCCCAGCTGCGCCGTGCTTTGGACATGTACATGGACGACACCGGCATGCAGTTCAAGTTCCTGAACGTCTACGCCCGCATCGAGAAGTGCGAGAAGTGGGCGGAAACCCGCAAGAACCTCTCGAAGAGCAAGACCGAGCAGTACAACCCCGACGCTCCGGCGGCTGGCTCGGCGGATGGGCGCCCGGAACTCGGCCAGAAGAAGCTCAAAGAGCTCAAAAAGACGGGCAATCCCGCCGACAGGCTGCAGGCGTCGTTCGACAAGTGCTGGGCCGACGCGAGGACGCACGCCGCCGGGAGGGACGACAAGTTCGACGGCAGGTGGCGGGAGATGCTCGCCAACCAAGGCATCCGGATCGCCCTGCTGAAGACGACGGCGGCGGCGAAGAAGAGGAACACTGACTTGGTGTTTCTGATGGGCGGGAACACGGATCTGATGGACGAGGAGACGAGGATTTGGTACGAGGGCCACCGCAGCGACATCCTCCGACCCACTCCGGCCAGTTCTTCATCGTCTCCGCCGGCTCCTACCTCGTCTTCCTCACCGTCTACGCCGTCGACTGCCGCTGCTTCGTCGTCGACTGCCGCCGCTTCGACCACGGCGTGTGAGGAAACTGGTCCGTCGGACACCGCCGTGCCAGCCGGGACTGCCGATGAGCCTGTTTCCGTGTAATTTCCCTCCTATCGCCGATCTGTGGCTGATTCTTTTGCTGGTCCTTTTGCCGATCAACTGGTCGTATTTGTAGCGCGGGACGATGGTTTGTTTGAATTTAAACTATGTCCGCCGAACTCCGGGTGGACGACTGGAAATACGGTACTCCCCACGATTTTATTTCGTCCAATCTGATGGTTGTTTCGTCCGGATTTCGCCGTGGGGAGCGCCAACGAGTGGAGATGCTCTGAGCAGTGAGCACATATAGGCGCGCGAGAAGTCGCCGTCGAAAAGTGTAAAAAGGGAAATGCAAAAAGAACCAAAAACCGGTCGAAAAGTAACAGAAGAATCGAAGAGTATAAGAGATGAAATGGTAAAAGAAATTGTTGTGGAAACGAAGTAAAAAAGGCAAATGCCTATGTGGCGTGCCCTGATTGGTAGAAACTGTACTATGAACAGTGTGCATGATGTTGACCTTTTGAGCGCTCCTAGGGCTCAAATCCATCACGTCATAATATAGACTAGCATGAATTGGTGCGACGGCACGCCGCGCCGACCGTGTAATATGATGGTGTTAATGATTTTAAGATCACATCTGAATTGATATAAGTAATGCCTATTTTTCTTTTTAAACCATAGGTTTTAAGATGAAGAACAAAAAATTATTTCTACAACAAGTTAATATGGCGGGCAGCGTGGAGATGTGCTAGAGACTGGATGATGAGCAGCTAAAATAGCTCACATGTTTATTATTAAGATTTATTATGTTGTGTACACCTTACATCATGAATGGAGATCTATGTGTGATAAGAAAAAAATTAAACACTGAACCTTTGAGTAAGTGTGTGAGCTATAATATTTAGATACAACCATGATTTGGCAAACAGAAGTGAAACGGGAATGGGCGGATTGCATTTTGGTAGCCCTCCGTGTAACTTGTCCTTCCCCAATCTAAATTTGATCATGCGTGCCAGGCTGCGTTTCTCTTGATCCAATTGAACCTTGGCTGGCAACTGAAAAATAAAGAGAAATATAGTAGTGTGCCACCGCGCCTATGCTTTTATATCATGGTAACAATTCTAATGGCACAAGAGTAATTCATGACATTCTTTTATATTGCTCTGATAGGATACTAATAAAAGGACGGACAAAGAGTAAGCAATACCCCTGTTGAATGTCTTGTTTCCGTGAGTTACTAAAGCATAAGACTGACACTATTTATTTAGACAATATGCCAGCGATTGGATGATAAAATATGAAAGTATGAGTGCAAACTGCTCATAGATACAATACACTTTGTAAGGTAGTTGGACACATCAGTAAAGAGTTACTGTAGTTCAGAAGTTCACAGATAGATAGATTGCATGTTTTAGCATGGATTACTGCGTACTAAGTAAAAGCAAGCCCTAGGCATCACTGCACTCAATTTTTTTGATAAGGGGGAAAAAGCCCCAGCCTCTGCATCAATCGATGCATGCGGCCCTTTATTAATTTTATTCAAGAATCCGAAAAACAAACTTATTACAAATCATGGATCGCTAAGAGTCTCAACATGAACCAGCCATCTGAATAAAGAAAGAAAAACAAGCCGCCACAAGATCTTCATGTGAGCCGCCTGTCAATACCATATTGCTTGCAAAGATGGCCACCTCCGCCCAAAGATTTTCTCACACCATATTGCTTGCAAAGATGGCACCTCCATCGAAGAATCTACAGTGTAAGTGAAGAACAGAGTATCACCTTCAGCAATGTTGTTGTCTTCGGTGGAATCATCCCATCCATACATTGGCCCTTCCACAATCACTCGTCCACCCATGATCTAAATAGATAGCAAGTAAGCAAATGTTGAGACCATAAGTCCCGAAATTATTATTTTTACTTCCTTCAAATAAAATGTACCGTGTATTCACCGTTTCAAGACTAAAGAAAGAGTGATCCCTTCACAAAAATCTCAAGCACCATGGAATAACCATAATATATTGACAATCTCCCAGGCACTCCAGAGCTCCACAATGTGATAGTAATACAGTAAATATATCTTAGTACATACATGTCTAATTAGATTATGTTCCAAAGTAAAATAGCAGTTGATATAATATTCATCCTATAGAATATATGTGGTTACATGTGGTTTTTGTTCATTAAGAGGAGCTTCCATGTACTATAATCAATCTTAAAACAGAGGACTCAGAACAATGTTCGGTAAATGGATACAAATACTTCCAAGTAATCTTTCTTTCAAGAAATCAATTGCCCCTATCTATGTTTATGTAGTATCAATGCAAAAATGACTTCTAGCCCTATGTAATTCAGAGAAAATGTTATAACCATAACCGTCCAGTAGTGACAGGGTTCTTGCTGCTTCCATTACGATATTACTCAGTTTTTCTTGACATGCACCGAAGAAAGAAATTTACCAATTAAACATGAATGGAACATAACAAAATATATCTGTCAGTCTGCAAAAGCTGCAACTCTCGTGTGATGTTATATGCAACTGTAAAAGAACAAATGAGCATCCCTGATTATTCCATCATCCTATAGGAAATGAAAATAAAACAGGACATATAATGCAGAACTTATGTTCAATAAAAATATTTAGCATCCATGATTATTCCATCAAACAGTAATAAAGAAGAAAAATAGAGACAACACCTAATGACCAATTGCAAGGATCTCTACTTGGAGAAGGAAGATAAACCCCAATCGACAAATGTCTCTAAAATTTATCTAACATCTTACAATTTCAATTTTCGTTGAGTACATGATAAAAATATTGGTCATAAAACATGAAGACCAAGCTTGAACTCCAATACCACCACCATCAGCAACACATATTTGTGATATAGCAGATACTCCATGGCCAGATAGCAAAGAAAGAAGGGAAGGTAACTGGTAGGGGCTAGGGTTCTACCGGGTCTAGGGCGGAGGTTGTAAGGGTGGAAGTGAGGGCGGAGAGGCTGGAGGGCTGGGCGCCGGCAGCTGGGCGCCGTCGCGGATGAAAGAGGTGGCGGCTAGGGTTGGGTGCGGCTGGGCGCAGGGGGTCTCCCGTCTCCCTTCAGGAGACGAGACAGTATGATACTGAATATTTGTCTGATTAATCATGAAGGGATACATGTGTTTATATAGGAGGACTGCCTCCACTAAACCCTAATTTACTTGGGCTAAGCCCACAACTAGCCACTAGTGGGCTTCTTGCGTGTATAGGTCAGACCGACCATAACATCTCTCCCCGCCTTCTCAAACAGCTCGTCCTCGAGCTGAACTTCTGGAAACTGCTGGCGGAGATCTTCAAGCTTCTCCCAAGTCGCCTCGTCCTCTGGCATGCCTGTCCAATGCACCAAGACGTGCCAAACACCACGTCGCTGCTGTGCCTTCATCACGCGAGCCACACTCGCCGGGGCTGGCTCGAGACGCCCATCCGAAGTAGGTGGAAGAGCTGGTGGTGCAGAAGGAGGGTCGCCACGGTAGGCCTTCAGGAGGCCGACGTTGAAGACGTCGTGGAGGCGTGAGCCCGCGGGCAGCTCAAGACGGTAGGCGAGCGTGCCGATGCGCTCCAGCACACGGAAGGGACCTGCGTAACGAGGTCCCAACTTGCGCCTGGAGCGCGGGTCCAAGGACTGCGTCGTCCGGTGAAGAAGGCGTAGCCAGACCCAGTCGCCCACTGCAAACTCCGCCTCGACGATGGTGTGCATCATAGTACCTCCTGGCCAGCTGCTGAGCTCGAAGCAAGCGCCGGCGCGCCTCAGCCAGTATCTCATCGCTGGTACGCAGCAGGTCATCCGCCGTCTCAGTACGAGCCGTGCCAGGCGCATAGGGAAGCATCGCCGGCGGTGGCCTCTCGTAGACCACCTCAAAGGGAGTGGCGTGCAACGCGGAGTGGTAGGACGTGTTGTAGCAGTACTCGGCCCACGCCAGCCAGTCCACCCAAGCTCGTGGACGATCCCCGGTGATGCAGCGCAGGTACATGGCGATGATCTTGTTGACGACCTCGGACTGGCCGTCCGTCTGAGGATGAAACGCCGTGCTCATGCGGAGCTTCACGCCCGCCAACCCAAAGAGGTCCCTCCAGACGTGACCCGTGAACACAGGATCACGATCACCGACGATGGAAGACGGAAACCCGTGGAGGCGAACGATGCCGTCGAAGAAGGCGCGTGCCACGGACGCCGCCGTATAGGGATGGCCGAGGGCGATGAAGTGCGCGTACTTGGAGAAGCGGTCGACCACCGTGAGGATGACGGACTTGCCGCCAACCTTCGGCAGCCCCTCGATGAAGTCCATGGAGATGTCCGCCCACACCTGGGACGGCACGTCCAGCGGTTGCAGTAAGCCCGCCGGACGGAGCGTCTCCGTCTTGTTCCGCTGGCATGTGACACACGCCCGCACCCAGTCTCGCACCAGGGCGCCATCCCCTGGAATGTAAAAATCAGCGCGGAGACGGTGCAGGGTCTTCTGGACGCCCTCGTGACCTGCAGAATGCGCCAAGGACAAGGCCTGGTGGCGCAGGTCTCCATGATCCGGCACGAAGATGCGGCGCCCATGGAGGAGTAGTCCCTCGTCCAGGCGCCATGGCGCGGCCAGTTCGCCGTCGGCCAGGCGCTGGCGCAGCTGCTGCGCATCCGCAGCCTCGGCAGTAGCGCGGCGAACCTCGTCGATGAAGGCGAAAGATGGCCCGGAGTGGATGCAGAGGGCTGCACCGACCGTGGGCGCGTCCGCAGCATCGTCAACGTCGCGGCGGGACAGGGTGTCAGCGACTGTGTTGAGGCGACCGGGGCGGTACTCGACGGTGAAGTCGAAGCCGAAGAGCTTGCTGATCCACTGATGCTGCGGCACGGTGGAGAGGCGCTGATCCAGCAAGAACTTCAGGTTGTAGTGGTCCATGCGCACACGGAATGTCCGGCCCCAAAGATACGTCCGCCAGTGGCGCACCGCCTGGACCAGCCCGATCAGCTCGCGCTCATATGCGGCGAGCTTGTGGTGGCGCGCGGCGAAGGGGCGACTGAATAAGGCGAGTGGACCCTCGCCCTGGTGAAGGACGGCGCCGAAGCCGATGCCGGAGGCGTCGCAGTCCACCACGAATGGCTCGTCGAAGTCCGGCATCTGAAGAACGGGGCCCGTCGTGAGTGCCCGCTGCAGGGCGGCGAAGGCCGTGGCCGCCTCCTCGTCCCAAGAGAAGGCGTCGCGGCGAAGCAGGCGCGTGAGAGGTGCGGCGATGAGGCCGAAGTCCTGGATGTACCGCCGGTAGTATCCTGCGAGGCCCAAAAATCCGCGAAGAGCTCGCGGCGACTGGGGCGTCGGCCAGGCGGCGACGGCGGCGACCTTGTCCGCGTCCATCGCGACACCGTCGGCGGAGATGACATGGCCCAAGTACGCGACGGAGGTCGTGCCAAACGAGCACTTCGAGCGCTTGAGATGAAGACGATGCGCTCGAAGCTCGTTGAAGATGATGGCCACGTGTTGCAGGTGCTCCGCCCAGGATGCGATGTAGATCAAAATATCGTCAAAGAAAACAAGCACAAAGCGGCGTAAGTAGGGGCTGAGCACGTCGTTCATCAGGGCCTGGAAGGTCGCCGGTGCGTTGGAGAGGCCGAACGGCATCACCAAAAACTCGTAGTGGCCATGGTGAGTGCGGAACGCCGTCTTGGCGTTGTCGTCCGGGTGCATGCGCACCTGATGATAGCCCGAGCGCAGGTCGAGCTTGGTGAAGAAGCGCGCGCCATGCAGCTCGTCCAGGAGCTCATCCACGACGGGGATGGGGAACTTGTCCTTGGACGTGACGGTGCTGAGGGCGCGGAAGTCGATGCAGAAGCGCCACGTGCCGTCGGCCTTGCGCACAAGGAGCACGGGGGCGCAGAACGGCGACGTCGAAATCCGAATGATGCCCTGTGCTAGCATGACCGCCACCTGGCGCTCGAGCTCGTCCTTCTGCAGCTGGGGGTACCGGTACGGCCGCACAGCTACGGGTGCCGTGTTCGGCAGCAGGTGTATGCGGTGGTCACAGGGCCGCGAGGGAGGGAGGCCCTGCGGCTCGTCGAAGAGGTCGCCGTGCTGCTGCAGTAAGTCGGCCAGGAGCGGATGCGCCTCGTCAAGCGCGGCGGCCATCAGGTGGAGCTGTGGTGATGTGCCAGTACTGCCCACGCCCGTCCAGTGAACACGGCGGCCGCCCTCGCGCCAGAAGATGAGGGACAGCACGTCGAGGTCCCACAGGATGGGGCCTAAGGTGCTCAGGAAGTCGAGGCCGAGGATGAAGTAGTAGCAGCCCAAGTCGATGCCGACACAGTCGATGGAGAACGGCTCGTCGCCTACGAGCACGGGAACCTGTCGCGCCACGCCCTGGCACATAAGACGGTCCCCGTTGGCGACGGTGACGATGTACTTCTCCGATCCCGCCGGCTGGAGAGCGAGGCGGCGCATGGCGGTGTTGGACAGGAAGAGCGCAGTGAGACGCTCTCCATTGATCGTCACCGGGAGCAGCATCGTCTTTGCCGTCTTGATGCCCGGCATAGCATGAAGAGAGACGACGAAGGCGGACGCGTCGACTGGTGCGTAGGTCGTGACACCGGCCTCAGTGACGGTGGCGGCCGCGAGCTCGGCGGTGAGGGCCTCAACGTCGGCGTCGTCGACGGTCTCCAGGTAGAAGAGGCGGGCGCATTTGTGCCCGGCGCGTACTTCTCGTCGCAGTTGAAGCACAGCCCCTGGCGGCGCCGCTCGAGCTGCTCCGCAGCCGTCAGCCGCTTGAAGGGGCGAGTCGGCGCAGGAGGGCCCGCGGGCGCAGCGGCCGGCGCGGGGCGTGGCGGGGCGGTGGGCGTCGGGGCGGGTCAGAGCGCGGGACGAGCGCTGCCATGTTGCACGTAGACCTGCTGCATGGCGATGGCGCGCTGCTCGTAGGCTCGTGCGTAGTACATGGCCGTCTGCAGGTCCGCAGGCTCACGCATCTCGACGTCGACGCGGATGTAGTCGGGGAGGCCGCCGACGAAGAGATCGGCGTGCTGCCGCGCCGAGACGCCCGGGGCATGGCACGCGAGCGCCTGAAAGCGGTCGGCGAAGTCCTGGACCGTGGTGGTGAAGGCGAGGCGTCCCAGCTCGGCGAGGCGGCTCCCGCGGAGGGTCGGCCCAAACCGCTGGAGGCACAGGTCGCGAAAACGCTCCCAGGGCGGCATCCCGCCCTCGTCCTGCTCGAGGGCGTAGTACCAAGTCTGCGCGGCGCCCCGTAGGTGATAGGAGGCGATCCACGTGCGGTCGGCGCTGAGCGTCCGCTGCCCCCGAAAAACTGCTCACACTGGTTCAGCCAGTTCAGGGGGTCGGTGGCGCCATCGTAGGTGGCGAACTCCAGCTTGGTGAAGCGGGGCGGCTGCTGCGCTAGAGGCGTGACCCCGGAGGCGCCCTCCTGGCGGCCCGGGGGAAGGACGTGCTCTCAGCGAAGGGGGCAGCAAACCCACCAGGACCGCCAAAGGTGTGGGTGGGCTGCTGAACCGTCGTCCGCGCCGCAGTCTGAGTGTAGACGGGCGACGCGTCGGTCCATGTGGGGATTGGCGAGGGCGATGGCGGCCACCACGCGGGGCGGCCCTTGCTGGCGACGGAGGCGGGCGGTGTCGGGGTGGCGGACGGAACCGGAACGGCGGCCGGTGGGGGCGGCGGGTGCTGGCCGGCTTTGATCTCTGCGAGCTCGAAGCGGATGGCGCGGAGACTATCGGCGAGGTCCGCCAATGTAGCGGGCAGGAGGTCGAGGCCCGTGTGATGGGATACGTTGCATAGAAAACAAAAATTTTCCTACCGCGAACACGCAATCCAAGCCAAGATGCAATCTAGAAGACGGTAGCAACGAGGGGATTATCGAGTCTCACCCTTGAAGAGATTCCAAAGCCTACAAGATGAGGCTCTTGTTGCTGCGGTAGACGTTCACTTGCCGCTTGCAAAAGCGCGTAGAAGATCTTGATCACGGCGCCACGAACGGGCAGCACCTCCGTACTCGGCCACACGTTCCGCTTGTTGATGAAGACGACGTCCACCTCCCCGTTCCAGCGGGCAGCGGAAGTAGTAGCTCCTCTTGAATCCGATAGCACGACGGCGTGGTGTCGGTGGTGGTGGAGAAACCCGGCGGAGCTTCGCTAAGCGTGCGGGATGTGGTGGAGGAGAGAGGACCGCTAGGGTTTGGGAGAGGGGGGCGCCGGCCACTAGGGGGTGCGGCCACCTTGTGGTCTTGGGGTGGCCGGCCCCCTCCCCTTGGCCCTCATTATATAGGTGGAAGCCCCAAGTGTTGGACTACAAGTCTTCGAATAAGACCCCAACCCAAAATCTTCCATGTGTAGGGAAACCTACCCAAGGTGGGAATCCCACTTGGGGTGGGATTCCCCCCTTCCATGAGGGGGGTTGGCCGGCCACCTTGGTGGAGCCCAAGGTGGACTCCCCCCTCTAGGGTTGGCCGGCCATAGGGAGGTGGAGTCCCTCCGGGACTCCTCCTTCCTTAGTGATTTCTTCCGGACTTTTCTAGAACCTTTTAGATCCTTCCGTAGAACCTTCCGGATCATTTTAAATCTTATAAAATGACTTCCTATATATGAATCTTATTCTCCGGACCATTCCGAACTCCTCATGATGTCCGGGATCTCATTCGAGACTTCGAACAAATCTTCGAACTCCATTCCATATTCAAGTTCTACCATTTCAACATCAAACCTTAAGTGTGTCACCCTACGGTTCGTGAACTATGCGGACATGGTTGAGTACTCTCTCCGACCAATAACCAATAGCGGGATCCGGAGATCCATAATGGCTCCCACATATTCAACGATGACTTTAGTGATCGAATGAACCATTCACATACGATACCAATTCCCTTTGTCACGCGATATTTTACTTGTCCGAGGTTTGATCATCGGTATCACTCTATACCTTGTTCAACCTCGTCTCCTGACAAGTACTCTTTACTCGTACCGTGGTATGTGGTCTCTTATGAACTTATTCATATGCTTGCAAGACATTAGACGACATTCCACCGAGAGGGCCCAGAGTATATCTATCCGTCATCGGGATGGACAAATCCCACCGTTGATCCATATGCCTCAACTCATACTTTCCGGATACTTAATCCCACCTTTATAACCACCCATTTACGCAGTGGCGTTTGATGTAATCAAAGTACCTTTCCGGTATAAGTGATTTATATGATCTCATGGTCATAAGGACTAGGTAACTATGTATTGAAAGCTTATAGCAAATAACTTAATGACGTGATCTTATGCTACGCTTAATTGGGTGTGTCCATTACATCATTCATACAATGATATAACCTTGTTATTAATAACATCCAATGTTCATGATTATGAAACTAATCATCCATTAATCAACAAGCTAGTTAAGAGGCATACTAGGGACTCTTTGTTGTTCACATAACACACATGTATCAATGTTTCGGTTAATACAATTATAGCATGGTATGCAAACATTATCATAAACACAAAGATATATTATAATAACCTTTTTATTATTGCCTCTTGGGCATATCTCTAACAGTCTCCCACTTGCACTAGAGTCAATAATCTAGTTTACATATGTAAAGATATAACACCTTGGCCTTCCGGTGCTTTATCATGTTTTGCTCACGGGAGAAGTTTTAGTCAACGGATCTGACATGCTCAGAAACGTATGTATTTTGCAATTCATTTGCGTCTCAACGCATCACTTATTTTCTAAATGAGTCGGCATTAATTATGTTTGGTCTTCTGGTGGAACCTTAATTCCGCGGTCTGAAATATGTCACTAATATTGTCATACACAATATAGCTTCAAAGTTCTGACACTTATCGGAACTACACCAAGTTCTCAAAGAACCTCTTGACTTAACATCCTCAGTCATTGTCAAAACAATGACATACTCTGCCTTCGTTTGTAGAATCCGTCACAATATTTAGAACTCTTCTAAATCTAGCATAGACAACTTCTAGCTCATTGTGCTACCTTTTAAAACAACACTTAGTCTAATTTGAGATTGAAATTTTTATTTTTATATGTGACAAAACAAATATCGGCGCAACACCTTACAGCGATTTGTTTGTCATTTCTCCATACAAAACTATATATATATATCCTTGGTTCTTCTTAAGTACTCAAGAATATTCTTACTGTTTTTCAATGATCATCACATGAATCATTCTGGTACATGCTCATAACACTTTTAGAGCATATGACATCTGATTGTGTACATATTATTCGTGATCTATAATCACTCATGTGTTTTTACTCATTGAGTGTCAGATACACTCAAGTCTTGTCAAACCTTCACATGACAAGAACATTTTTTTAATATTTCTATATTGAACTACTTCAATATCCATTCTATGTACTTTGACTTAAACTTATTATATGTTTGAATCTATCTTCATAGATCTTGACACTAAATTTGTTTCAGTCCATATCCTTTCATTGAAGTTTAATTCTCAATGAAACCTTTTTAATCAATTATATAATTACATTATTTATAATCAACGATATGTCATCTACATAAAGTATTACAAATATGTCTCAGCGCTCCCACTTAATTTCTTGCAAATGCAAGCCTCTTCATCGTCTCTTGATGAAATCATAACTCTTTGATTATTTCATCCAGTGAAGATTCCAACTCCGCGATACTTACTTCATCCAATTGAAGTTCGTATACCTATCTAGTATTCCACGGACTAGCAAAACTCTTGGTTGTATCTTGTATACACCTTTAATACACACTTCTGTTAAGTAATGTATTTTGCCATCCTACTATCATATCTCATAAAAGAAATATGTAGAGATTACTAGAATAATCCACATAGACTATAAGCATCGCTACGGAAGATCTAATCTTATCGTAGTCAATTCTTTGAACTTTGTCGTAAACTACTTTTTGACAAGTCGAGCTTCTTCAAAGATATTTCATCCAAGTCCATTAATTTTATAGATCTATTTACTTTCAAAAAGTATTTATCTATCTTGGATTTCATGGCGTATAGTTATTTTAACGGAGTCAGGGCCCATCATAACTTCTTTGTTTTGTAGTTGGTTTATCATTGTTCAAAATCAATCTTTTATCCACAAATCATTTATTTGATCACAAAGTAAACCATACCTACAAGGTTCAATAAGTACTTCGATCTCCATGGCTAAAACACTTTGTAGTCATGAGAGCCATGATCGTCGTGGCCGCTTCCGGAACCAATTCCAATGCTGCGCTACGCTGATCATTATGCTCAGGTTCATAAACCTTATCAAATTATATTGTCCTCCCACTCAAATACTTCACTAGAAACAATTTCTCGGAAATAAGAAACATTGACAAACACTTTTGTCTTTGTCTCGTGGGAAGAATTCCCAATCAAATCTCTGGGATAACCAACAAAGACATTCATCCGATTTTGGTTGTAAACTTATTTACTTATGCTATGCATACCAAAATTTAAGAAAATACTATCAGGGTTCATACCCATGCCATAACTCGTATGGTGTCATTTCAACGGATCATGATGATGCTCTATTCAGTGTAAAAGCGGTAGTCACTAAAGCATAATCCACAAAAATATAATGGCGTCAATATCTTATCTCATCATTGATCCAACAAGGTTTGGATACATCTCTTGGATACTTCATCATCACTATGATACTCCAAGAAACGTGAGTTGTAGAACAATTTCATAATTCTCTTAGATGTTCGCTAAAACTCGTAATTCAAATATTTCCACCATGATCCAATCATAGATATTTGATTTTTCTATTACGATGATTTCCACTTCATGCTGAAATTTATTTGAATCCATTCAAATGTTTCAAATTTCTTCCTTATTGAATATATCCACATATATACTCAATTCATTGTTGTAAGTTTTCATGAAGTAGAAGAATCTCCCGCACACAACTATGCCCAGTGAACCACATATATCATTATGTATGTTTTCACTAAGTTAGTTGCCCGTTCAACTCTCGGCCTATGAACGGTATTTCAGCCATTACTTTTTAGAAAAGATTTTGCAAGCGCCAAACGATTCAAAAAATCAAATGACTCCAAAAATCCATTTGCATGGAGTTCCTTCATGCGTTCCTTTCTAACATGACCTAAATGGCGGTTCCACAAATAAGTGGAATTCAAATCATTTGCCTTATGGCATTTTAGCGTCGTATTATGTGTGTGTGTTTCACCATTAAGATTTATAATAACTTATCCATCGTACATGGAGTAATGTCATAATTTGAACAACTCATTGTTTTTATTTGACCAGAGCAAAATAAAAATTTATTAAGCTCTTTATTATAAATTCTAAGAGTTAGGTAGAATGCCAACGACAAACATAATAACACTTTATTATGTTCCAGACGTGCATTATTACCATATTCCTTATCGATCACTTAGGCCATAGTATTCTTGTATTGCGTTGTTTTTGTATGACACTTCATACCAACCAATATAGTACTAATACCCAAGAATTTCATAGTGTGACTTAACTAGGAATACAACCATAACATGTATATCATTTATATACACCTGAGCTAGACTTTCTAGTCTTTTCTTTTCTTTTTGCCAAAATATCTTTTGCAGTTTCTCTTTTAGCTTTCCTCATTATTCAGAAAAACACTTTAACATTATTAACTTCTAGGTTTGTTGGTCAAATACCAATAACCTTGAGGTTCTTACTTTAAGTTGATCATCATATGACAAGTGTTTCAGATTTCACTATTAGTAACTTTGTAATATGATGAACAATTTCACTCATAATTTTATCCATTATATCATGACGACTTTCCGAGACCATGTCTGTACATGCTAGGCTCGTGAAGTTTTAACCTTGGTATTCGCATGTGCAAATCTGGCTTGCACCCGTTGTATGCACACGTAGAATCTATCACACCCGATCATCACGTGATGCTTCGAAACGACGAGTCTTAGCAACGGTGCATACTAAGGATGATAACTTCATGGATATGCGAATATTATTAGTGCCCCAATAGTTAGAGGATTGTGACGCCTGACGTCTTCAACCTTCATACATTCCCATAAAACTTATGAGTTTATGTAGTCTCACCAAATTTATATTCTATCATCTTGCAATAAGGTCTTAGATATCACATATATCTCATACCTTGATTATTTCTGAAAACTAAATTTTCAGCTCCTTACTTTTCAAACAGATTTGAACTTCAAGTTTCACTGGAGACAAGATAACTTTAGGTACTAATTGAAACCATAGCTCTTTGAATCAACAATGTGAGGTTTACTAAAAGTTTGCAATAGGACTTAATCAATTCTTGATTCTTTAACAATACGGTACCAATCCGTAAAGTTTCTTGTCAGATTTTAACAGTATTTCTATCTCAATAACAAGACTAGCGCTTGGTAGAAAAACGGATGCCAATACTACAAATTAATTCAAAATACTACCCAGACTATGTTTATGATAATTAGTTCATGTTTTAATCAAATTACTAATGAACTCCCACTTAATACAACATCCCTCATAGTTGTTAAGTGGTACACGATCCACATCCACTACACCAAAACCGATCATCACGTGAGATGATGTAGCTTCAATGGTGAACATCAACATGTTGATCATATCATCCATATGACTCGTGTTCAACCTTTCGGTTTCCGTTGTCCCGAGGCCATGTCTCGTACATGCTAGGCTCGTCAAGCAAACCCAAGTATTCCGCGTGTGCAACATGGCTTACACCCGTTGTATATGAACGTTGAATCTATCACATCCGATCATCACGAGATGCTTTGAAACGACGAACTTTGGCAATGGTGCATACGAGGGGAGAACACTTTATTATCTTGATATTAATGTGAGGGATCATCTTATAATGCTACCGCCGCGTTCTAAGCAAAATAAGATGCATAAAGGATTAACATCACATGCAATTCATATGTGATATGATATGGCCCTTTTGTCTTTACGCCTTCGATCTTCATCTCCAAAGCACGGACATGATCTCCATCATCAACGGGCATGATCTCCATCATCGTCGGCGTAGCGTCAAGGTCCATGGCGCCGTCTTCATGGTTGTTCACTTCATGTAGCAACTATTACAACTACTTTGAAATACTACTCAACATGAAATTTAAAGACAACCATAAGGCTCTCGCCGGTTGCCACAATACAATAATGATCATCTCATACATATTCATCATCACATTATGGCCATATCACATCACCAAACCCTGCAAAAACAAGTTAGACGTCTCTAATTTGGTTTGCATATTTTACGTGGTTTAGGGTTTTCAGAGAGATCTAATCTACCTACGAACATGAACCACAACGTTGATACTAATGTTGTCAATAGAAGAGTAAATTGAATCTTCACTATAGTAGGAGAGACGAGACACCCGCAAAGCCTCTTATGCAATACAAGTTGCATGTCGAACGAGGAACAAGTCTCATGAACGCGGTCATGTAAAGTTAGTCCGAGCCGCTTCATCCCACTATGCCACAAAGATGCAAAGTACTCAAACTAAAGATAACAAGAGCATCAACGCCCACAAAACCATTGTGTTCTACTCGTGCAACCATCTATGCATAGACACGGCTCTGATACCACTGTAGGATAACGTAGCATAGAAAACAAAAATTTCCTACCGCGAACACGCAATCCAAGCCAAGATGCAATCTAGAAGACGGTAGCAACGAGGGGATTATCGAGTCTCACCCTTGAAGAGATTCCAAAGCCTACAAGATGAGGCTCTTGTTGCTGCGGTAGACGTTCACTTGCCGCTTGCAAAAGCGCGTAGAAGATCTTGATCACGGCGCCATAAACGGGCAGCACCTCCGTACTCGGTCACACGTTCGGTTGTTGATGAAGACGACGTCCACCTCCCCGTTCCAGCGGGCAGCGAAAGTAGTAGCTCCTCTTGAATCCGACAGCACGACGGCGTGGTGTCGGTGGTGGTGGAGAAACCCGGCGGAGCTTCGCTAAGCGTGCGGGATGTGGTGGAGGAGAGAGGACCGCTAGGGTTTGGGAGAGGGGGGCGCCGGCCACTAGGGGGTGCGGCCACCTTGTGGTCTTGGGGTGGCCGGCCCCTCCCCTTGGCCCTCATTATATAGGTGGAAGCCCCAAGTGTTGGACTACAAGTCTTCGAATAAGACCCCAACCCAAAACCTTCCATGTGTAGGGAAACCTACCCAAGGTGGGAATCCCACTTGGGCCTCGTTCGGTTCTGATGGAGTGAAAACCCACGTGGGACTGACCCGGGCGGGATTAGGGTGATCCTGAATCATCACCCCAACCCCCAGTAATTCCTCTCCCCGTACCCTCTACTTCTAATTGCTGTTCGGTTAATCCCCTGACGGGAAGCAGCAGCAAGCAACAGACACGATAAGCAGCAGCAGCAACATGCAGCGCATGGGGGTAAGCATGCGCACAAACAGCAATCTCACAAAGCATCAACCAAAATAAAAACATCAACTTTGACTCAGCATAATTTGTATTTTAAACATCATTTTGAACATGGCGGAAAGATGAAATCAAACATACTAAAGCTAGATGGAAAATAATTATCTGAATAATTATATTTCAAGCTACAGGTGATTCATTTCCATAAACATACTGACACAATAAGACTCAGCTAATTAATATATTCAGTCTTTCTGCTGTAAAGCACACATGAATTGGTGCCTTTCTTCTTCTGGAGCTTCTTCAACCTTTGCACCTGGCCATGTATAGCAATGAGAAAGCATCCGGATGAGACTTTTAAACTGAATTAGGCTGTTAAAAAACTGAATTAGACTTTGCTTCTACAGTTTCAGTTCATTCAGACGAGCACAAAGAACAAATCTCAGTGTGTTTAGTAAACCAAAGATAGAGTAGAACTTTCAGATGTAAAGCCACATAACAAATGCATACTTTCAGATGTAATCAAGGGCAATTAAAACTGTAAACTGTAAAATACTTTGAGATGATTATTGGTCTGTACTTGGGACATGCCTCGAATTGAAACTATTGTACTCTTGCGGATAAGTAAAATAGTTGAATAGAAACAATAAGTAAAATAGTTAAATATATTTCGTTTATTAAAACTGATGCAACTTCATTGTAGCAGTGGTGATGCAACTTGGATAGGATGCATTTTCTAACTTTACCAAAGCTGATGCAAGCAGCAAGACCACAAATTTTAAGCACACGGAAATGAACCACTCAACTCCATACGAATTCAGAAACAAATTCAGTTCCTAAGCATCAAGCTAGCTAGCATATACATGTGATTCAGAACATTGCAGACAATAAGAGAGTTTACCTTTCCTAAGCCATTTCGCCTTGCAGCCACATGAGAGCTGTATCCATATCAACGCAAAGGAAGAGCTCGCGATTGTCAGCATTCTTAAAGACTTTTAGGGCTTTGACCTTATCCTCTCGTGACAATCCCATTGTGTTTAGCCGAGCCACGCAGTTCTTGATTGAGTACTCATCCATGTTCGCGATTTGCTTGCTCTCGACCTACTTCGTCTTGATCTCAATGTACTTCTCCATCATAGCAGCAATATCTCCATTTGACCGGCGCTTCTTGGGTTCATTTTCAGTACTTGTTGATGGTGCAGCAGGCACCGTGGGCTGAGCCTCCCGTTCCCAACAAAGTTCTCCATCATACTAGCCTCTTGCATCCCTCCTTGTGTATCATCCACCACGGTCTCTGCAATATCATGATGGGAATGTGTCGCCTCTACGAACCGACCTCGGGATTGACCTCCACTTGTGTGTGCTGTGTTGGTTCGATGGAAGTGAAGTTGTAGTTTCCCTCGGCAAGATGTCCATCATATAGCTCTCCCAAGGCATCAAAGAGGGGAAAAGCCTTGTTGCTACGGAACTTCCCGATCTTAGGAAATGACTGCACAATATAAAGGAACACATGAGTGATGCATATTGTTAGAAGGAATGAATATAAGCATGAAAGGAGCAATACAAACTATCTTACAATGATGAGGTTGTCCCACAACTCTGGATCAGCTTCAATCATACACCGTTTCTCATTCCATGAAACCCCACTCGTCTGTCTAGCCTCCTTGAGCATCTTGTACTCTCTCTTCAACTCCTTCTCCTTGTCTTGGATCTGACCCTTTGTGTAATTCTTGTATGGATGGTTATCATGGAATTTGTTGGTAATCCTGTTCCAAACATCGGTGGACCATCCATTCTGCCCACGATATTGTGGAGTATTGTGCTCATGGAGCAAATCCACAAGAGCAATCTCTAGGTCTGCATTCCAAGAGGCCCTAGCTGTTTGAGAAAAAAGTCAAGTTCACAGTAAGCTACACATTATAAAGAAGTCAAGTAGCATCAATCACATTAAAGGAACACATGCACTCACCTTTAGATGATGTTCCCCTCTTTTTTGTTACCCCACCACTGCCTTGCGTTCCCGTCCTTGGAGATCGTCTTAAATTCGTCATGGTCGACATGGCGACTCCTGCAAATATTATTGATACAAGCAGCCAGACATTTATTCACCATATAAGAATTTAAAAATCTCACATCAAACAAGTCTGGTACTTTATTACATCAAACAAGATGCAAAACAAAAGAAGTTCAAGTCTAGTACTTTATTACATCAAACAAGATGCAAAACAGAAGAAGTTAAAGTTTGGTACCCTATTACATCAAATAAGTTCAGATGTCACTACTTTATTACATCACTACTTAACGTCGGTAATCTGCCCACATTTGTTGCGCAATGGTATCTCTAAGGTGGTCGCCTTCATGGTTGACTTGATGATTTTGTGGGGGGTCACCATCGGGTAGGTCAACATAGTTTGCTGCAGGTATGAGTTCTCTTTGGTTATCTAACCAACTCTCATCCCCCTTGTGCATACGGATGATGTTATGCAACACTCGCAACAGCAGACCGGTAGCTTGACTTGGTTTTGTATTGTGTGATGTGTTCCAACCTTGAGAATGGGGAAGCGCTTCTTTAAGATTCCCAAATCCCGTTCAATATGATTCCGTATCACGGCATGGCGATGATTGAACAGTTCTTGGTAGTTTTGGGGTGCTCGGTGACCACGGCCAAACTCCTTCAAATGGTATCGAACACCACGATACGGAGCAAGAAAGAATTTAGTATTTGCGTACCCACCGTCCACAAGATAGAACTTGCCCTCAGGTACTCTAAACCCTTTGCGAATTGCTGACCTAAGAACTCTAGCATCAGTCGCAGAGCCCTCCCAACCACAAGAAATGAATGTGAAGTTCAGGTCAAAGTCACACACCACCATCACGTTCTGGCTGAGTGTTCCCTTCCTATTTCTAAATGGTGTGGCTATGTCACCATTAATGTTCATGGGAACATGAGTCCCATCAATAGCTCCAAGACAATTCTGCAAAGAACACCAACAAAGTATCATTTGCTATGTGAAAAAGAATATATTTCCATGGTTATATGATTTAGACTGAAGTAGTTTAGCAAAAACCTGAAAATAAGGAAAGAATCTTGGGTTGTTCCGGATCTTTGGGTGTACTTGAGCTGGATTGGGAGGCTTCAGAAAGTGCTTGGATAGTGCAGGAACGATGTTGAAGAAGTTATTCATGATGTTATGGAAAGTGTCATTACTATGCTTGAACTGTACTTGGAGATCCTGGTATGAGGAATTATGGGACAGCATCCACAGAAAGGCTGCAAGTTTCTCTTCGACGCTAAGTCTGGTATCACGCACCAATCTCTCGCGTCGAAGGAAACTAGCCAAAGCCCTGAAGATGTGGGCCTCCATCCTAAATGCTACCCGGCAATTTTGTACGTGCCCTTCCAGCAAGTCCCTTACAACCTCCTCGCCTCTTATCGTCGATGTATGGCGGGGCTTTTTTTCCCTTGGTTCACCCAGCAGATGCAGCATTGGTAAAAGAAATAGAATCATATCATCATCATCCTCCTCTTCCTCCTCTTCCTCCTCCTCTCTCTTCCTAATCCGATCCGTAATTCTCAAAGCCATTCAAAAACTAAAGATAAAAAAGGCCACCAGTTATTTAATGAACATAATTTGCTTTTAATTAAAAACTTATAAGTACTGCTGTTATACATACTATCCTATATAGAGCAGGTTGCAATAGTTTGCTTGCTCTATCTAGGATAGTTGCAGTAGTTTCAGGTTTAAATTACTACAGCCAATAACCATCATGTAAAGGATGCACTGGACAGTTGGTACTCTGCAGTAGTTTCAGGTTTAAATTACTACAACCAATAACACACAAAGTATAACTGCAGGATTAATATGTACTCTGGATAATTGGTACTTGCTGAAAAGGATGCACTGGACAGTTGGTATGCAGCCAATAATTTCAGGTTTAAATTACTACAGCCAATAACCATCATGTAAAATAAAAACAGGATGAAATAAGTTAAGTTGAGTAGATCATTTACCACACGGAAGGAAGCTTACAACAGAAATACAACTATCGGGATTTTTCTTCTAGAGGAATTCCACTGTTCAATTAATATATATGATTGCCTCGTGCTGAAACTGAACATTTTGCAATCAACATTTTATTGAAAATGAACTGAACGAGAAATCTCAGCCTTCTAACTACGGTTTGTGACATATTCAGACTCTTATTAGATTCTTTTATTAACTTAATATCACATAGAGTTAACTACGGTTTGTGCATACATATGCATTTTAAATCATGACCGTGTCATGCAATATCCCAGTTGGTAAAACCCAAAATCAGTCAACACTAGAAACAACCATGAAATCGAAATAATCTGGGTGACAACATTGGTGCTCGCCTCACCCCCTTGCACCACAGCAAGCATACAGGTACAACAGATATATAGAGGAAGACCATGAAGATTGAGTTCAGCACACCGACGTTCCTGGACAAGATCCATGCCAGATCGAAACCAACCAACATGAACTGATCGGATTACCTTCTACCGGCCGGCGTTCTCTGCAACCGAGGTGGAGGGGAGGAGGAGGAGGAGATGGTTTACCTTCTACCGGCCGGCGTCGGAAGCGGGGAAGGGCACGATCTTGAGCCTGCGGCTAGGGATTTGGTCGGGCTCCATGGCGGCGTCCGTGTCGAGGAAGGGTGGCGTCCGCGTCGTCGAGGAGCTCTCCTCCTCCAGCCGCCCACCGCCGAGTCGCCGCCGCCGTCCCCTCCGCCCCTTCGTTCCAGTCGCCGCCGCCGCCGCTATCGCAAGAGACGAGAGGGAGCGCTGCTTCGTCGCGCTCGGGATCCTATCCACGGGTCTAGTGGAGCGTTTCTAAAAACCGGCGAAATCGGCGGGTTTCAGGAAAAACCGGGCGGAGTAAAAAACCGGCGTGGTTTAACCGAACACATCTCAGGCGCGGGCCGGTATCTAAACCCCGGGGGCCCAACACCAGTGTAACCACGTGGATTTCGGCCCAAATCCGGCCGGGTCGGGACCAACCGAACGAGGCCTTGGGGTGGGATTCCTCCCTTCCATGAGGGGGGTTGGCCGGACACCTTGGTGGAGCCCAAGGTGGACTCCCCCCTCTAGGGTTGGCCGGCCATAGGGAGGTGGAGTCCCTCCGGGACTCCTCCTTCCTTAGTGATTTCTTCCGGACTTTTCTAGAACCTTTTAGATCCTTCCGTAGAACCTTCCGGATCATTTTAAATCTTATAAAATGACTTCCTATATATGAATCTTATTCTCCGGACCATTCCGGAACTCCTCGTGATGTCCGGGATCTCATTCGAGACTTCGAACAAATCTTCGAACTCCATTCCATATTCAAGTTCTACCATTTCAACATCAAACCTTAAGTGTGTCACCCTACGGTTCGTGAACTATGCGGACATGGTTGAGTACTCTCTCCGACCAATAACCAATAGCGGGATCCGGAGATCCATAATGGCTCCCACATATTCAACGATGACTTTAGTGATCGAATGAACCATTCACATACGATACCAATTCCCTTTGTCACGCGATATTTTACTTGTCCGAGGTTTGATCATCGGTATCACTCTATACCTTGTTCAACCTCGTCTCCCGACAAGTACTCTTTACTCGTACCGTGGTATGTGGTCTCTTATGAACTTATTCATATGCTTGCAAGACATTAGACGACATTCCACCGAGAGGGCCCAGAGTATATCTATCCGTCATCGGGATGGACAAATCCCACTGTTGATTCATATGCCTCAACTCATACTTTCCGGATACTTAATCCCACCTTTATAACCACCCATTTACGCAGTGGCGTTTGATGTAATCAAAGTACCTTTCCGGTATAAGTGATTTATATGATCTCATGGTCATAAGGACTAGGTAACTATGTATTGAAAGCTTATAGCAAATAACTTAATGACGTGATCTTATGCTACGCTTAATTGGGTGTGTCCATTACATCATTCATACAATGATATAACCTTGTTATTAATAACATCCAATGTTCATGATTATGAAACTAATCATCCATTAATCAACAAGCTAGTTAAGAGGCATACTAGGGACTCTTTGTTGTTCACATAACACACATGTATCAATGTTTCGGTTAATACAATTATAGCATGGTATGCAAACATTATCATAAACACAAAGATATATTATAATAACCTTTTTATTATTGCCTCTTGGGCATATCTCCAACACCGTGGGGGCGGCGGCGGCGGCCCCCTGCAGCGTGTGGGCGCCTGTCATGGCGGCGGAGGTGGCGGGGGTGGTGTTGGTGGCGGCGGCGGATGTGGCGGTGATGTGGTCGACGGGGGTACTGTTGGAGCCCATGAGACCTAGGCAATCTGATACCAAAGTGGTAGGGGCTAGGGTTCTACCGGGTCTAGGGAGGAGGTTGTAAGGGTGGAAGTGAGGGCGGAGAGGCTGGAGGGCTCGGCGTCGGCGGCTGGGCGCCGTCGCGGATGAAGGAGGCGGCGGCTAGGGTTGGGTGCGGCTGGGCGCAGGGGGTCTCCCGTCTCCCTTCAGGAGACGAGACAGTATGATACTGAAGGGATACATGTGTTTATATAGGAGGACGGCCTCCACTAAACTCTAATTTACTTGGGCTAAGCCCCTAATTTACTTGGGCTAAGCCCACAACTAGCCACTAGTGGGCTTCTTGCGTGTATAGGTCAGACCGACCATAATAGTAACTTACCAAATGGGTCCCTGTTGTTCGTGGCAATAGGGTGGAATGATGGGCTCAAACTGAGGATCATTAGTTAACACTTAACAGTCAAAACGCAAGGTAAAAACTCACTGGCTCCAAAAATCTGAACAGAGTTTTGATCTCACTTCCATATGTTCTATACTGCGAAGCTAGCTTACAACACTAAAGATAACACCACTCATTTATTTTGTTCAGATTAGAGAAAATGAACTAAATATCATAAAATTAACAATCGAAAAACTAATCGCATAGATCAAGATATTATATGTAAAGTCCAGTTGTCTAATGTAAAAGACTCTCTGCTATGTATTAACAAAACAAAAAAGGAAAAGCGATAATGTTTATTGATATAGGGAGAAATATTCTTAACAAAATTCTTTCAACACATTGTACATGCAAAAAATTAAATTTTATGTTCACTATTGTTATGGTGTTGAAGTACCATAGTGCTGAAACCTGTTGATCTAGTTCTTGAAAAAAGGTATGAAGCAACTCATTGGCTGGTTTTGGATGCTAGGTACACACAGTGACTACTAATTATTCTTTCTAAATTAGAAGCGCCACCAATTAGCAGAAATCTCAAGCACCCTGAGATCAAAAATATATTACAACTATACATGTCAATATATCTATTTTATTGGATACATATTTAGTTAGTTCCCAGACAAATATCTTATACTCTTAACATCTACAAAATACCTCACTTTCGAAAAATGTTATGTTGAAGTGGACTGAATTAAGATCGTATGAAGAGGTTAATACAAATAATTAAGATGATCTTATGACCGAAGTAATTCACACCACGAAGTTCTTCTAATCAACCTAGCCATAGCTACTTCTTGAATCCTTTCGAATGGAAAACTAAAAATTATGAATTCTACAAACAAGAAGCTCATTCTCTACGGTTTCACTATACTACACCAGCATGAAGGCATGTCGTGAATGTCACATGCCCAATCGCCATGCATTCCATTTGACACGGCAATCTCTTTTTCGAATACATACCAACTCATACATGAGGGGTAATTAGCGGCACAAAATGAACGAAATCACCAAGGATATCTTTGATTTTAAAGTCAACAAATGTTGTAGATGACAACCTTCACCAAATATCAACAATCAACACTTGGTGATTTCACTGTACCAAATCAGAATGAACCGGTCGTTACCTAGCAGTACCACATGATATTAGATCAAAATCTAGATGAGAAATGGAGGAAACAATAAACCTGCATGAGGACGGAAATACCTGCACACAGAAATCAATTCTGGGAAACAAATAATGCAAACTAAATTGATCCATCAAACCAGCCGAATCATCTGAATCTTGATCGTGCCCACGCAGTACATAGCTGTCAAAAATCATGAGAGAATCAATTGGGGAGAAATAAATTAGCTTCCCGATTTGGGGGATTTAGAAACTGAAGAGGCGCAAGATTTTTATGGCTTATCCATAGATATCGGATTTGGAAGAGAAAGAGGGCGAGGCAGAGCGCCTCCAAGGAGAAGGACAAGAGGCAGACAGCAGCAGTGTCCAGCGAGGATATACAGCAGCAGGCGAGGAAACCACATCAGTTTGGTCCTACTCGGCTGGCCACCCACCATCATCTTGCCGGAGCCGAATGCCGAGGTGGTGGCCGGGACATCAGCGTGCTATAGCAGGCGCGGACGGAAAGAGCAGCACGGATCCGCCCACGGCCGCCAGCCGGAGCAACGACACGCCAATGACCAGTGGCCGGCGGTCCTGAAGCAAGTCCTCCATCAGCTGGGACAACAGCACGGTGACGCAACGGCGGGCGCGCAGATCCGCGCATCAGTCCCCTCACCATTAGAAGCAAATCACAGCAGGAAAAATAAAAGGAGACCCCGTCGGCAGAACTCAGGAAGAAACAAAAGCGTCGGCAGAACTCAGGAAGAAACAAAAGAGAAAGGGAAGAAAAATTATGGAAGTACAAAAAAGTGAAGAGGCGACTATGGGTGACATCGGGCAGAAAAGCGGTCAGGCGGCAACCGCACCATTCTACGTCACACGTGGGACCCACCAGACTGCAGCAGTACAGTAAAAGGGATCACTACACCCACCCAGAAATACACACGAAAGAAATAACAGAGTGGTTACAAAACAGGCAGGAACTGCAACGCATCCCCCGAAATACACACATAAGGCAAATATAACAGAAAATAACACGTGTCAGCAGGCTGGTAGGGTAAAAATATATCCCGAAAATTGAGAAAAAAATTTGATGTTCAAGTTTAGTATAGTACTTATACATATATTAAATTTTGATGGATTCTCGGTCTCTCCATGCTCCACGGCATAGGCACTGTTCATCAACATTTTCTACCAATCACGAGAGGCCACGTAGGCGTTTGGCTGTTCTTCTTTTTTAACCATTTTTTGCACAAAATTGTTTTCTTACCGTTTTCTTTTTTCTACCCTTTGACGGTATTCGTTCTCGCAACTTCCCGACTGTTACTTTTTCACGGGTTTTGGGTTTCTTTTACGTCTCGACGTCTACACTTTTGGACGATAATTTCCCACTCGCCTTGCCGCCCACAATTTGTCGCCGGTATTTTGGACCCAACTTTCCGGGCAACTTTCCGATGATAGTTGTCACACAGTAAGTCCTCGACGTACCTTCCGGCTGTAATTTACCGAAAGTAGCGAGCCTACGTCTATTGCAGCATTTTTTAGCTTTTTTTTCAACTACTCGGTCGTAAATTTTTTGTGCAACTTCCCGATTGTAATTTCCCTAGGTAGGTACTCTACGTTTACGGTGGTATTTCTTTTGCATCCCTTCTAACTTATCGACGGTAATTCTTCTACGGACCTTTCTAGCCGTCATTTGTCGATGGTAGTTAGCCTATGTCTACGATAATATTTTTAACTGCTTCATTGACTACTCGACGGTAGTTTTCTGACAGAACTTTCTGACTGTAATTACCCGGCGGTAGTTACCCCATGGTACCTCCTCACTAGTGAATATTCTCTAACTGTATTTCATCGATGATTTTTTCCAAGGTTTCTTTCACGTTCCTTGGCAGTAATTTCCCGTCACACTAAACTGGTCGTAATTTTCATATGGTAACTACCTTCCAGTAATTTTCCGAGGGTGAGTTAACTTCGGGCTGCAATTTGTGAGCGGTGGTCAGTTTTGCTGTACTTTTTTTATTTCTTTGACACTAATTCCACCATTTGCCGCCTCTTTTGTCCGAGGAGAATTCTACTATTATCTTATGTGGTAACTTCGGACAACAATATTACAGTACTTACGGCGTAATCTCCAGCAGTACTTTTAACCTATTCTTCGACGATATTGTACCATCATAGGTGCGGCGTGACGCCGCGCCTCATTGCCTAGTGTTTTCCTAATATGTGGAGGATTTTTCATTCGAAGAGAGCGCGATCCCTGGGTATGGCTAAGCCAGGAGAATGAGAGGGATTGAACCAGTTAATTAACAGAGAGTATTTAAGTAAAATATCTAGTATAGTTCTACAATGTAAGCCATGCTAGCTGCGAGCCTTCCTAGGGCCTCTAAGCTCACGATACGATATTTGTAAGAACAACATACTGTTAAACCATCTCTCAAGATACTTATATATACTCAAATAGGCATAGACACATATGAAAAACTTGTATAATGCATATAAAGGAGCAGCTTTATTCCGTTTATGGATATCATATTTTCATGCTTGTATAGATTTAGACAAAACTTAGTTCAGTAAAAAGCAGTAGAGTAAAATTTCAAAAGTAACATAAATTTTCACTATAAAAATTCCTAATATAATTGTTATTTTCTCACCTTGTTATGCTTTATTCAAATTTAGACCAACTCGGTTAAGATAAAATGTACGAAAAGGATATTTAAAACATTAACATTGGCGTATTTGTAATGATGGTTGTGTTGTATAATAAATTCGAAAGTTCATATTATCAATGCAACTTTGTTTTGAATGTCATTAGATGAGACATAAAAATAATAGTTAAAATGATTGATATTGAGTTGTAAGGAAGTAATAATTTTTAGTATAAAATAGGTGATGATCATTTGCTCTCACTATACAATAGGACTAGTATGCGATATCATGTTGGAAAAAGCTCTAGGCAGGGACCATCTGCCTAGCGCCTAGTCTGCGTAGAAAAAGCAGTAGAGTAAAATTTCAAAAGTAACATAAATTTTCACTATAAAAATTCCTAATATAATTGTTATTTTCTCATCTTGTTATGCTTTATTCAAATTTAGACCAACTCGGTTAAGATAAAATGTACGAAAAGGATATTTAAAAAATTAGCATTCGCGTATTTGTAATGATGGTTGTGTTGTATAATAAATTTGAAAGTTCATATTATCAATGCAATTTTGTTTTGAATGTCATTAGATGAGACATAAAAATAATAGTTAAAATGATTGATATTGAGTTGTAAGGAAGTAATAATTTTTAGTATAAAATAGGTGATGATCATTTGTTCTCACTATACAATAGGACTAGTATGCGATATCCTGTTGGAAAAAGCTCTAGGCAGTAAGCTGGCGGGGACCGTCTGCCTAGCGCCTAGTCTGCGTAGGCGTCGCCTAGACGTTTTCTTATCATACAAGACCAGGAGGATGATTTAATGTGAAAATAGCAATATACATAAAGCCATATGTAGAAATATATATGAGTGCATTTAAGAGGAAGTAGCAGTCACATAGAAATAGGAAATATTATTACATAAAAACCAACTGTGGTATATGGTAATAAGTTCGGTAGTTCACACTTCAAAACTGAAGTTCTTATTTCCTAAAATCCTATTTGAAAGAAATAATACGCAGGCACCGTGATAATATTACATCCAAGAATATAATCTTAAACTTAAGTACTTAACAAAGAAGACTCATGCATTAAGACGTCAATACTCAAGCTCACGGGGAGTTTTTTCCCTCCGCTTCTTAGATGTCTACTCAAGAGATTTTCCACACTTGTCTTTATCTTTCTCTAAGCTTTCACTGCATTTCTCCACATCATTACCAACATGAGCTACATGCTTCTTCAGACGATAAATACCGCCATTGGTCACATAGTTACAGAGGATGCACTTCACTTTATTCTTGTTGGAAGTATCAACCAGACTCCCATACTCCCACCCTACATCATCTGACTTTCCCCTAAGGACATTCTCTTTCTGAAATGTTGCTGGACTGATCTCGGACATCCTACAATTAGTCAAATACACATCAATAGTTTAATAATTGGCATCACTAATAAACAAAAGCAATAGACTAGAGCAATCGAAGAACGCTATGCAGCAGCAAGTAGCCATGAATACAGTATGTTATGCATGTGCATGTATGCAATGCATTGGCTCCTCAAGAACGCTATGCATCAGGCAAAGTGTCAACTTGATAATTGCCATGGGCAGGTATACCAAACCCCATACAGATACTTAAACTCCCATAAACAACAGTTTACAGAGATTTATATGCACTTTGATTTTCAAACGAACAAAATGATGCAGTGCTCTTTCTACAATGGAACAGTACATATTTAACAGGTAGCCAAAACAAAGCTTGCACAACGTCCATATGTTTGACCGTAATTTATGTCCAGGTTCGGTCAAGACTGGCCAACAATTGCATCGATTGTCAGCACAAAGACTACTCATCCAGCATGTAGTCACCCAATTCCAGTATTTCATAGACCCTTATCAAAACAGTAACTTCTACGCAAAAAATTCTCTTGAAACTTGAAACAAAATTCAGTTGCATGGTGTATGCAATTTGACTCTTGCAGTTTTATTAGATCTGTGCCTATGCCGAGGAATACTATATCAGGCACCATCACACAATGTCCAGGCGAAATAGAAAACACACGTCTTCTACTGAATCTAGACTTAATTACAACAACAAATCATTATAAAGTGCACGAATTACTTAGCTGCGTAAATAATAATTGGACAGTTTGGGTAATCTCACTGAAAAGGTGAAATACAGAAATAACCGAGTTTTGTTTCGCTGTTATACATGGTCAACATATGATTGATCAGAATGTTATGTACATCTTAACTGAAGAAAAGCTACCCAAAGCACCTGATAAGGTGTTCACTAGGTAGCATCAACAAAGCTAGTAAATCAGCATCGTGGATGATAAGCCTGTATGCGTATGTCCACACCCTACCAATATATTAAAGGCTTAACCGCATAAGTACATTTCTTTTAGCTGGGCTATATAAAATATGCAGCTAGCTGCAGACTATAGGGCGCTATCTACAGATCAGATTGAGGAATATCTGATAGATCTTGTAGATCAACTAGGGGAAGATCGTTACCGGGTAGGAGAGGGTACTGTGAGCGTTTACCTTTCACTTGGAGGAAGACGAGCCCGCCGGTGTAGAGACATGGCGACGACAGCGGTGCGTGGGTGAGGTGGTGGTGGTGCTTCCCGTCAGCTCTGTGCAAAAGTCTGGATCGGTACGTCTGTTAGTGGGGCGAGTGGCACTCCAGTCAACCTCGTGATCTGTGCCACCGTCCCCACCACTCTATATATAGCACAGGCGACAGGGGTCCACCAACCAGAGATGCGGTTGGGCGCCCCCGATCAGGGCGCGGACGAGGTCAAAGGGTCGTGCTCGATCCGTTGGGTTCGACCACGTTGGAGATCATCCTAACATTCTCCCCCTTGATCTCAACTTTTCTTTTAACTTTATACTTTTACTTTATTCGTTTCATTTTGGATCAGTCCATAGGGCATGTTTCATCGTCACAGCCTATTGCCGATGGAATCAGACAGCCACAATATACTTCTCTGTTTTGAAACAAATTCTTTTACTTTTGGGCCTCTTATGATCCAGGATAGGTAAGACTTTCCCTTAAACCCATACCGGCTACGTGTTCCTTGAACACGCTGGGTGGTAAACCTTTCGTTAGCGGATCCGCAAGCATATCTTTTGTCCTTATATGCTCGAGAGTTATAGTTTGATCCTAGACCTTGTGTTTCACAACATAATACTTAACCTTAATTGGTTTCGTAGCATTACTCGCCTTGTTGTTGTGAGCATAAAATACTGCAGGCTCATTGTCGCAGTACATCTTTAGTGGTTTGTCAATCCAATCTACCACTTTCAAGTCGGGTATAAATTTCTTTAACCATAATGCCTGCCCCGTGGCTTCATAACATGCTATAAATTCTGCATACATCGTGGATGATGCAACTATCGTCTGTTTGGAGCTTCTCCATGAAATAGCTCCCCCTGCGAGGGTGAATACATATGCATATGTGGATTTTCTATCATCTTTATCCCCCGTAAAATCTGCATCTGAATACCCTCTTATTTCTAGGGAATCAGATCTTCTGTATGTTAGCATTTAATTCTTTGTGCCTTTCACATAACGCAATGCCTTCTTTACCATTTTCCAGTGTTCAAAACCTGGATTTTTTTGATATCGACCGACTACTCCGGTGATGAATGCTAAGTCCGGGCGAGTGCGCACTTGTGCATATTGTAGGCTTCCAATAGCCGAAGCATATGGAACCGCTTTCATTTGATCGAGCTTGTATTGATTTTGGGGACTTTGATGTTTCCCAAAACTGTCGCTCTTGAATATAGGGGCAGGTGTGGCACTACACTTATGCATATTATACTTACTTAGAATCTTTTCTAAATAAGCCTTTTGCGATAGTCCTAATACTCTATTATTCTTATCTCGGTGAATTTCTATGCCCAAAACATATGACGCTTCACCAAGATATTTCATATCAAAATTTGAGGACAAGAACTTCTTTGTCTCTTGCAGTAGACTAACATCACTGCAGGCAAGCAGAATATCATCCACATACAAGATTAGGAAAATATATTCCCACTTTTAAACTTTGTATAAACGCAATTGTCCTCAATTGAAAGAACATGGAGCCCCCATGTGTGGTTTTGGTAATTGATGACAATCCCTATGGACTAATGGTTGCATTGAGAATCTATCTTAGGTCGTGTCCATAGCCATGTGTTGGTCTCAAGATTGCAAGATGGAGAAGATCGAGGACAATGATGAAGACGGTGTTGAAGATGAAGAGAGACGAAGACGGTGTAGAAGAGATGAAGACGGTGGCGTGTGTATGTTGGAGGAAGACGGTGGCATGTACAATGATGAAGAGAGTGAAGACGGAGTTTGCCTACTCGAGAGGAATTGAATGCGCAAAGATAAAGTTTGTGCTCGATATGATAGTGGGTCGCATCATCGGAGAGAGCTCAAACCTTGCTTGCATTGCATCGTGTTTCTTGGTTGTTCTTGGTTCTTATCCATGAGATGTTCGAGAGCTTGTGCTCATTCTCATGACAAGCTCTAGCTCATCGGAAACGGATTCCGGATGCATCGGATGTTGCATGTGCGAGGGTGATGATTTTCCCGATATACCATATTGAGAGGTTACACCTCTATTACCATGACAAAATTATCATTCACTCTTTTGCATTAGTTCACCATGTGAAGAGGTAGCTCTCGTCGTCCTCTTTCCGGCAAAATTGGTTTCATGTCATTCGGAGTTTTCTAGCTCAAGTTATTGCGTTTTCCGTGTTGCATATTATTAGATCCAACGGTCTGTTTTGCTGATCCGTGTGAAGGGGTACCGTCCAATAGCGTTGCGCCACGTCGCTGACTGGTTTTCAGTTAAAACTTGAATTTTCGCATATACTAATCTGCTAGTTGTCCAATATTCAAAAAATTCATAGAAAAAGATCTACAGCTCCATTTTTCGTAAATAAAATATCCACGAATTCAAAAAAACATGTAGAATTTTATTATGCAATAAAATTAAAATTTTACTGTAGATTTAATTTCGTGAATTTAAAACGCTCCAATGCATTGTAGATTGTTTTATGTAGTTTGCATGTGTAGGAAAATTGTTTTACGCTTTGCTTTTGTTCCTATGTGTTGTTCCCTTGTGTCACTCCTTTGTCGCCATCGTTGTAGAATTGCTTAGCTAGCTCAGTAAACGGGGTGGGAGTTCATCATTAAATTTATTGAGCTGTAGCTATATTTTGCTATAATTGAAAACAACTTTAATTAATGAATTGCCTAGGCGGATTGGCATTGATTGGGTCATCGAGTGTTCGTCATGGTGGGGATTGCCGTCTAGGGTATAAGAGGAATAGATTGGTGACTTGTTTGAATGCTTACGTGTGTTACCGTATGTCTGTTTATAAAATGATAGGATAAAACTATTGCTTTATGCAAATATACCTTGAACTCTATCTAGCCAAATAAGCATGTAGCTGCTAGGATTCCTTACAACTCTTTGAATAAGCACCCTCTCCAATACAATTTCAAAATGTATTGACCACTCGTGGCTGTAAACCTATTATGTTGCAGGTTATTATTCTGAGTGATCGATTAGGTCGCGAGTCTCCACTCAACTCTGTTCGCCTGTGGCACATTGAAGGATGGAGCCTCTTTACCGTTATTTGCTTCCGTTGTTTTGATACTCTATTTGAGCTAGCTTTATGCTATGCAAAGTTGTAATAAATGAATATTCTGGATCATTCGTTAAATAATAATGCACTTGTTACTTTGATACCTATGGAAACTGTGTGTGCTGGTGAACCGATCCAGGGATTAGCACTATATACAGAGACACTCAACCTTATCAGGTCGTGTCGCTTCAATACTAATGCAAACCGAGATGTCCAACGTGCGTTCCTGATTCTTGTCCCTCACTTTCGTTCTCAAAATTTCTCTAGATGAGTTCTGTACAACTCATATTGACCATGCCATTCTTCAGCCCCAAATCCGAGTTCATCGCTAGATTACGATGCCCTGGTGATCATCTCGACGATTTCCTGCACGATGAGACTACCTTCGTCAAGGCCTTCCTCTAGGACATGGTGCTGCATCATATCATCGATGTTGGTCATGTTGCCGTTATTCCGCCGGCCACATCGACCACGTTGTTATTTTCGTCGGATATAATGGACTGAGGCCCTGGTTCTTTCTTCTTTGTTTTTCTCCAGCCTCTTGTCAATCTAATGATGCTTTCATAAGCTCAAAAAAAAAATCTAATGATGCTTTCCTTTTGCTCAATTCACAGCCGTAGGCTCCTCCGCAACAACCAACGACATCGTCAAGGCCGTGTTTTGTACGCTGTCGTAGGCCACCATCATAGTACTGGAAGAACTGGAGTAATCCTTGCCCGCTGCAATGACTAGGAGGCTCTCCGCGGTATTCCTCGCCACTACGCGCTCAGAACCTCTCAGTCAAATCCCGTCGGTGAGCGCCTTTTCTCTATTCAGCATTTGCGCTTCTTGAGCTAAAACGTGTACATCACACCTACCATAGCATAGTCAGTTGGTCACTGATCTCCTTTTAGACATTTCGATAGTATTACATGTTCTCCGTTCAATTTGCAACGAGATGTGAGATCACCTAGCTGTACCTTGCAAAGGTACGTAGTTTGTTTCTTGTTTGCAAGTAAAGCACACACGGTCATTCCCAACGGCCTGATCTATTTATCAATCTCCACTAGTCTCATGTACACACCAAGCAGCATTGATACTAGTTATTTCTTACCGAAAGGCCATACGACTTGTTCTCCTTGATCCATGCAAGCGTGAACGTGCACCACTTCTCTAGCTAGCAATGCATACAACGAATTTAAGTCTATTAGCTTTGCACCTGTACAGATGATCTTGTATCTACGTTCGTGCACAGCCGTAGCTTAATAAGATTAGTTCCAACACCAGCATACAAACCTGTCACGTATATACTTTGTTTTCCAGGCAACCGAATCGCTACCAGTGTCACAGTGCAGTTTGATCGATCGATCAGTTCCCATATTGTACTAGCTCATGTCACAATTTCAAAAATTCATATCCTCTGGTCCATAACTCCGTTTTAGGTGATTCATCTTGCTTTGAATTCGTAATTAAATTCCCTATCTGGTGATACCAGTTTTCTTAATTTTCAAATTTTCAAATTTTCGAAATCTGAAATTAAAATTTTGAATTTGAACCATATACTAGCTATATCTAGAAATCTATAAACCCTGTCCAATTAATTCCTTTTGCAAATAAAACACATCTATGTCTTAGTGCAAATCTAGCAACTCTATCTAGATGAATCCTTTTTCTTTATAAGTATTTGGCCCTTGTCAAATCAATCTCCCAAAGCCACATCAACACTATACCCCTTTATGTCATAAGAAGAATGAAAGACCAAGTTAAAATGAATATCAACCCTTTTACTTTATTGCTTTGGCTTGCTTTATTTTGGTGTGTGTGTTTATTGTGTACTTTTCTATCGTATAGATCGTATGGAGTGCAACGTTTGAGATTGTGAGAAGTGTATGATCATCAACTACTAAAAGGCAAGTGTCACTTTCATTGTCCTAATGTTTTTTCTATGCATGTAGTGTTTCTAAATAAAGATTGCATGTGTAAGAAGCTTTCAAAGTATATGCTATATATGCTATGCTAATCCTATAGTCTTAGGATTCCTCTAGTTTCCCTTAAGTTGCCATTGTAATTAGTTTTGCTTAGCCATGCTACTAGATACGTGGTTGGGATATCATGATGTGATGAGATGAAGAAAATATGTTTCTGTTATAAATGAAAACAACTTGATAAATGAAACACCTGGGCGGATTGGTAAGAGTGGAGCGTCTACACGGTGAAAATTGGTGGGGTCCGCCGCCTAGGAACAAAAGAGATTGGACAAGTTCTTGTTTAGTAGCTTCTTGTACAGCCGCATGTCATATGAGCTCTCTCTTGACTAAGTAGGTTATAGGGACCTGTCCCGATGTGACCAGCAGATGTACATGTGTAGGATGGAACGGGTCCGTCCAGAGGGCTCAGGGCCTTACTTCCGAAAATAGTCTCGTCTTAGTCTTCTCCCAACCATTTGAGCAAAATGAGCATCATGGTGAAAAAGGGGCCGATTAAGTCGTGCGGGTAAAGTGTACAAACCTCTGTAGAGTGTAAAAACTAAGTACTTAGCCGTGTCTCCGGTTACGGACAACTTTGAGCAACTAGACCTAGAGTTGTTGGAAGATCTCTCTCATCCCAATTTCATAATAAAACTTGATGGGTAAACTTGGGTAGTAATGTATGAAGCTGAATCTTCTGGTGTCTATCCCCGGTGAGCCAGTGTGATGAGAACTTAGGTTCATGCTCTTATACAATTTGAAATGTTTGAATTTGGATCATCCGTATCCTTTCCTGGTGAGCCAGTGTGATGAGAACGTGGGTTCATGCTCCTAGACATTTATTTTTAAAGATAAATGTTGTTTACAATATGATAGGGAAAAATGCTTGCTTTTCTGAAAAGAGCCTAAACTCCATCAGCCAAATATACATGTAGGTATTAGCATTTTGTGTCCACTAAATAGTGACATCTTGCCAATAAAGTATCGACCAAATGTTTTTGGCTGTCTCTTTACCTGTTGCAGATTTTCGATGAGTAAGGTTCGAATAGGGTTACGAGTCTATCCTCAACATGCTCGCCTGTGGCACATGAAGATGAATGACTCCATGCTATATGTTTGTTCGTTGTAAAACTCTGATGTAATGCTAGCCTTGTGTTATATTATTTGTAAGTCATTATGTAATTTTGGATCATATAATGTATGAAAGACCTTTGTTTCATAATATTACATCTTAAACTGTGTGTGCTAGCGGTTGATCCAGGGATTAGCACAGTGAAGCGCAGGGATCGGCACCCTACCGGGTTTGGTCACTACAGAGAACGCGTGGGAAAGTTCCCGCGCGTACTAGGTCCTGCGCGCGCGAAAAGGTCGCCGGCTTTGGGTCGTCGTCCAGGACGCCGCGGCGTCCGTTTTAGGGATGAATCCGCGCGCTGGACCGAGTTTTTATCCGATTTGACCCATCCAAATGTACGGGCACGGGGTGGATCGCCGCGTTAGAGATGCCCTAAGTGCCCTATTCCTTTCGTGTGTGGAACACTTAAATGGCCACCTGGGCGAGTAATTTTGCTCCTCTGCTTTGCAGGTTTGTTTCAGATAAGTGTAACTAGCATGTAATGGCGCGGCGGCACGCCGCGCCCACTTGGTAACTGCGAATTGAAAAGCGGAGAATATTTCGTGGTATGTGAGGGGTGGCATCCACTTTTCGTTGGTTTCAAAACTCCAAGCTATATATTCCTCGCACCTCTATGTTGTTGGGCAGTCTAAAATGCGTGAAGAATGTGCATGTCACTTTCAATCTTGCTGGACAAATAAAACTCTTATTATAGGAAGGCAAAGACAAAATAAGTAATTTCTATATCTACAATACCTACCCAGATGATCTGGTCATATAGGTGCAGTATCAAAATAGAAAACATTGCCTGCAGTTTATTGTTAGTTTAGTTTAACACGTCTAAATAAAAGAAATCTAATATTAGAACGCCTTACAAATTCTTGATCCGAAAAACAGTCTGAACAAAGTATAGTCATGCTTGCAACCAATGACTTATGGATATACACTTTGGGAAACATAAACTCTATATGGAAGCATATAACTCTGTTTGTGGGGAAGCATATAACTATTTATGTATCATGAGAAAATAAATATAAAACAAAAATTCCAAATATAAGAATCTCTTTATAACTCCCAACACCATATTGTATAATAAGCCAGGTAGTTTATATAAATATGAAAACTGATGACTGAGTACTGTCAAATCAAGAAAGGTGAGACCATCCAGTTATATTGCGAATCGACAAAGAGCTCTATTTGTTAAAAGTGGCATACTTGCAGGTTGCAGCTATTGCCTCCAAAAGTAAAGAAACATACGAACTCGATCAGAACGAAACAAACCAACCAATAAAAAGAGTCGAAACTATAGCCAACCAGCATCATGTTTACATGTAGGAATCATGGAAATGAAGAAATAGAAATATTGGCAATGCATAATCCAAAGGAGCAACAACACAATGAGGTGTGGGCCAAGAACATACAACACAGAAGTTCCATTGTACATCTAGAAAGCAAGAAATGGATCTAAGAATAAAAAACCTAAGTGCACACCCTTTTGCCCAAACCAGCGCTTCATCACACCATCAACATGATCTCTCATTATATTACAAAGTCAACAAATAATCTCCCAAACCCGGCCATGTACAATGATAACATTTCAACTCATACCGACATATGTTGCAAGGATGCCACCTTCAGAAAGCAAGCAACTACAGGATTTTGCATTCACCTAAATCTGAATATAGGCTTCCTCCAAGCACAAGATCAAACCTCAAATTTCTGTCTTTGACCCCCATTTTCCCTGCTCTAAGTGACAACTTGTATCGGCTGGAGTTGGAGAACCTCACCTTAGTCCATGACAGCAGCTGTGGCGCGGCAGCCGCCGGTGGCAAGGAGACATGTGTATGCAAAGGCGCCTGGATCGCAGGTGGAACAGGAGGAAAAGAAAACTGAACAGAGCGCGGCCCCAACTCTGCTCACAACCTGGAGGCCTACCGTGCCACAAACAAAGACTACTGGAAGGGCTAGACCGCCCACCATAAACGTGAGACGCGTTCGTGGTGGACCGCCCAGCTCGTACGCTTGACTATATTTTGAGAACACTAACATATTAATTAATCATTCTATGGACAACGAAAGACCCTGAACATAAACTGGTATGTGGGAGAACTCCTTTATTTCTAGATACGACCAGTAATGCAAGCCTTATGTTCAGGACAAACATTTTAGCATCCCTGGTTATTTCATCAAAGATTACAAATAGCAATAGAGATAGCACCTGGTGAGCAATTACTTGCAAGGAAACTTGAGAAAGGAAGACAAACTAAAATGCAAACGAAACTTAGACCAAAATATAGATTTGACCCAAGAATTTTAAGCTCGTGTATCATGTACTGCATCAAATCGATTATTGAACCTAGTTGTCAAATTCTTACCTTTCTCTGGTAGCAGCAACACGAAGAACAGGAAATGTTATATACCATCTGGTCACAGAAATTTCTCTCAAAAAAAATCTGGTTAAATAAATCATAAACTCAGTAGTATGCACCAGAAACTACAAACTCCCATCAGTGACATCGCAAAATAAAAACCTTATATTACATGAAATGAAGAAGACTGGTATATGAGCAAAAGGAAAAAGCAGTCAACCCAACAGCTAATCCAGTGATGCATTTAGCTGCTGTACCTTCTTTCATGCATCTATATAGTGACAGGAAAGAGTTCATATTTTCGCAAAAAGAGTTCAGATTCGCTAAAATTTCAATAATGTACTCCTGATATCTCATACACACATGTCGAATGTGAGAAATAATTAACAGCTAATCTGGAAGGTCGATTGTCCTAGCGAAACACCTCTGGATAGCTTTGAATCGCGGAAATTTTCTATTGTTAGAGTATTGTATGCATGAGCACATCAGGAGTCCAAGAATCAATAAAATTCCGCTACTGCAGCATGGCAGAGGCGCAGAGCCATTATGACCAGCCAAAGAAATCTTTGTGTGAGTAATCCGCTCACTCTACACAATTTTTTTGGCGCAATTGTAAAGATAATGAGGGAAAAATATACAGTAGCTATCAAGAGGAAATTTATCCTAGATTTAAATTTCAAAGCAAACATAGTATTCTTAATGCCAAGTACCAGGCTTCTAATTCTTTATTTAGCTTTGATTGATGACTGGACCCTCGAAATAAAGCTTTATAAAGTATTTCTTAGAAGGCTATGGTAACACACTGTTCAAGTAGAACTCGACTCACATATATGATCTCGATTGTATCTAACTTCAATTGCTAGAGTCAAGATCTCTCCCAAAATCAGGAGTTGCAACGAAAATATTTTATCTTGTGGGGGCTGCTGCTAGCCGTGGAGTCAAGGACGCGCCGGTCAACATCCATGCGTGCGGCAGGCGCTAGCTGGGCTGCCGCCGGCAGCTAAAAGAGACATACAGAGAGGGGAGGTGAGGCTGTGAAGAGAGGAAGCAGAGGTACCTGCACACCGAGGTGCGCGTCTCCGTCGTCGCCTCATCCACTGCTGCCCGAGGGAGAAACACCATCACCTTCCTCCTTCGCGCCGCCTCGGTAGGATGAGAAGGCTTGCCGCCCCGACGGCTGCCTCGGTACAGGCCACGGCGGCCAGGGAGGGTGGCGAAGGTGCCAACCCCCACCAGGGAGGACGTGGGGAACAGTGGAGAGCTGATTGACCCCGAGGAAGGTAGAGCAGCGGCGGTGGCGATGCGCATCCGGGAGCATCGGTGGAGGTGGGGGCAAGTTGAGGTCGAAAGGCAGCCGAGTTGGAGGCCTTCACCCCTCACGCCACAACGCCAGCAGAAACCGACGGCGGCCAGAATAAGGCGTAACAGCAACTTGCTGAAAACCACATACTCCTACAACCATTAAAATCGGAGAAGGCGACGAAGAAGAAGGCGGCCTGGACGACGGGGAGGAATAGCACACGCACAGCCATCAAAAACCTACAACACAGAGATCACTAATCGTGAGGCAAAGACAATAATAAGTAAACCAAAATTCACAAATATGCAAGAAGCGCGACGAAAAAAATCTTCAAAGCAACAACGACGGAGAAGCATCGACACCGTGTCCTTCTGCTCGCCGCCATTTGACACCATGGACACTCCCACGTTCATGACCGTGGTGGTTCCGTTCGTGTATGGCATGAGGCCTCGGCGTACCTCAGCTTCCCCAGAAAGATGAAGAGGGGGGAGGGAGGCGGAAGGGTCGCCCGTTGAGCTCGTCCATCCCATCGGGGCATTGGTGCAGGGTGAGGCCATGGCCACAAAGTCGACTATCAGGGTGTCCGTGCGGTAGAGGCCGATGCCCCTGCGTAGGAGTGCTACCCCTGCTCCCGATGGCCATGGAAAGGGAGGAGGACGCCGGCGTCGCGTGGGAGCAGGTGCTCGCATGGTGGACGGCGGCGTGCGAGCGCAGCGGAGGCGGATGCAGACGAAACCAACAGGAGGTGACCTACTTGTTCCAAAAAAATAATGAACACTTCAATCAGAAAAAACAACAGAGAAATCAAAACAACAAGATGCGATGGCCTGCCCCTAAGTAAGGAGTAGTACCAGAAGAAGAACAATCTGACTGATTGGCAGGAGCTGCAGAAGGTAGGGAAAAACCAGACCGTGGGGACGGCAACGCGCACCAACACAGCGGTCACGCGGGCGACAATGGATGAGGAAGACGGCGAGCACCAGCCGCCCCACCACCGCGATGGGCACCAACAACAGACGGCCCCCCATCAACCGCCCCTCCATCATCAGCAGGAACAGAAATCGGCACAAAATCAAGAGGATAAACTGGCCAACGACGCAGTGGCCGGACCATCGCAGATAAATCCAAGCAGAGAAGAAGAAAGGAGATCCGGCGGCAGCAAGAAAGAATAAAAAAGGAAAGGGACGAACGAAGAACAACGGGAGTGAAAAGTAAACTATACAAAGAGTAATATTTGCAAGAAAACATGCGGTGACTCCGCACCGCTCCACCGCATAGAGCGTGGACCCACAAGGGGACAGCTGTAGAAGCATGTGAGAAGCATGCCCCACCTCTCTACCGCAGACGGTGCGGACCCATAAAGGATTAACGGCAGAGATATCAGAAAATAGTAGGGACACACGGAAGGAAGGAAGAAATAAGGAAGCAGGCAGAGATTACACATAAAGGAAAAGCAAGACGTCCACTTTTGTACACACGAAATTAATTAGATGCACAAAACTGCACGTGTCAGCTAATGACAGTGGGAGAAAATTAATCCAAAAATCTGAGAAAAAACGAAGTTGTTAAGGTTTAATATAGTAGTTATGGTACTAGCACAATACGCAAGCAACAAGTCGTCACTTCTTTCGGTTGCAATCTTGACCATTGCTTGTACGCACTTGTTCCTCATTCCTCATGCCAACAGCAAGAATCAATGCGTGAGGGTGCATGAATTTGAGCCTGGTGAGCAAGTAGACAACACCCTTATCATCCAAGCCGAGAACGGGCTGACAAGTGTAGAGATTCTGCAGGTTGTTGTTAATTTTTCTTGTGAGAAGCTCGAAGTCCGTAAACGAATCATGCAAGCAAAGAATTGGTGCATTATTAGGAAACCATTGTAGATATAAATGAATTTTCGTGGCGCATCTAAAAGTACGTGCTCAACAAAAATATTTCTGTGACGCACCAAAAAAATAATTTCTGTGGCGCATGTAGGACTGATGCGTCACAGAAAAGTTATGTGACACATGTGATGCGCCACAGAATCTTCATGGGGCGCACACATGATCCAGCACTATACATGGACGAACGAAATTCTGTGGCGCATTTGCCCACATGCGGCAGAGAAAGTTAAAATTCTGTGGCGCATGTTGGTACATGCGCCACAGAATTCCTTGTGGGAACCCACAATTCTGTGGCACATATGCGCAGCAGAAATTCAAATTTCTGTGACGCATATGCGTGTAGTGTTTTTCTAGCTCCCCACGTAACTCCACCTCCTCCCGCGTGGATTAACTTTTTAGCTTTGTAAAATAAAAAATAAATAGATAGAAATTTAAAAAATAAAATCCTTCGAGGTATCCGTGTATTATGTCATCTAGTACCATTGCGAATTAACAAACATGAATTTTGACTTTTTTTGCAAAATTACATTGCTAAATCATCAAATTGCATTTTTTGTTGCATACGAACTCGAAAAAAAACGCACAATATATCAAAATCACCGGGAGGAAATTCTACATCTGAATTCATCCAGGTTTACCCGGTTAGCCAATTTTTAAAATCGCTTCGAAAAGAGTAAAAAGATAGGGCAAAGTTAAGATTTTTTCCTGAAAAAAAATTAATTTTTTTGTGGCGCACCATATGCACATGCACCATAGAATTGTTCCGCCGAAATTTGAATTTCGGCGACGGCTTTTTCCTCCTCCTTCCTTCTTCTCACTTCTCCTCCTTCTCCCTTCTCCTCCTCCTCCCCCTCCTCCTCCACCACCCGTCAACCTCCTCCTCCTCCTCTGGCGACCAACGGCCTCCTCCTCCTCCTCCTCCTCCTCCTCCTCCGGCGACCTCCTCCAGCGACCACCACCACCACCTCCTCCTCCTCCTCCTCCACCCACCCAACACCACCACCTTCTCCTCCTCCAGCGACCACCACCACGTCCCCGTCCACCTGCTCCTCCACCACCACCACCACCAGCTCCTCCACCACCACCACCTCCACCACCACCAGCAGCACCTCCTCCTCCACCACCACCACCTCCTGCAGCCGGCCTCCTCCTTCACTCACCCACCCCACCCACCCACCCAACCACCCACCTTCGGCAACCTCTGAAAAATTACAAAAAAAATCCGGCAAAATTCCGGCGGCCCCAGATCTAGATCTGGCTGCCATTTTTAAAAAAATTCAAAAAAAAATCTGTGGCGCACCACTGCTGGGTGCGTCACAGAAGATTTCTGTGGCGCATGACTACCTGGTGTGCCACAGAAGTTTTGAAATTTCTGTGGCGAATGTAGATATGCGTCACATAATTCAAATATCTGTCGCATGATAACTGTGGCGCAAGGGATATGCGCCTTAGAAGTCCAAAATGGTGCGCCACAGAAAAGGGATTTCCTAGTAGTGGTGATCTCTGTTGGATAATTAAGCACAATTTTAATGATTAATTTTAGAATATTAAGCATGCCGATAGCAACTAGTAACATGTGAAACTCGAACATACTAGATGCATTAATCAACATGAATAGTGGCAGGGTAAGCAACATAACATACATCGCTAACCAGATCGAGATACGTCGCACGTATTGCTCTGGTGGAGGTGGTGGTGGCGGTGTAGCAGTCGTCGATGCAACAGTAACGTTGTTGACGTCGGGTCGAAGTACACGGTGTTGAAGACGACGGTAGGCAACACCGCTCGGCTTGTACGAAAGACGACCCGTGATGAAGAGTTTGATCAATCGCGCAAAGCGCTTCCCAAAAACCTAATTCGCCATCTCCCGTACTGGATCGCAAATGCGATCGGTTCCGGAGATCTTCTCTCCCGTTCGTCGGTGCACGCCGGCGCGCGGGGTGGAGTAGGCTGCGATGGCGGCGCAAGCAGAGAGAGGTGGCAAAACCCTAACTCGTGTATTAGATGATTTCTGCGGTAGCCGAGCAAGAGATTATATAGGCTCAGGAAACCGTAGGCAACATGGGCCACGCCCACGTCGCACGTACGTTTCGAGTCGGTTACAGATAGCCCACGGTCCGGGAGCGAACTGAACTCGACTATCTGTGACGCGTCCGTCTGGGACTCTATTCGTTTTACTAAACTGCAAAAAGAAATGAAAGTCTCGGCTCGAGACTCAATCCACTCACCACGAACGCGTCCCGTCGTGTCGGGACGAGCGGGGAGGAGGAGGAGGAGCGCGCGTGTACTATTCCTCTTCTCACTCACTTACTAGTGGTGGAACAACCCACCTTATAAGGTGGTCTAACTTCGTCCCAACTTTCTATGTGGGACTAAACTTCCCACATTTTCCCACTCCCTAGTGAGCTACCACTAACTTGGGCTCAAACTCACATGGATTGTCACAATGTAGCTTTGAGATTTATAGAAAAATCTGAAATCTAATTTAGGCCATTTTATATGGATCCAATATTTCAATGGTCTCACTCTTGCTCTTGGTATATGTGTTGAGCATCCAGTCATGGATACTGAAGTTGGGGCCCTGGTTTCAGGGTCTGGTTTCAGGCATAGGCGGAGCCAGGATGAGAATTAAGAGGGGGCAAGAATGTGCTTATTGAAGAAAAAATATTTTTTAAGTGGGAGCAAAGCTCTATTTAAGCTAGACTTTATAAAGATATTACAAATTTAAGTAGGGGCAGCTGCCCCACTTGCCAATAGGCTAGATCCGCCCATGGTTTCAGGTTCGTTGTGAGAGAGTCGATTGTCGTGGACTTCTAGGTCTGTCACCTTGAGGGAACGGCGATGTCCCGAAAGGATATGTGTGAATTAAGGACTGTTAAACAACATAGTCCCTGACACTAGGCAATGTTAGCAAGCATAACAATTTTGTAAACTTGTAATACAGCCAAGCAGATCTCTCGGTTGGACATCTACGTTTGCTTGGACTGGTTGCCATGGTCAGGTAATAACAATGTTGGTTTTCCCCAGGAGCCATTGGTATAAACAGAGATTACGGTTTTCAGTTAGCAGGTCACAGAGCAAGATGCCGCTCCATAGGTTGGCCCAGCCAACGGTGCCGCGTTCACCTCCGGTCAGGATCACCGTACTTGTGATGTGCTGGAAGGGACGACAAAGGGCATTCTCCTCGGTGTCCCAGCTCTAATCCTCGGTCTGAAAAAATTCATGTTGAACTCGTTGCCCATTCTTGTGGATAGCGCTGCCAGAGTGAAGTGGTCGCCGCAGGGAAGGAGGGTGACCTTGCAGTTATGGAAGAAGAGACTGATGGGCTTTGGGACCCTCCTAAGAGCAGGTCTAACAGATCCTCTAAAAGGTCCAATCCCGTAAAATAACCGTCGATATACGGGGTAGAGCTCTACCCGGCCGTCTAGCAGACCCCGTAAATCAGCCCCCTAATCGAATTTTTTCAGTTTTGGCTACGGGGCGGCTCTTCACCCCCTACTTGTGCGGGGTGGGAAGGGGAATAGAGGGCCAAACCACCATTCTCCCCTCCATTGCGCGCGAAGGGTTTCAGCGAAACCCAACCGCCGCCGCCGCCTGATCTCCTCCGCCCCGCCCTTCCCGGCAACGACGCGAACCGATCTCGCTGCCATGAATCCCCCGCAAGCCCCGCCGACCGCCGGCGGTGAAAGTGCATGGAGCCCCCATGTGTGGTTTTGGTAATTAATGACAATCCCTATGGCCTAATGTTTGCATTGAGTTATATTTGTAGGAGTTGTCCATAGGCAATTCTTGAACCATATGTTGGCTTCAAGGTTGCAATAAGAAGAAATTGATGAAGGATATCAAGTGTCAAGTATGTCTTGAAGATGAAGATGAAGTGAGCCCTCAAGTTACTTCAAGACATCAACATGATGAAGAATGAAGAAATGATGTGCAAGTTCAAGATGAGCCATCTCGAAGAGATCCTTTGCTTGAGTCTTGCCATCCATATGGTGATCATGGATATGTGAAGATGCGCCGAAGAAGAAGCTCTCCCATGGTGGATTATGGGGGAGCAATCCACATGGTGGTCATGTTTATGTGAAGATGCGCCGAAGAAGAAGCTCTCTCATGGTGGTTTATGGGGGAGCAATCTACAAGACTTCGTCAAGCAAGCACAAGCAAGAAAGGCGTTCCATCTTGTTGAGGTCAAGATCGTCGTCATCAAGCTCAAGTGGAATGCGCAAGTATAAGGTTTGCTCTTGATAGGGTTTCTTTCTCACCGGTCACATAGTGTAGTTGGAGACCGGTTTATAGTTTAGTTGCCGTACTATCAAGAGGGCTCTCGAGTGAGTAACTCGATCGTATCGTTCGGAGAGAGCTCAAACCTTTGCATCCTTGCATCATCTTTCTTGGTTATTATTTGGATCTTATCCATGTGATGATTTAGAGCTTGTGCTTATTCTCATGACAAGCTCTAGTTCATCAAGAATGGTTTTTGCACGGGCAACTTGTTTCATTTTCAAGATTGGAGGTTTTACCGGTATGTCTTTTTTAGATAGGTCAAACCTTTCATCATGTGTTTCTATCCTCCCTTGTTGGACTATGATGGTTTCCTGCATGATCTTGTAGAGCTTGTTCCTAGCTTTAAAACAAGCCCAAGATCATCAAAATCGGAGTCCGGATGCTAAAGTTATGCCCGTTTCAGTTTGATGTTTCTGCCAGTTTTCAGGGGGCGGATATTCCGGCCCAAGTTTGGGGCGGATAATCCGGCAACCCGGAAAAATCCGGTTTTTGGACAAATCCGGGCAAATATCCGGCCAAATGTCCGGCCCCCATCCTGAGAGCAGTTTTCTCATGTCCTTAGCCGTTTTTCGGGGCCCGGATATTTTGCAAATATCCGGCCCGGAAAATCCGGCCTGAGCTGACCCAAACGGTCATATTTCGATGGGAGGGGTATTTAAGCCCCCCTTCTTCCTCCTTGGGCAGCTACCTCTTCCCCTTTGTGCTCTCCACCATTGTTGACCTTGAGAGCTTCCCTTTCCCTCTACTCCTCCTATGCTTCTTGAATTTTTTGAGGGAAAAGGAAGAGGAGATCTAGATCTACATTCCTACCAATCAAATCCCTCTCTTTGTGAGGGGAATCCACTAGATCTAGATCTTGGAGAAATTTGGTGTTCCTCCTCTTATTTGTTCTTCCTCTCTTATTCCCCCAATAGCTTTTGTAGCTTTGTTGGAATTTGAGAGAGAAGGACTTGAGCATCTTTGTGGTGTTCTTGCCATTGCATTTGGTGCATCGGTTTGAGTTCTCCACGGTGATTCGTGGAGGTGAAAGCAAGAAGGTTGTTACTCTTGGATTCTTGGAACCCTAGACGGATTCTAGGCCTTTGTGGCATCTTAGTGGTGTTCTTGGGGACTCCAATTAAGTTGTGGAGAATCTTCAAGGGCAAGGCCTTTGTGGCATCTTTGTGGTGTTCTTGGGGACTCCAATTAAGTTGTGGAGAATCTTCAAGGGCAAGGCATTTGTGGCATCTTTGTGGTGTTCTTGGGGACTCCAATTAAGTTGTGGAGAATCTTCAAGGGCAAGGCCTTTGTGGCAATTTGTTGGGAGCCTCCAATTAAGTTGTGGAGATAGCCCCAAGCTTTGTGCGGGTTTGGTGACCTTCCTAAGGTCCCATAGTGGATCGAGGACATCCCTTTTGGTGGGAATTCTCGAGGAGAATACGGTGGCCCTCGTGCATTTGGAGTGACTTGTCCTCCACACCGCTCCAACGGAGAGTAGCACTCGCAAGAGTGTGAACTTCGGGCTACATCGTTGTCTCCGCGTCACTTCGGTTATTCCTATACCCGAGCTCTTTACTTATGCACTTTACTTTGTGATAGCCATCGTGCTTGAAGTTATATATATATCGTGCTATCACATAAGTTGCTTGTCTTGCTTAGCATAAGTTGTTGGTACACATAGGTGAACCATTGCTTAGAATAAGTTGTTGGTGCACATAGGTGAACCATAGTTTATAGGCTTTGGGCTTGACAAAGTAAACGCTAGTTTTATTCCGCATTTGTTAAGCCCATCTCGTAAAAGTTTTAAATCGCCTATTCACCCCCCCTCTAGGCGACATCCGTGTCCTTTCAATTGGTATCAGAGCAAGGTCTCTCATTCTTAGGCTTCACCGCCTTGAGAGTAAAGATGTCGGTTAGGGGATTAGCGCACAATAACTTGGTTATATTTGATGTTACAAATTATGATCTATGGAAAATTTATGTGCTTAATATTTTGCGGCGTATGTCTCCGGACATGGAGCGATTTCTTGACATGGGTTTTTCTTCTCCTAAGGATCCTCAAAATTTATCTCTTGAGGAGGAGAAAAACTCTTGCCTCGATGCTCTTGCTTCTCATGTGTTTTCCATTGTTGTGAGCAATGTAGTTACTTCTTCAATCATGCCTTTTGGGAGCGCTCATGAATTATGGACAAAGCTTCAAGATAAATATGATGTGTCCAATATCATTGAGGATGGTTGTTTTGCTTCCACTTCCGGCCGTGATGAGTTCTCATCTTCATCCACTTCACCAAAGTGTGGTAAGACACAAGGTAATGATATGGTGAGTGGTGATGAAAATTGCAATATTGATATTGAGCTTACTATTGATGATTCTTCATCTCTATCTCATTGCAATGCTTCATCTTTGGACTTAAACACATCTAGCACTAGAAATGATTTACATGCTTGTGTTGATAGTCCTTGCATATCATGTGTAAGTTGCTTGAAAAAATCTAATGATGATATGCTTGCATTGTCTTGTGGCCATGATAAAAATGATTCTATTTCCTCTAGTTGTTGTGTGTCTAACAATGTAGAGGAAACCAAAGATTCTATTGGTCAAGACAAGATCTTGAAAGGAGCCTCAAGTAACTCCTCATCTTTATCTCACGGTCCTCATATATGCATTATGGCCAAGGGTTCCACGGTACCTCCTACCATGGAACCTAATATGTCTCGTGGTGATAAGGATGAGGATGAATATGAAGAAGAAGATTGGGTTGTCTCTCTACGCGATAAGGGTAAGAGCGTATTCAAGGTTATTTGCAAAGATAAAATTGCTAGCACTCACTTCTTTGAAATCTTGACTACCGCTATTGAGAGCCAAAAACTTATTTGGATGCATGAGAACACCATTGATAAAAAGGGTGCTCTTGAACGAGAGTATGCCAATGATGTAGCATCCCTAAAGAATGACCTTGAAGAAGAACAAGAGACCATAGCCTCTCTTGAAGAGAAACTTGAAACCCTTGAAGTGTCTCAAAATGAAATAGTTTCTAAACTCACTAAGGAAAGAGACCATGCTAAAGCTCAAGTAAAAATGCTTAAAAAGGAAAAACCCAAAGTTGGTGTTGGTCATGATAAACTTGTTAAGGATCTAGATGATCTAGACAAGGCCCGCAAGGTCTTGGAGAGCGAACACTCTATCCTCACCAAGTCTCATGAGCAACTTCAAGCTTCCTATTTAAAAAAGCATGCTATGTTACCCTCTCTTCTTAATATGTCTTGTGATGATGCTTGTGCTACTAACTCTACTTCTTGTGAAGCATCTATCTTGAAGGAGAATGTTGAGCTAAGGGCTCAACTTGAATTGCTAACTAGCAATTATGGGAAATTGGAAGAAAATCATGGAAAGCTTTCTAGCTCCCATGAGGATCTTCTAGCCTCCCATGATAGGCTAAAGTTAGCTCACGAGGCTATCATATCAAAGGCAACACCTTGTGAGCCTCATGTGGATACTATCACTACTACCCAAAAAGCTATATTGCCATGTGCTAGTCCTAGTAATTCATCCACTCATAGTATTGCTAAATCTTGTGGTGAATTATCTTCCTTGTCTTGTTGCTCTAACAATGAAGGTTCTACTTCCTCTAGTACTTGTGTTGTTACTAACCATGTAGAGGAAATCAAAGAGCTCAAGGCCCAAGTCACTTCTTTGAAGACCGACTTGGTAAAGAGTCATGAAGGGAAATGCAAACTTGACAAGATGTTAAGTGTGCAACAATCCCCCAATGACAAGAGTGGACTTGGATTCAACTCCAACAACAAGAACAAGTCAAAGAACAACAAGACTAAGAAGGGCCAATTACAAGTCAAAGACCCGGCCAAGATTGTTTGCTTCAAGTGCAAAATTGAAGGGCATCATGTTAGATCTTGCCCTTTGAAGAAGAAGCAAAAGGGAAGCGGCCTCAAGCTCAAACTCATATTCAACCTCAAGTTGAAGAAATGCCACTTCCCAAGAAGAATCAAGCCAATGCTCCCATTGTGGAGAAATCTAGTGAGAAGAAGGAGAAGAAAAGAACTTGCTACATATGCCGCGAGAAGGGCCACATCTCCTCCTTTTGCACTATTGGTACCTCATCCAACTCTATCACCATTGATGATGTTTATTCTCTTCGTAAGGATGAGGGTGGCAATGTGTTTGCCAAATATGTTGGTGCTCAAAGTGGTGTCAAGAAAAGAACCATTTGGGTTGCCAAGCCTATTGTGACTAACCTCTTAGGACCCAACTTAGTTGGGGACCAACAATCCAAAATTTGATCAATAGGTGCTCGTTGGAGGGCATTGGAGACTTGGCTACATCATGAAGAATTAAGGGATCTTCATCATTTATATTATATCAAGCCAAGTCTTTTGATTATCTTGCTACTATCATATATCCAATGTTCCTCCTTGCGGTAACATGTTCTCAACTCATTTATATTGAAAGTTACTCGCCCCTTTGCATGTGTTAGTTTTTGTTCCTAACATGTGTTTGTATATGTTGTGATTCCTATTTTCTTTTGCTTGAGAAATCAAGTCTATGCATGTTGGGCTGCACACCATGTATTTGTGTTTGTGTTGGAGCCTCTTTGCATCTTGTTGTATCCTATATGGCTCTTATGAGCGATTAATGGACAATCCCATTTTGGGGGAGTGACATTCCTTTGGGAATTTCATGATCCTAACAATGTGTGTACATGAGGAATATCACTTAGAATTGATATTGCAAGATTATCTAGTCTCTATGTGGTATGTCATCTTCATGAGAAATTCAAATTCTAATGTCCATTAATATCTCTACTTGGATCTTATTTGCCTCTTGTGAAAATAAATTCCTTATCACATTATGGGGGAGTAATAAGCTTTGTGCATATTACAAGCCTAGGAAATGTGAACATTTGAGGTTGTGTCACATAGAATTGATATTGTAAATTGTCTCTCATATGTGACATGTTTTCTCAAACAAGTTCCAATTTGCTTAAATGGCTTCATTGCTAATATCTTTGTGGATCTTATTTGTGAAAGTTTTTCTTGGCATGGTTTTTCACAATGTGTCCCTCAATACATTTTTGGAAAACCATGTGCTTCAAGTCATACTATTAATTGCTTTACATGTTGGTATGAATGCTATTAATTGCTTTGCATGTTGGTATGAATACTATTAATTGCTTTGCATGTTGGTATGAATACTATTAATTGCTTTGCATGTTGGTATGACTAATTGAAGCTATCAAGAAACTCTCTTTGCATGATGGTTAACTCTTATCTTTTACCATATGCTTTATTTGGTGTAAAAATGATCTTACATATACTTACAAACTACCACTGGAAAATATTTCCTAATACCTCTTGTCCTAGGACAATTGGCAATCTATTATTGGGTAGAAATTTATTGATCATATTTACATTGGCTCTTGTGTTTAAATTGTCTTATTTATTGCCATGAATGTGTTGTGCTTTGACTCCCATGTGTCTTCCTTGCATCTTATGGATCTAATTTGTCTATTCAAACTTTCTTAGCATTTTAGTAGATTTAGGTAGCGTGATGATCCTAGTTTTGTGCATTTAGTATTCATATGCAACATCCTAGATAATGCACTAATCTTGGGGGAGCTCTCCTATATTTGTTAGAATGCTTAACATCTCTTGATCTTTATCAAAAATTTGGTTTTGGGAGTCATAAATTTTCTTTTGGTACTTTGTGCCATCATAAAAAGTGTCGAGGGTTTGGTTTATTTGTTGGAACCTTGCTCTCTTGGGAGTTGGTTATCTCATTCCTTTGTGCTTAGGTTTAATTAGCTTCTTATAATGAGATAAGTCTTTGGAGTCAATCTTGTGTTGATTTGATTCTTTGATATAATTTGGACAACCATTGTCTCTTGGTTTATTTGGTGTTTTGTCCAAATTGTATCTTCCTTTGGTTCTTGAAAGTATTGTGCATGCATATTTAATATATGTATATCTTATGGCATGTGTCACTTTCTTTGATCCAATATATAGGGTAAACTCCATCAAATCCTAATTTGACTAAGATGTGCATGAAATTCAATTTCATATCTATATGCACATAGAATTGTGGAGTTTGTCCTATATGTTGTAGTGTGTCTAACTACTTCGGACCCAATTAGTTTGGGGACCATTTTGTACATACCTTTGTGTTAGGTACAATGGATATGCATTGAATGCTTGTCTCACTCTTGGAAAGAAGTGGTGACTCAATGGTAACGTGAGGCAAGCTAGGATGATCAACGAACACATATCTACTACATCCACACCAATGCTATCTTGGTAACAAGTATCTTCTCATGCATACTTTTCTTGTATCCAACCTTATGGTTGCATCTTGGCATGAATCTCTTGATTTGCAAATGTTGTGCTTCTTGCAAAAGTCTTAATGAAACCTCTTTATTGTGAATGTGAGTAATTTGAGATGAGTGCATTTGTTGGGAAGTATTTTAAATCATGCTCATGATTCATCCATCCCAACTATGCCTATCTAGCAATTTTGTTGCATATCAATTCCTCAAGCCTGTCACATGTGCAATATAGATGAAAGTGCAAATTTAGTTACTTCTTTTGGTATCCCCGTTTGTGATACTTGTTGCCTTTCTCAAATGCATCCCAACTATCTTCTATCCCTTGTTGATATTTGTGATGTATTTTAGTTGTTTGTGGTTGAAGTTCATGAATGTATAATAAGATAAAATTGAGCCTTTGGCCATGCTATTAAGCAAAAATTCTTATTGGTATATTGCATGACTTCGTCTTGGATATCATACTATTTTTCTTGCGTATCTATTTTATGTGTGCATGTTTCTTTGTGGATAAATATCTTTGTGATATTGCCCACTTAGAGAAACTTATACACATAAGAGATGATACATCTCCTTTTGATATCTTATTTATTTATTGTGTGTTGATTGGTCATGCTAAGCAATATAATTCATTGAAGACTATGATGATGCTTTTTGCTCATCCTTGTAATAGTCTTATAATATGCTTTATCATGCCTTTCACATATCCTCTTGGTTGAGCCTTTTTATTATGGTGCCTCTTACTTGTTGCTCAACTATTTGTTTGTTGCAAGTGTTAAGCTTATTTCTCTATCTATGATCTATTCCAAATGTTTGTGTGTTAAATGGTAATGAGGGAGTGAGGATTCCATGTTATGCATATTGTATTCAAATACAATATTTTAATTTATGCATGTACCTTCGGGAGCTTCCTCATTTAATTTAGAGCACTATCTTTTGGTGATCATTAGAGTTTGATTCACTTGGTATATTTTGTTTTTGAATGATATTATGGGAGTGATGATTCCATGTTTGTGCACTTTATACTCCAATGCAAATTGTCTTGTTTTGTGCACAAACCTTGGGGAGCTTCCTCATATTATTTAGAGCAATCTTCTTGATCTTATCATAATATCTATCTTTCTTTTGGTATCTTCTTTGTGGTTCATTTGGTTGCTTGCTTCATTTGTTGAAGCTTCTTGACTTTGTTATCTTTTTGCAATCTTTGATCCTATCTATGGTGTGATTCCTTCCGAATATTCGTAATTGGATATGTGCATTTGATTCCACTCAAATTATGAGAAATGCACACGCTATGGAGGAACTCTCACTATATTGGCCTTCTAAATTTTTCACCCATTTCGGCAATTGGTGCCAATGGGGGAGAAGTTTGGAGGGTTTAAGGGAATTTGGTTATGTCTTTGCTTTGTGCTTAAGCATGTGCCTTTATTGCATTGCATCTTGTTGCTTGTGCATAGTTGAATATTTAGAGGAAACTCCACTAGGCTTTGAATGCCAATATATGCAATGAAAGTCAAGATCATTCACACATGCATATATTATGGGGGAGTTTGCTCTATAGATTCAACTTATTTGTTACTTAAATTCCTTATATAAACCCTCTCAAAGAGATTGTCATCAATTACCAAAATGGGGGAGATTGAAAGTTCATGGAGCCCCCATGTGTGGTTTTGGTAATTAATGACAATCCCTATGGACTAATGTTTGCATTGAGTTATATTTGTAGGAGTTGTCCATAGGCAATTCTTGAACCATATGTTGGCTTCAAGGTTGCAATAAGAAGAAATTGATGAAGGATATCAAGTGTCAAGTTTGTCTTGAAGATGAAGATGAAGTGAGCCCTCAAGTTACTTCAAGACATCAACATGATGAAGAATGAAGAAATGATGTGCAAGTTCAAGATGAGCCATCTCGAAGAGATCCTTTGCTTGAGTCTTGCCATCCATATGGTGATCATGGATATGTGAAGATGCGCTGAAGAAGAAGCTCTCCCATGGTGGATTATGGGGGATCAATCCACATGGTGGTCATGTTTATGTGAAGATGCGCCGAAGAAGAAGCTCTCTCATGGTGGTTTATGGGGGAGCAATCTACAAGACTTCGTCAAGCAAGCACAAGCAAGAAAGGCGTTCCATCTTGTTGAGGTCAAGATCGTCGTCATCAAGCTCAAGTGGAATGCGCAAGTATAAGGTTTGCTCTTGATAGGGTTTCTTTCTCACCGGTCTCATAGTTTAGTTGGAGACCGGTTTATAGTTTAGTTGCCGTACTATCAAGAGGGCTCTCGAGTGAGTAACTCGATCGTATCGTTCGGAGAGAGCTCAAACCTTTACATCCTTGCATCATCTTTCTTGGTTATTATTTGGATCTTATCCATGTGATGATTTAGAGCTTGTGCTTATTCTCATGACAAGCTCTAGTTCATCAAGAATGGTTTTTGCACGGGCAACTTGTTGCATTTTCAAGATTGGAGGTTTTACCGGTATGTCTTTTTTAGATAGGTCAAACCTTTCATCATGTGTTTCTATCCTCCCTTGTTGGACTATGATGGTTTCCTGCATGATCTTGTAGAGCTTGTTCCTAGCTTTAAAACAAGCCCAAGATCATCAAAATCGGAGTCCGGATGCTAAAATTATGCCCGTTTCAGTTTGATGTTTCGCCGGTTTTCGGGGGGCGGATATTCCGGCCCAAGTTTGGGGCGGATAATCCGGCCCCCCGGAAAAATCCGGTTTTTGGACAAATCCGGGCAAATAGCCGGCCAAATGTCCGGCCCCCATCCTGAGAGCAGTTTTCTCATGTCCTTAGCCGTTTTTCGGGGCCCGGATATTTTGCAAATATCCAGCCCGGAAAATCCGGCCTGAGCTGACCCAAACGGTCATATTTCGATGGGAGGGGGTATTTAAGCCCCCTTCTTCCTCCTTGGGCAGCTACCTCTTCCCCTTTGTGCTCTCCACCATTGTTGACCTTGAGAGCTTCCCTTTCCCTCTACTCCTCCTATGCTTCTTGAATCTTTTTGAGGGAAAAGGAAGAGGAGATCTAGATCTACATTCCTACCAATCAAATCCCTCTCTTTGTGAGGGAAATCCACTAGATCTAGATCTTGGAGAAATTTGGTGTTCCTCCTCTTATTTGTTCTTCCTCTCTTATTCCCCCAATAGCTTTTGTAGCTTTGTTGGAATTTGAGAGAGAAGGACTTGAGCATCTTTGTGGTGTTCTTGCCATTGCATTTGGTGCATCGGTTTGAGTTCTCCACGGTGATTCGTGGAGGTGAAAGCAAGAAGGTTGTTACTCTTGGGTTCTTGGAACCCTAGACGGATTCTAGGCCTTTGTGGCATCTTAGTGGTGTTCTTGGAGACTCCAATTAAGTTGTGGAGAATCTTCAAGGGCAAGGCCTTTGTGGCATCTTTGTGGTGTTCTTGGGGACTCCAATTAAGTTGTGGAGAATCTTCAAGGGCAAGGCCTTTGTGGCATCTTTGTGGTGTTCTTGGGGACTCCAATTAAGTTGTGGAGAATCTTCAAGGGCAAGGCCTTTGTGGCAATTTGTTGGGAGCCTCCAATTAAGTTGTGGAGATAGCCCCAAGCTTTGTGCGGGTTCGGTGACCTTCCTAAGGTCCCATAGTGGATCGAGGACATCCCTTTTGGTGGGAATTCTCGAGGAGAATACGGTGGCCCTCGTGCATTTGGAGTGACTTGTCCTCCACACCGCTCCAACGGAGAGTAGCACTCGCAAGAGTGTGAACTTCGGGCTACATCGTTGTCTCCGCGTCACTTCGGTTATTCCTATACCCGAGCTCTTTACTTATGCACTTTACTTTGTGATAGCCATCATGCTTGAAGTTATATATATATCGTGCTATCACATAAGTTGCTTGTCTTGCTTAGCATAAGTTGTTGGTACACATAGGTGAACCATTGCTTAGAATAAGTTGTTGGTGCACATAGGTGAACCATAGTTTATAGGCTTTGGGCTTGACAAAGTAAACTCTAGTTTTATTCCGCATTTGTTAAGCCCATCTCGTAAAAGTTTTAAATCGCCTATTCACCCCCCCTCTAGGCGACATCCGTGTCCTTTCAGGCGGTGCACCACCTTCGCCCGTGGTGGTTGATGTCCCCGTCGGAGGTCCACCAAGCGCCGGAGACGTGTCGGCCATGATCTCCGACACCATCCCATTGAAGAGGAAGAGGATCCCAAAGCACTTCTTCGAAGCCCCTGCGGCGGCCGCAGCTCCGCCGGCTGTGACTGTTGGAGTTGCCAAGAAGGGGAGCAGGGCGAAGACGAAGGCGGCCGAGCCGAGGGGTGCCCCGCCGAGCAAGGTGAAGACAAAGTCAGTCAGCCACATCGGCCTCGCGCATCCACCACCCTCCAAGGCCACGGCCCCTCCTCCCTTCGTTCCGTCCGCAGCGACGCCCGCGCTGCCGCCACCCTCCATGGACGTCGACAAGGTGTTCGATGTTGAGTCCACAACATCGTACATGGACATGCTCAACGCTTCCTCGGTGGACTTGGACGCCGGCATCGATGCGTTCGATAGGGAGGACAGTGTCGAAGGGATTGACGATTATGCCGAGGAGGAGGAGGGTGAGGGTGATGAAGCGGTCGATGACGAGGAGGTGGTTGAGGTTGATCCAGCTGCCGCCGGTTCTTCCGCGTCGCCGAAGCCACGCACCTCGAACTACACCGAGAATGAAGACGTGACCTTGGTCCGTGCTTGGGGTAGGGTGGGGATGGATGCGTGCACTGGAGTGGACCAAGTCGGCATGCGCTATTGGCAGCGCATCGAGGATCTCTACCTTCACCATCAAACCAGCTTGTTCTCGTTGGAGTGTTGCCATGGACCAAGTGGCCGACAACCCCCTAGTGGATCCGTGCCGGAGGACTATGTAAGTTTTCCAACTTTGTTGTTGTCCATACTATGTGTTGATGATGTGCAAACATCACATTAATATTGTTGTTGTGCAGCCCAAGTATGCTCAAATGAGGTACAAAGACATGGTCGGCTCCAAGCACAAGGAATTTTAGTTCCAACATTGCTTTTCCTTGCTTCAACATCTTCCCAAGTGGAAGTTGAGGGACAATGAACCAAAGTGCAAGAAGGAAGCAATGCTCAGCATGGATGATGAAGCGAAGGACATGAGTGCGAGAAACAAAGGCAAACCCGAGGGCTCCAAGAAAGCCAAGGAGAGGATGAAGGTAGAAGGCGAAGTAGCTAGCTTCAAGGAGAAGTTGGATCAACTCATGAAGTCCAAGGAGGCATTGACGATGAAGACATTGGAGACCAAGCTCCTCGTCACCGAGAAGAAGAAGGCGGTGAAGCTTGCCATGGTGGAAGCAAGACGGGAAGATGCCAAGGTAAAGGCCGAACTGGAATCGATGATGATCACATTCAAAGAAGCCAAGGCGATGAAGGAGCTCTTGCCCAAGGAGAGGGAGATCATGATGATGCGCACCGAGGAAATGGACGAGGATCAGCTGGCGTGGTGGAAGGAGACCAAGGTGGACATCATGGCGAGGAAGATGCTCACGCGTCAAACTTGTGCTGCAAGTGTTGTTGGTGCGTCGACTCCTCGAGGTGAGTCTCCGGCGAGTGGTGGCGGCGTTGGCGATGGCTTCATTGATGGTTGATCGCATTGATGGTGTTGGTGGTGGCAACATTTTGGGAACCTCCGTGGCTTGAACATTGGCTATGATCGCGTTGATCGCGTTGGGATGTAAAAACTATGAATTATGCATCACATGTTTTGGATGTGGTATGTTTGATCGGAAATAGTTGTCTGAAATTGTTGTCTAAAACCCTGTTTTGAGGGGTTGGAGACTCGTCCGAGCTAGCAGACACCGTATCCCCACCCCGTAAAACAGAATCTTCCGGAAGATTCTGTTTTACGGGGTGGGGATACGGTGTCTGCTAGCTCGGACGAGTTTTCGGCCGGTGGAAAGTGAATACAGGGCCCTCTACTCACTTTTTACGGGACAGAAAAATAGGGGATCTCTTAGACATGCTCTAAGCAACGGGAGGCCTCCGGGGTCTGTTGGAGATATGCCCAAGAGGCAATAATAAAAAGGTTATTATAATATATCTTTGTGTTTATGATAATGTTTGCATACCATGCTATAATTGTATTAACCGAAACATTGATACATGTGTGTTATGTGAACAACAAAGAGTCCCTAGTATGCCTCTTAACTAGCTTGTTGATTAATGGATGATTAGTTTCATAATCATGAACATTGGATGTTATTAATAACAAGGTTATATCATTGTATGAATGATGTAATGGACACACCCAATTAAGCAGCATAAGATCACGTCATTAAGTTATTTGCTATAAGCTTTCAATACATAGTTACCTAGTCCTTATGACCATGAGATCATATAAATCACTTATACCGGAAAGGTACTTTGATTACATCAAACGCCATCTGCGTAAATGGGTGGTTATAAAGGTGGGATTAAGTATCCGGAAAGTATGAATTGAGGCATATGGATCAACGAGTGGGATTTGTCCATCCCGATGACGGATAGATATACTCCGGGCCCTCTCGGTGGAATGTCGTCTAATGTCTTGCAAGCATATGAATAAGTTCATAAGAGACCACATACCACGGTACGAGTAAAGAGTACTTGTCGAGAGACGAGGTTGAACAAGGTATAGAGTGATACCGATGATCAAACCTCGGACAAGTAAAATATCGCGTGACAAAGGGAATTGGTATCGTATGTGAATGGTTCATTCGATCACTAAAGTCATCGTTGAATATGTGGGAGCCATTACGGATCTCCAGATCCCGCTATTGGTTATTGGTCGGAGAGAGTACTCAACCATGTCCGCATAGTTCACGAACCGTAGGGTGACACACTTAAGGTTTGATGTTGAAATGGTAGAACTTGAATATGGAATGGAGTTCGAAGATTTGTTCGAAGTCTCGAATGAGATCCCGGACATCACGAGGAGTTCCGGAATGGTCCGGAGAATAAGATTCATATATAGGAAGTCATTTTATAAGATTTAAAATGATCCAGAAGGATCTAGAAGGTTCTAGAAAAGTCTGGAAGAAATCACTAAGGAAGGAGGAGTCCCGGAGGGACTCCACCTCCCTATGGCCGGCCAACCCTAGAGGGGGGAGTCCACCTTGGGCTCCACCAAGGTGGCCGGCCAACCCCCCTCATGGAAGGGGGGAATCCCACCCCAAGTGGGATTCCCACCTTGGGTAGGTTTCCC
>NC_061511.1:21021746-21042075 GCF_022539505.1 Lolium rigidum
AGGGCGGCGGCGGTGAGCGCCGAGGAGGAGGCAGGGGCGGCGGCGGTGAGCGCCGAGGAGGAGGCAGGGGCGGCGGCGGTGAGCGCCGAGGAGGACGGCGGCGCGAGGTTACTTGGGGTCGACGTCATTCCGGCGTCATGAGGGACCTGTACGCGCGGGCGCGGTGTGTATTTTCTACACATTGATATCCTCTTGACCGATCACCCATAGCAATTCAGATTTTGTGGCTTGAGTCAAAGAAACTTTGAGTTGCTGACATGTAGATCCTTAATCTAACAACACCGCATGTTAGCGACCGAAAGTCACTTGAATTAAGTTAGAGGATCCGGGCTCAACGTTCCATGCAATACCACGTCGTGCACGGGGCTCCCTCGCAATGTGTGGGGCATCGAGAGTGAGTGTGGGTTCCCCATGGAAGGGTAAAGCAGCAATGTGTTAGAGTCAATATAACATAATACTAATGTTTAAACCAGGTTAAATTCTATGAATTGCTTTACTATTGTATTTCTGGCGGGGTAATCTTCAAAGTTAGATCATGTTTTACTTATAGTTCAATGGAGTTCCATCGACGTTGTCTTTGTTGTGGATCTGTTTTCTACATGACTCAGGTCACTCAGCAGTCAGCATTGTCGATAGTGACAATTACACTGAATGTTGCCTTCGAGAGAACGTGGAGGATAAAACAACTGCAAAACGGAGGCAGCGGGCCCTGCCAGATTCTTATGATTCACAGCAGCATTTGTTTATCCTTTTGGAAAATACATAAATTTTATGAATTCAGAAAAGAAGTGTGTCTCCACTAAATGCAGGGCAGCCAGTCATAAACTGGCTATCCTTATCCCACGGAGAAATAGCTACTGGTAAACTAAATAAATAAACACACCCTAGGCAAGTTGTGTTGGTTCTGCTCCTGGCTCGAGAAAGACGACCAAAGATTGGGGGCGCGCGATCTTTGTTCGGGCTGGGTCTCATATGCTTCAAACAGTTATGGCAGAAGGCATCACTCATGATGTAGCAGCTGGGAAGAACCCGGTCGTAAGTGTGTTGAACAAATCCCAGCGACAGCTTCCAAAGCCTTTTGCTTTGCTTTGGGCAAATTCAGATTAATACTCCCATCTCCTACTTTCCGCCGGGGACAGTCATGATCGCCAAGCATCGATTGTCCAGTAGGTAGGTGTCTTCTTGGATGGCCAACTTTACTAAAAGAATTTTTTTAAAAAAAAAATACAAGGAGAGGTCTATAATGTTACAGGAGGAGGCTGTCTCAGTTAAGGAAAATAAAATAGGGAAGCTCAAAGACTGTCTCAGTATTTAATAATCAAGAAAACATAAACTGGATTTGCTCAAAGTTGTTCCGAGCTTTCGATGAGTGCTCCAGCATGCCAACAGTGTCAAGCTTTTAGTTTACAAGAAACTAAAAAATTCCATGCTTCTCAAGTACTCTATCTGATCGTAGGAGTTGTTTTTAAGCTGTTTCTTTTGGTTGCTGTGGGCAGGCAGGCAGGCGGAGTGGGTTCCATGCTCCGACCAAGACAGCCTGTGTGCCGGACCCTCCAATCATATGTTACCTTTTTTTTTTATAGTTTGTGTAAAATGAAGAGAGAATATCCAATCATATGCTCTGTTCAGCCACTGCCTGATCAACTTCAAAACAAATTTGACCAAGTTTCACGTCAACATTTTTGTAAGTCGGCGTCGCTTTGCCCTACGAAATGTGGCGCACACAGTCGGAGCTGAACCTCCACGGAGCAGACGACTTAGCGCTCTTGCCACGCAGTCGGAGTAATATATTAGTGAATTCTATTACAGCTACCTGATGATAATTAACACAACTGCGGTCCTAATGACGCGTATCTATTCTTGCCACGTAAGGTTGAAGGTGAGGTGGAAGGGAAAATGAAGAAGAAAAGGTAGTTGTGTCTAATTTGGAAACGGCTCCTTGGAACAATTTTACAGCATGTGTTGAAAGAAACAGACACTAACAAATTTATAGTGAACATCCATATCAAGATGCATACTTGAACAATAGTTACACTTCAGTGTGCATGCTAAGTGCATTTGATTCACATGATTTTATAAATGTAGAAATATGAAAAATACAGGAACATTATAGAAATGTATGTGTAATCATATAGGGTTGTAAAAGCACATGAATTTGCAAACTTGCGTGTTTGATTCCCATGAATAGGAAAAAACATAGAAATCCTTAAAACCATAACTAAGTCATGATTAAAATAAATGTAAAGGTAAGATTAGATCATTATGATGCAACTTATGATCTTTGTCTCTTTTTTATGCATAGGATTGTAGAAAAGAGGTTTGAGTAGATTGTGGAATTCCTTTGATTTCCCTATGAAAGCTGAACCGATGGAAAAATTCCTACACTTTTTCTATACCTTATTCCTTTGAATCAAATGCATGAATAGTGCCACCAGAGAATAAATTTCCTACTTCTATGATTTTTACTCCAACATTCCTATGAATCAAATAGGCCCTAGGATGCGCAGTAGATAAGATATACAGAAACGTGGTAAAAAAGCGATCAAGATTTATGTGTGATGATTTGTTTAGTCAATTGTCAGTAAAATAAATTGGTGCAACCTTCCGTCCATGCTCGCCGTCGAACCGTCAAATAGGCTGTCATGATAGACATAGACATTGTATGTCAACAATTCAACAGAGATGTACTTTCTTTTTTCATACGAAGCTTAAGCTATGGTTGTGGTTTCACCATCACAATAGCTTAACCGAGTTTTGTTACACCGCCCCCGCACCGAGGACAACAAAACACAAGAAGGAGCTCAAAAACAAGAAAATGCAACAAGATATGTACATCTATGATTGCTAAATAGACCATGTAGAGCTATGACCGATGCCAATCTAGTAAATGGTTGAATCGATGTAACTTTCTCCGGATCAATTTAATAGACAAGCACTTAGTTTAAGAAGACACTTTGACCATTATTTTGATTAATGAAATATAAACTACTAGTATGTGTCATCAAAATATATCGTTAGAAAGATTTTTAAAATATGAATATAACGATATAGATTTCGTAGACATATAATTTGTATTTTATCAACCAAATTAACGGTCAAATTAGTACAAAATATAAAGTCTAGAAAGTTGGACAGATGGAAACAAGGGGCCCACACCACATGACACGAGGAGGGCGGTGCGGCACCGGAGCCCTTTCAACGGTCAAAGGGACAGGTTGGAATTAACACGAGTAAATAAACCGAACCAATTAATTAATCAAGGACTAATTTCTCTCTCTATTATAACTAACATCTTGGCCGCTGGCTCCCCACCCTCGCATTTGCTCTGGTCGCTGGCTCGCTCGCCGCCCCGGCCCCCCCTCTTCTCCTCCGATCCTCCCGCCGCGCCGGAGCTGGCTGGCTGGGGACGGAGGGGGAACAATTCGTCCCCGCGGCAGCCGGATTCCGCTCCGATTCGGGGATTCCTTTTCGTCCGGCAGGTAATCCATCGACCGGTCAATCAATTCTTGTGTCCGCTGTCCCTGGATCCGGCGATTCCGGCGGGGTTCGTGCGCGAGGGAGGCGCGGTTCTCGGGCGCGGCGATCTTAGACTTAGGGTAGGTGGTACCTCCGCGTCCCATTCGGAGGATAGGTGCTCGTGTCCCTCGTGGAGTCGTGGTCGCGGGGTTCGGAGCTCGGTTGCTTCCTCTGCTGCATGGTATGAAAGCGTGCGTCTTGGATGGTGGGACGAGCTTGCGAGGATGGGTGCTGGCTTCGATGCTGATGCGGTGACCTGGATCGAGGAAGCGTTGATTTTTCTTTTCATTTCTATGCCGGGAACCGTAGAATTTAGTCAAAGAGGTTTGGAAGCAAATGGCGGGTATCGGCTTCGCTGGATATGTCGAGCTAGCAACTGTTTTCGTGTTTGGGATCAGAATTTGGTTGAGCTGGCCACTGTTTTCATGCTTGTCAGGAGAATTTGATTGTTTTCATGTTTATGATGGCAAATTTGATCGAGCTAGCGCTCCAATCTGGATAGGAATGGCTGCCTTTTCGGCACCTTCAAGCCTATCGAACAGTAGAAATTATCTGAAACTAGAAACGGACGGCATTCCAACACTAAGCATTATCACGACTTTCGCTAGGAGATCGGCTTACCTAGTAACTTGCGACCTAGCTCTAGGCGACTTTTGACTCACAGTAATGTCGTCATTTGCAGGTTTACCAAGAGGACCGTGACTATTGAACGGTAGCCTGCATCTCATATTAGGTTAATCTACCACATTATGGCCTCGGTTGGTGCGATGCGTCCTTCTGTGGGCTTGCGGAGTGACACCAGTACAAGTGGTGATGCTGGTCATCTGCCGAATCAGATGAGCAACATGAGCATAAGGGATGATCAGGTAATGTGCCTAGAGTGTTTGACCACTTCACCCCTTATTGTCTTTTGGCAGCTGATCAGTTCCTAATCATGTTTGCAAACAATGCAGGACCCTGAAGATATTGTAGTCAACGGCAATGGGACGGAACCAGGCCATATTATAGTCACAAGCATTGAGGGAAGAAATGGACAAGCAAAACAGGTATTTTTAAAAATCTTCATAAGTGGCGTCATCACGATCCTCTCTGTAACTCAATATGTTCTGTGTGCTGAGTTATGCATCTTGCATTGCAGACCATTAGCTACATGGCTGAGCGTGTGGTAGGACATGGGTCGTTTGGAACTGTTTTCCAGGTTTGTTGCTGGACGAATCAGTATTATTTAGTTCACAAGTGTGTTAAGTTGAGTACACGTTTATCCGGTAATACCTGATGGCCCCGACTTTTTCGAATAATCTTGCATAGGCCAAGTGTCTTGAAACTGGCGAGACTGTAGCTATAAAGAAGGTTCTTCAAGACAAGAGATATAAGAACCGTGAGCTGCAAACGATGCGAGTTCTTGATCACCCAAATGTTGTGGCTTTAAAGCATTGTTTTTTCTCAAAGACTGAGAAGGAGGAGCTTTACCTCAACTTGGTGCTTGAATATGTGCCGGAGACTGCTCATCGTGTCATTAAACATTACAACAAGATGAACCAACGCATGCCGTTGATATATGCAAAATTGTATATGTATCAGGTAATAGTTTATGGCTTTTCACACCGAAACCTTGTGGTCTACTCAGGCACTACTCTGCATTGATCATAACTTGTAAATTTGATTATAATTGACAGATATGTAGATCTTTGGCCTACATTCATAACAGCATTGGAGTGTGCCACAGGGACATCAAACCTCAAAATCTGCTGGTACATTTATTACAAATTGATCAAACCCTTCCTGAAACCTTGCATGCTTAGTTGCGCACTAATTTTGGTGTAGTTGAATGGTTTGATGAAAGATTATTTTTGCCAGGTGAATCCACATACTCATCAGTTGAAGCTGTGTGACTTTGGCAGCGCCAAAGTATTGGTATGATTACACCTTACCTGATGTTCATAGCACAGCACTGGCATTTTCATGGTGCCTAATTATGTTGTACTCCTGATAGGTCAAAGGAGAACCAAATATTTCCTATATCTGTTCAAGGTACTACAGAGCCCCAGAGCTCATATTTGGTGCTACAGAATACACAACGGCAATTGATGTTTGGTCTGCTGGTTGTGTTCTTGCTGAACTCCTTCTAGGACAGGTAAGTCATCACAATTTATATGAGGTTATTGAACTTTCCAGCTTATTGAATCTGTCTTCCTAAGACCTGCTTTATTTGTAATAGCCTATATTCCCTGGGGACAGTGGCGTTGACCAGCTTGTTGAAATCATCAAGGTAAACTAACAATCTTTCTTCCCCAAGGAAGTTACTGCATGTCAGTTGTATTTACTCCTATCTACATAATTTTTTTCAGGTTTTAGGAACCCCTACACGAGAAGAAATTAAGTGCATGAATCCAAATTATACCGAGTTTAAGTTCCCACAAATCAAAGCTCACCCATGGCACAAGGTAGGAACCTTGCATGGTTACTGTTTTATTTGCCTTAAAAGCTGCAGTTTAACATTACTACTTTTTTGTCCTGATCAGATCTTCCACAAAAGAATGCCTGCTGAAGCAGTAGATCTTGTTTCCAGACTATTGCAGTATTCACCAAGCCTTCGGTCAACTGCTGTGAGTGTCACTGCATTGTTTGAACAAGCATTGTTTTGCACACGCTGTAATTGTTGTCGCTTACATAGCCACTTGCTTTACTTGTGACAGTTGGAAGCATTAATCCATCCATTCTTTGATGAACTCCGGGATCCAAACACCCGCTTACCAAATGGCCGCTTCCTTCCTCCCCTCTTCAACTTCAAGTCCCATGGTAAGTCTGCAATATCAACTTGGTTGCACTAATCAAAAGTCTAAGAACCGACCATCAACTACTTACCTGCAACTTTGGTGTGTTTGATTTGAACAGAGTTGAAGGGGGTGCCAATGGACATCCTGGTGAAGCTCATCCCTGAACATGCTCGGAAGCAATGCGCCTTTGTAGGATGGTGATCTGTCAGAGGACGGCTTGAAGATTAGTTCAGAATCAATCCAATTGTCGTCTACTAGAAACCTGAGGAGTTTGAAATTGCCTGCAGCCACGTGGGATATAGGCGACGATGCATGTGATTATTATTCTTTCTTTTTTCTCATCGATGCCATGTATTCTTTTCCCCCTACTGCCGATGTAACAAATCACCCATGGTTCTGTAAAGTAGGTGCTAAGTGTTCGACCATTCTCCCTTGAGCTCATGTACCAGTTTCTATAGCACCATACAAGGAAGGATGCACCCTATGTACGGCAAATGCTTGGTCCAATATTTCTTCATGGATTGAGGTATAAATTCATTTGTACTCATCACATTGTCCAGTTTTTAGTATTTGCCCAACCCTGGTACAAACTGGATAAGTTGGCAAATCTCCAGGACCTGCAAGTTGTTGAACTTGAGTAGGTGTCCTACTGCTGTCCCATGTCTATCCTAGAACATCAACCAAGCTTTTATTCTTGACCATGATCAAACTGTTTTTATCAGCATGCGGATACGTGCACCAAACAACTAGCATAACATTGTTTCAAGAAATCTGAGTGAACTGGTATGATATTCTCCCTCTGCTCTATATTAGTGGTCTTCGATTTAGATGATCCATCTAAATCAGCGCCAACTAATATGGAGAAGAGGGAGTACTTATCTTTAATATGTACTGTATAGCATACCACACAAATTTACAGTTAAAATTATTTGAAGCAGCATTACAGGTTTCCTCTAAACTGAAACGGGAAAACCACAGAATATGTAAATCGGAAACTTACGTATCTGTACCTCAGCCCATCATAGGAAAATGTCTGATCATGGTTGTGAACAAGCCCCTTTTATCAGCTTGCAGACAGAGACATGCATGGCATAGATCATGGCTGTGAAGACACATACAAGATACAGCGGGGGCACTGTTAAAAATAGTTAACTCATCATTTTTCTCTAAGATATTCTCCATTCGATATTTTTTTCTCTCTGGTAGCCATGATCAAAGTTTTATCAGAATGCACGCACACAAGTTACGAAGAGATCAATTAGCGTACCATTGTTTCAAGAATTTTTTTATCAACATGACAATTGACAATATGTAGAGACACATACAAGATGAAAATCGTGGCTGTGAACAAATTCGTTTATCATCATGACACATACAGGAAACAGCAGGCACCCTGTTCACATGTAATTTTACAAAAAAAAGAGTTAACACAGAACTGGGGCATTTAATTTTAACACTATAAAAAGGGCGAAACTCGTAGAACTTGCAAGCTTACAACATAACAAGAAAGAGTTGCTTTGATCCGTTTGTTGACATTATCAAACATCTATATAAACAGAAAGGACTTCAACTCTTCAAACAACACAGAAACATGACCAAACCAACCAAATGAAACAGGATAACTCGTGTACCACCGATTAATTGTTAATATACAGCTAATAAGGAACAGACGGATAGTTCACTCATCATTCAAGCACGATCGCACACCAATCAAATCGCTTACCATTGTTTCAAAAACTTGACTGGATTGATCTGATGTGCTTATCTTGGCAATGAAGAAACTGCTCATGTCACATGGATTAACACATACAATTGTTTGAAGCATCTTAACAAGGTACCTGATCATTTCTTAACCTGAAAAGGGGAAAAAAAAACCACAGAATGTAAGTCAGCAAACTTACATATACTGCTGTCTGTACCTAAGACCATCATCGGCAAAGATCTGATCATGGTTGTGAACAAACCCTTTCATCAGCTTGCAGACAGAGACATACAAGACATAGATTCTGGCTGTGAAAAACTAAATCGGCACACACACATATGCATACAAGACACAGATCATGTCCGTGAAAACAAAATCAGCACACAAACAGACTGTTAAGAACAGTTAACTCATCATTCATCATTCACTGATAAAGAGATAGTACAGAGTTCTCTAGCTGTCAAAGCGTACATCTCGATCCTACTACCATCCACAGGTCCAAATAATGCTACAGAATGGAACAAGACGCATAAACAACACCTTGTCGAAGATGGATGGTTAAGGAAAGAGTGATATAAGAAAAGAACTAATTCAGCCCATGCATACTTCTCACTCTTTGAACAACACGAACATACTCAAAGAACTGACCAGAGTCCATGCCCATGTTAGCACTCACTGTAGTCCCGCCTCTGCATGAACTGTAGGTTCCAGCAACAACTAAGTCAAAGCCACCAAATTTATCCATTAGTTCCTCAAGAAGATCGGTCTTCAGCTTCTTGATGCTATCTAGTTGTTTCAGCTCTCCAGCCTGCTCTGTTCTTGCCCACCACCGTTTCAGGATCTTCCGGTTCACATCAGATTCCTCAACAGACACTACACACTTCAGTCGAATACCAAGACGGTGCAGAGCAACCTCTGCTCCCCCAACACCACTATAGATAGATAGTACCCTCAGCCCATCTGGATACATGTTTTTTAGGACCGATAAGAGATGAGCGATGGTATCGGTTTGAAATGCATATGTCATAGCAGCAATTCTGTCTTGTGGATTTAGATTAGGCAAACTTGTATGGTTAGATGGATAACCTAATATCCGTTCCAGTTGGTCTGGCTGCAGAGGGCTCAACCTGTCTTGCCCAGTCCAGATAAGATTTGCCATCTTGCACTGGTGTATAATCCGCGCTTGCTTTTCTTCTGAAAGATTTCCTCGTGAATCTCTTATCATTCTCTCCAACTCCCCACAAATCTTTTCAGTTCCCGCCAATTCTAAATTAACACCATAAATCTTCTTTCTCTTGTCCCATGATGGCCAAAACTTTCTTGTGAATGACAATGCTTCTTCAATGGTACCTGGTGACTTCAGAACCCGTCTTCTCTCTGTTGGTAGGTTATGAATATAACCTTCTTTTCTTGATAGAGCTGAGAATAACTGAGTATTCACAATCTCGGGTTGCACACACAACAAGAAACCTGAAAGTTTATGCCATGTGTCTTTGGTGATGTCAATGACATTTCCATACAGGAAATATGGAGGTTTGGCTAGATCGCCACGAATATTTGCACGAGAGCCTGATGCCACTTCATGAACTTCTTCCTTCATAGACCCATCACTATATGACCCAAAACGATCACTTGACCAAGGAGTAAGGCTAGGTTGCCTGACAACACGACTAGTTGAGGCCCCTCTATCATCTCCAAGCACATGCTTAGCCTTTTTCACCCTTTTTTTGTCATCATCATCATCATAGTAACTCAACCTCTGATGGGATGTTGAATACTCAGTTTCTGTTTCACCTAGAAATTCAGGCTCAGTTTTGACCTGCGTACAAAAGAACATAAGATGTCAGATTACAAACGAGAGCGGTTGTTAATTGAATTTTACTATATGCTTTGTATCCATAATCACATGTAAAGAAGATAGCACTTTCCATATGAACTGAAGTCAGTGCTACGAAGTTACATGATATAGTAAATCACAAAGTTACAAACTTTGGTAAATTAAATAAACCAACTAAAAAACATCATAAAGAATATTATAGAACTTGTTTATGTAAAAAAATTGATCTAACCTACAAGTCTACTGTATAATCAACCTTATTATATACAAGATGAATTATGTAAAAGTTCTAGAACAAGAAGTCTGTAGCAGTGAGAAATGAATATCATTCATTACCTGTTTCTGCTCAATGGTACTGGCAATACGCCTTGCAAAAATTGAGTCAGCCAGCTCCTGGACTGGTGCTTCCTGACCTGAAAAGAATAAGAAAAGTGACATTATAAGGTTTGTAGGAGCTCATCAGAACAAACAAACAAATAAACAGTAGTAGACTATAAGTAAAACATGTACTCGCCAGCATATAAATGACATACTGATACATTAAAATTGTGGCTGCAACTGTGGTTCTGTCCTAACATCCTGTTTCATTAGTTTTGCACGTGGGTACTTGGGGAGCATGTGTCATGACATATGTATAATACCTCCGGTCGGGTTTATAGGCCCAGCAAGTATCCCTAGGTTATTAATTTTACCAACTTAATATGAGATATATATTGCAAAAAATATATCATTAGAAACTTTAGTTGTTATATATACTAATAATAATATTTTTGTGTTATATAGTTTATATTATATAGGTCAAATTGACAACATAGGGAAACATGCATGACTAATAAACCTGACCAGAGGGAGTATGAGATTTGATAGTACTGTTTATTTGACAACATAGGGATACACGCATGACTAATAAACCTGATCAGATGGAATTTAATGGTCATTAGACTTTGATAATGTCAGTATACTTGGGGAGTCATGTTACATACAAAGTAGGCATGCAGGTTAAGATAATCTAAAAGGCACCAAATAATGCTTGCTAAAAGCATGAAAAGTATGTTGTTTGTGTAAATGCTACTAGCAAAGATTATAAGCAACCCACTGGAAGAATATCGTAAATCATCTTTAGAAGGAGGATTGACAATATCTAGTAAAAGTAGTAACGAAGCTCACAATATTGAATAATATAAAAGAAAACTTACCAAAATTGTCAATAGCAAGTGACACTTCTTCCTCGGTAAAACCCATACGGAGCAAAGAAACAATTTTATCCATTTCCCCATACAACGATTCAACCATTTCCTGAAAAGGCGTCATTTAAAAATTAAGTTCCAGCCTGTTAGTTGATCACCTTTTGTATGCAATCCAGAATCCAACACATACAAGGTGTTGAAGAAAGTAAAACAAAATTTAAACATAAGCAACAACCATGATAGACCGTTAGCATTCCTGTCTGAAGTTTTATACTGCAGTTGTTGGCTGTTAGTATTGTTAACAAGCAAATGTATACAGTACAGATGGTTGGATACCTCTAACTTTACTTTATATTTACAAAGATCAAGATTCAGAAGTAGAAACAACTGCGAGAGAAAACAAAAGGCACTACCTCATTTGTAGCATGTCCATTTTCCTTGCCTCCTGAGAAACCTGCTCCTTGAGCAGTGACAATCAAATCCACAAGCTGATCAAGTGGCGCTTCCTCACCTGAATTAAACATATTATTATTATAATGTATATTATGAAGTAAATCATTATAAACACACCTAAATTGTCCTGTCTATACTAAACAAATGGTGTTCTGACAGAATTACAAGGGTGTCGTACTGGTTCAACTATAACTAATTAAAACTTTGCTCTAATCAGATCAACACTACACGATAAAAACATATCAAAAAATATTTTTGCTACTTTACAAATCAATGCAGAATCACATACCCAGCTGGTTGAATGCCATATCAACTTCTTCCTGGGAGAAATTCATTATACTGAGTAAATACGAACTCCTTTCTGAGAAAGAATCCAGCTCAGGCTGAAATTAGAATTTAGAAAACTGGTCAAGAGAAATCAAAACAAAGAATATGACGACAAGCTTGAGCTAGGAAATCACTTTGATGTCTTGGTTAGCTTCTCTTCTAGACAGTAAAGGAGAAACTGTTTCTTCATTATCAGAATCAAATAGACTCCCCAAAGAACTTGATGATTCAGATCCAGAATTCTGAGAAGACTAAAACATAAAAGTTAATTTTAGAAATTTAGAGAGAACAAATTTAGTTCTTTTTATCGATATGTAACACACAATATAAACAGCAATAAAAACTAAAACCAACACTTCACGATATGTAACAAAAAATATAAACATTAATAAAAAAAACTAAAAACGACACCAACAATACAACACTACACAAAATGAAGGTATGGCTACATAGAAGAAACAAAATCTTAACACCAATAACGAGAATTTGAAGATTCATGCATACATAAATATACTAAGTAAAATAGCTGTAAATCATGGTAGCAATTAAGTACAAGGATAATGCTATGCAAGAAAAGCGAATATACTAAGGAAAGAGGTTTCCTTCAATATCAGCCTAAACAATTTTTGATGCTTTATTTTATTCCACAGATTCAGTTACCTATTAATGATTGTGAAAAGAAAGTAGTGACAAAAAACTATTCAACCAAGGACACTGAAACATAAAGCACTATAGGCAGAAACAATATACGCAGAGTTAGTTAAGGGAAGAATTTACTATAAAAGAGACCATTATGTTAGTGTTAAACACTATTACTGCCCCAACATATCAACCAGAGAATGCACGAATAATGAGAAAAACTTACAGGATGGGACAAAAGCGACTCCAATATAGTGTTAGAATCATGATCACCTGGATGGGAGATCAGTCGATAATTAGTTTGTAGGTAGAAAGGCATTTGTCTTTTTAACTGTGTGTTGATTGCTGTAAAAGTTGCATATCTCTACAACAACAAGAACAAAGCCTTTTTCCCAAGCAAGTTGGGGTTGGCTAGGTATAAACCCAACGGAAATATAAGGAAACCAAAACAAAAGTTGCATATCTCTACGCATATCCAAAAATCCATTTCATAGAGAATAGCATACCATGTTTCTGAATCATCTTGTCAACCATCATTGGTGAAAATCCCATGCCAATAAATTGTGATCTCAAATTATTGGATGACGAGCTTGGCTGACCTTCCTACAGTAAGAGTCAAGAACAACAATCAATTTTCAGAAATTAATCAAGGCCAAGAACAGTGTCTCAATATTGTGGTGGTCCTACGAATTTGTGATTCACCATTTCTATTTGCAATATACCTAAGGAGTTCACTTTGTTACAATCATTTTTGCAAATACATCAATCAACACTTTTATACTACAAGGTTTCAAGGCAAATATCACCTCCAGCTTAACACTAGCATGTGTGAGATCAGGCTGTGGGTCCACACCAGCATTCCTAAGAACCCCGGCACGAGCGCTAACAGCGCCATCCTCATCAAAATCTTCAATTTTGACCTGCATTTAGCAAGAAAAACCACCAAGTGAGCACACTAGCTAAGGAGGAACACGTGAATAGACCAACCACCAAGGTCCACTACTACCATCTTGATCAAAGACGACTCAAAACCTGGCCCTGCAAAAGGAAAAGATGACAACAACATTAATATAGCAGTATTTCTCACAGATACACACATTTCTATACAATCTGACCAAAACAAATCCCAAAAACCATTACTTCAGTTAGTATTCTTTTTACATGATCAAAGGATGATCCACCATGCAATGTACACATACAAATTTATTCAAGCAATGTCCAAGACAACCGATGCTGAAATCGGTCAGCAAAAAGGCAATAAATGAACAGAAACCCATCACCGGCACGAGATTGTGCTATTCCTACAACCAAGAGAGGGTAAAGAAGAAATCTTCACAAAGGGGATGACATTCGTGCACTGCCGTGTCCAGATCCATCGACTAATATTACAGCATTGGTACGGATAATCCTACCACTGAGAACTCAGACTGATATTGATGATCGTTATTTTGGATTTGATTAGTGGGAAAAAAGAGAAGACCAGAGCAATCCAAGCAAAATAAGGCTTCCACAGGCCTCCTTTACCAATGGAGTTTTTCTTTTACCCCCAAGGGGATTAGGGATGGGAGGGGATTTGGTGAACCCCTCCCTTTCACCCAATCCCCTTATCGTAATTGTTTACCACACGGGGGTAATCTTTACAAGATCAGTTTCATAACAGTGACAAGGATGTCATAGTTATTCAAATAAAAACAATTTTAAAGCAATGAAAAGCAACATGATTAAAACCACCTTACAATATGTTTAAGTGACATATTTTAAACATGAGACAAGCTTCGTGGAAACTGCTCAAACACTTCTCTTGTTGGAGACTGTAAGTTGTCAACAGTCCTGCACTTCGGAAAGGTGACGTGGAGCATTTCCTTGCTTGCCCAACTTATGCACATCCTCTTGTGAAAGTATCTTGATGTACCATACACAATTCACAGATGATGAACCAAGTAAAAGCTCAGTTTCAAGAGGACTGAAATTGGCCTATACATTCATACACAGGTAGACCATCATAACTTATACATTGCCCAAGAAATTACAAAATAAAATAACAGACGTATTTGAATCTGATTCTCTAACGTATAAAGACTAAGAGAATATGTGGTTCAGAAGAAAGCACACATGGCAATTTACACTTAGCACTCTCAAAATAACACATCATTTAGAGCATACCAATTATGCAGTGAGCAATCTTCATATACATGGCTGCTAGTAAATGCAGAAAATAAATCCATTTAACCAAGTATGTGACTTCATAAGCTATAAACTGCAGTTGCCAGGAAACCAAGGTTAGCAACACCAATCTTTCCTTAATTAATGACATGCCGATGTTGTCAGTTTATACCATATTTTTACATGCTCGACACCTCAAATAAATGTAGTTAAAAAAGGACATGCTTTAGTGATTGAAGTTACAATGCCTGACATAGGTTTGCAAATTATGATGTGTCCATTACAGCTTTACATACACTTAGAACCAGGTCTGGTAGGTAGTATCATGTAAAATTTTAGGTATGGGCATATACTGGAAAGTAGAATCAAGAAGTCAGCAACACGGATTTAATAGGATTGGGTACTATTATATCATCTGTATAGGATTGTCAAAAATATTCGGGCTCGACAAACCGTTTGAGCTTGCCTCGTTATAGGCTCGGCTCGAATTCGGCTCAACACCTAATCAGAAGGGAGGGCCTGGTGCAGCGGTAGAGCCTCACCGCCTGTGACCGAGAGGTCCCAGGTTCGAGTCGCGGTCTCCTCACATTGCACTTCGTGAGGGTAAGGCTTGCCACTAACACCCTCCCCAGACCCTGCACAGTGCGGGAGCTCTCAGCACTGGGTACCTAATCAAACCGAACTCAAACCTCGCTTGAGGCTCGCGAGGTAAGCAAGCTCGAACTCAAATTGTTCAATACTGCTCGATCGATGGTTGTACTCTGCCGCGACCGAGGTAATTGTCCTCCAAATGTCGTAGAATCTGGGCTGCTCACGATGTCTTGACCGCCAATTCTCACGTGCCTTTCAAATATGTATGTATGTAAAAGCCCATCTGAAGTTTGACCCAAGTGCCGTGGGAGCCCAGACCCAAAGACAACGCAACTGATTAGGGCCATCCTTATTGCTTGTGCTCTGTAGGATGTAGCATCGTTAGCATATTTAGTACCACCTCGCTTTACTAGGTGAAAACAAGATGGACCAGTAGCTATAAAGCGAGAGCCAGTGTGAGAGGTCAAACGTACGCACTGCGCTAGCACCTGTCTACCGCACAAATGTCCTGTCTACTGCACAAATGTTGTGGTAGAAAAAAACCTTTAGCTCACGAGCCTATGATGAGCCAGGCAAACCAAGCTCGAATCCAACATTAAGCTGGCGAGACGAGCTCGAGCTCACTGGTAGGCTCGAAATACAAATCGAGCTCGAGCCAAGCTGGGGAGTATTCGCTCGAGTTTGGCTCGTTGACAGCCCTACATCTGTATTTTGTTTTCATACATCTGTTTCTACAAGCGTGAGGAACACATTTTTCATTGGCTAATAGAACAGATCAATATAGATACTAGACGCTAAACATTGTGAATCACTTAGAACTGAGCAGCACGTACTCAAGTAAACTTTAACAGTCTATCATATTTTCGTGCCAACAAGCTGTAGTTTCTAGTCACAAGAATAGTACAGGGAACTTGATACCCATGAACATAAATGTGGACTAGAATAAACCAAGAATAGAACACTGTCCCCCGACAGAAATAGTTCTGAGCTCAAGTAATTTTAACAATAAACAAGAGACTAGACTGAACTAAAACAAAAGGCAGCCAGATTAACAACTCAGTGGATATGAAGAAAATATGGACAACGCTAGCTAGACAGAAAATATGAATTAAACATTGATCAAAAGGAGTTTAAAAAAGCCACCTTTATTTGATTGATATCCCAAAAGAAAAAAAAAAACAGTTTGAAAGATGTATGGTATGAAGGAAGCAGCACAACAATGCGAAATCACATACAAGCAGAAGTATATCATACATTAAGCTCCTCTGAAAAGAAAGGAGAGATATTTCGAACCGATCATGAGCTAGTAGGTACTACTCGAGCAGCTAGTAGCAGTAAACTAAAGCTTTGTAACATCCATCGAGCTATCAAGCAATATGGAGGACACACACATGAAATTTAATGGTTCTTGAACTTACAAAAAAGCAAGAGCAGCACAGAACTTTCTCTTGATGTGAAGGAAAACGAATTAAAACAGTGCTGGTGTTCTCATGACAAAGAAGACTCAAGGATCAAGACCCAAGAGGCCAAGAGGGAGGAAGTACCACCCAGATAACCAGATTCCTTTTTCAATACTTGCATGGAGCAATTTGCATGAGTTAACAGTTGTCCCCAGCCCAGGAATCGTTCACCTCCTTCTTTAGGTTACTTATTATACAATGATAGTAAGAAACGATCCATCATACTGATGGTTCAGAGAATCATATTTTTTTACTTTCACTTTTACCCCATGAAACCAAAAGTTCCTTTTTTGTCCTAACAGCAAGGTCTCGAGTCACCCCGAGGAGGCCATGCTAAAATTGTACTGAAAGGTAAGCTACAGAGAAAACATGGACCATAGCCCATAGGCAATGATAGCAGTTACAAATAGCATTGCTCAGAAGAAATCTAGCTGAATGCAAGAAGTCTACGAACAAGAATCGGTTTGATCATTCCCCAACCGACGAGAACAGTCGCAAACTAAACAGAATAACACCACCACATCTAGACATCCGTGGTGAGGACAAGGAAGGGGAGGGGAGGGGAGGGGACGAGGAGGAATGGCCTGTACCGGAGAGAATGTCAGGCTGACGCCGGAGAAGAGGGACGGCGGGCGTTGGCGGCGTCGGGATGGGACACAGGATTCGGCGGCGATAGGGCTGGGAGAGCGTCGGCGCCGGCAATGCGGTCTATCTGCGCCGCCGGGAGTCGCGGTGCCTCGAGCTGCACGGACGACGAGCGTGACAGTTTACACCCGGAAGCGCCGGTTTGTACTGGAGACAAAGAATCACATCCTCGCTGTACAGAGCAGAGGGGAAGAGGGATAGAACGCTTACGAGCTGGGAGGCGTTCTTCGGTCGAAGGAGGGGACGGCGGATTCAGCAACCGGGGCGGAGCCGCAAGAGGGGATTTAGGCGGCGGCGGCGGCGGCTCCGTCCATGGCGGAGACCATTGTCTTTTTTTTTTTCCTTTTTTCTCGAGAGGCTCCGGGGTCACGGTCACAACAGGACACTCTCCTCGATTTGTATGTGTTTACCATTAAATGAGTTGGTGGTGTATTTTTTTACTTTTTCCTTGGAGATAACAGCTGGCTTCTTTTACTCCCTCCATATCATCTGATATTAATCATAATATAGATGTATCTAGACATATTTTAGTTATAGATACATCCATTTTAGCATTAAGTAATATGCATTGAAGAAGTACAACATTTTTAAATAGGAAATAAATTATGACACAAATATTTGGATAACCGTCTTTAAATTATGCCAAAAAGGCACATGTAAAATATACTTAGAAGGTTCAGGCAAACCTTGAGAGCAAATCAATGAACATAATTTGATGTGACTTGGGTAGACTCTACCGTCCAACCAGAGGAAACCACATTAATCCCCAAGTCATTGCTATAAACCTAAAGATGAAATCTCGATAAAATCATCGCGATGTCCGCATGTAGTGTATGGTGAAATCTGGAAGAATAAGGCATATTGGTTTAGGGTCATCGCACGATCCACCCCACCGATCGGGTACCTGCTGCCGGTTGAAACAAAGAAGCTGGTTAGCAATATGGTGCATGGTGCACAACCAAGACTAGAAGCATCCTCGCCTTTAGAAAGGAGCCACCCCATGATGACAAATATGACAAACCACAAAACCAAGACAACACTGAACAACTCTCACTAGCCCCTCGATGTTGTCAAGCAAATCATCAAGAGGGTGGGAGTCGAGAGAGATTATTTGATGCATCGCCGCCACCCCCATCAAGAGGGTGCAACCACAAAAACCTAGAGCTTTATTCGTCACTACGCGAGGGACACCTAGCATTTTCTCCATGTCCCGTCGTTGGATCAGTAGAGGCGGGAGGGGAACCGGCAAGGCCATAAGGAGGCAAAGAAACTTGTGGTGGTGACTAGCTTTTTCGAGGAGGGGAGAGGACGTCTAACTTGAAGGCATTGTTGTCTTTGTTGGGCTCAATTGAGGGTGACTATATTGTACTAATAGTAAATATTATGGGGAAATATCATCTGATCCACCCCTGCCCTACATTATGTGATTAAAGACTAAATATGAGGTTTAGTCATTAAGAATGTAATTATTGTCTAGGCCCATTGCTTCTTTAGATTATGTTATCCCTGATTCTCAGAACACAATCGTCGTGGATACGGGAATCCCAAATATGGCCCGGTTTAAATACATAAGTTAGATATTAACCATTCTTGTTTTTTGGAGAGGCTCTAACCTCTGAGGTCTAGAGTTACTCGATGGATTTCAACAAAACGGCACATTTTGCAAATTTTTTCCTAAGAGCACATTAATTAGACCCACTAGAGGTACAAGCATAAGGACATTGTGGACGCGATGACCTGGGGTTTTTTCCTAGGGTTTGGTGACTCTGATGTTGATCACCATTGTCGTCGTAGAAATCCATCTTTCCCATGCTCCAACCTCCCCTCCGCTATCCCATATGCTCAGCCCGATAGTATGGTAAACGCATTTGCCTGCCCAACCTTGGTAGATCGCAACTTTGGTGCCTTAGGGTTTGGATTCTGAGTAATCAGAAAACTAGAAGGTCACCATGCATGACGGTTGAGAGTTCAAGATAAAGGGAGGGGTTGTCAAAGTAAGGTCTTGATGTGTTTGAGGTGCTATGAATTTTGAAGTTATGTGAGGCCGAGCTACGACAAGTGGTGCTCGGCAAAGGAGGAAGTCAGGATTTGGTCAAGGTGAAGTGGCTCGTGATGGTGATGGTGCAGATGCGTAAAACCTTTAGCATCCACATGTTGGAGATGATGATGCATGCTTCTTAGAGCCCATCGGAGGAGGTGAAAATTCCTAGCGTTTGATGAGTGGATTTTATACGGTGTTTTAAGCCTATTTGTTTAATATAAAATCCATTATCTCATGCTCCATCTAGAGGTTCTTATGTCCATTATGCATGATAACTTATTCTCTTTCATTTCCATGTGAGCATTTTACAACCTTAGGTTTTAGTTACTTGTAACTTGTCTTAAAGCATGGTGAAAGGAGCCAAGAGGATTCAATCTAGCGGAGTCACATGCACCAAAAGTAAGCCATACAGAGTGTCGAAAATGATATTTTTCCATCAATACAAACTTAAATCCAAGGCTGTCGTGTTGTATCCCTTTTCCATACAAATATAACGAGCTAAATAACACCACATCGAAGTAACATGGTGGTGATGATGTTGGGACTCCAAGTGAAGAGTGTTGTGTCAACAGAGTATTTTCCCCACAAGGGTGACTCGAGGGTTTATATCAAACTCTTGGGGAACTGTACAAAGAGTATTCCCTTCTCCATTCTTCTAGCAATCCTGCAAGTAAAATAAAACCCTTGTGTCCCCAACTCCACCGAGTGGTTGTCAAGCACAAGGTTTCGTGTAAGTAAATAAAACACAAGTAAAAATAAAGCAAGTAAAACTAGACTAGATAAAATAACTAAATAAAAACTATAAAGGGGTTGATTGTTTTTGGTGTTTTGGATGCAAATAAGAAAAGTAAATATTTTTGTATTTTCGGATTAAAATAGTCTTACAAGTAGAAAAAAAGATAAAAACAGTATAAAGGTGTTTCTTATGATAAAAAGTTGACTGGGTTCATGGGTTCACCTGACTATTATCTATTTTAAGTTGTATTGGAGA